>NC_046187.1:18620000-18960000 GCF_011004875.1 Balearica regulorum gibbericeps | reverse complement strand
GAAGAGAAGGCTCTGGGGAGACTCAGTAGCTTTCCAGTACCTAAAGGGGCCTACAGGGAATCTGGAGAGGGACTGTTTACAGGGGCACGAAGGAGGGTAGATTTAGATTAGATATTAGGAAGAAATTCTTTACTGTGAGGTGGTGAGGCACTGGAACAGGTTGCCCAGAGAAGTTGTGGATGTCCCCTCCCTGGAAGTGTTCAAGGCCAAGTTGAATGGGGCTTTGGGCAACCCATCCCAGGGACCTGGGTGTCCCTGCCCATGGTGGGAGTGTTGGGACTAGATGATCTTTAAGGTCCCTTCCAAACCAAACCATTCTGTGAATCTATGATTCCATATGAAGGACTCAGGACCTTGATGGGGCTCACCAATGGGCAGAAAACTAAGCTGAGTGAGCAAATCTATGCTTGTTGAATGTGATTGTTGCTGGAAGTTTCTAATCATAGAGGAGATGAGATAGAATCTAAAAAGAAAACCCACATGGGAAAAGTAGAGGTTTCCTTGTAATTTGAATGGATATTCCTCACTCTTCTGTACTGCAGCAAACTGAAATAATCAGAAATTAGGTGAGCTAACAGGCTAGGAAAAGCAGCAGCCCATGATGAAACAGGAAGTGATCTCTAAGCAGAATTAAGGAAAGAAAAACTTTTTACTGAAGAAGGTTATAGATTCAAGTACATATATCTAAAACACCAAAGCATGCAGTAGTTAGTAAAGGGATAGTACTTTTTCTTCCAACGATTCTAGAGGCATTTTTCAGAAAGTTTTCTGGTGTATATGAATTTGTTGACACATCAGCATGCCCAAACCAGATAATTTTGTACAGCTTCATACTGTATGATGCCAAATGTTCCTATATAGTTCATAGAAACACAAACAAAAGGGTGGAAAAATGCTTCAAATACAAAATGCTATGTCGTTAGCTTTAATAGAAACACACAAAAAATAAGTGAAAATAAGCACAGTAGGAAATACTGTAAGAAAGGAAACGCATAACTTGGGAACCAGAGATGTAGACAACACAAAGGTGTCATTTCTGGAAAACATGCCTATACCATGAAGAAAGGTGCTGTTTAAAAAAACACACCCAATGCTTGTGCTCTCTTTACGTGACCTTGAAAAGCAGGTAAGACTATGACAACAAAGAAAAAAGTCTGGAGAGGAGGAGTGTTCTTGGGCAGCATGTCGAGAACAGACAGTGGTCAGCTATATTGGGTGCAACTGCTTTGCAGCGATAGAAGCAAACTGGATACGGAGCTTGCTGTTCAGAGAGGATGTGTGCTGTTTCGAGACAGGGAAGGGGAAAGAAATGGAAACCACAGAAAGCCTTCAGTAGTCTGGCAGCTTATCCATTTATTGTGATGAGAAAATAGATACCGGTAGGTTAGTACATTCAGCAAACTTGAAAGGAATGGAGACAAATGTTTTCTCAGGATTTGGGAAATGGTTGGGTTGAGACTTGGGGAGAGGGACACAGGGAGCTTTTGTTTCCTTTATTTAATTTTGGAAGACAGATTGTCTTCATTGATGGTAGACATACAAGAGACATTCTCTTTGGAAAAAAACCCAAACTATTTACCCCTTCTGTTGTTCTGTAGAAGAAAGGATTTTATTATTTTTTTAAACTTTTTTTTTTTGTCTACCATTTCACTGAGAACTTGACACTTACCAGTATGAGAACACTAACAATTTGTTGACTTAATCTTTCACTGTATTTGTGTTTTATGGCTGTGTTGTGGTTTTACAGGCTATATAGCTCTGCCTGACAGGCAGCTCATATCAACCAAAGTGTCTGACTTGAAGGAAGCAGCTAGGGAAATCTTGCTTATGTGACCTTCAGCTTGTTAAACAATTTGATTTAGTGAGTTGGGAACTCTGGCAGTGGGCTGAGGAGAAATGCCATGCAGCCCCACAAAAATATCGGAAACGTGCCTCATTTTTTTTTCTCAACAAAGCACTGACCTGCCCTTTTGATCATTGTAGCAAAATTAGGAGTCTTAATATCATTAACAGCAATAATAATATAATAAAGCATTAAAAATAAAATATAGACATCCATAGTTGATTCAAACAATATATATTTTCAGTTTTCCAGTTGCTATTGCCTTTGTCTGTTTCATGGTTTTTGTTCTTTATTGTTGTACTAATTGCCATTTTGGATAAACACCTCTGTGAGGCACAGATCCTGCCTTTTTGGATGTGATCGCTCTACAAAGAACTGCTCATATAGCAATTGCCATAAAAAGCTATGTCTCCCTCCAGCTACAATGAAGCAGTAACTGAGCTTTCCTGCTGCAGCATTTAGTATGTGATCTAAAAGCTGTGAAAGTGTGTGGTGCTGTGCGGCACAGCAATAGCTTATGTCTTGTTCAACTGTTACATTGTGTTGTATTTTTAATAATAAAATCAGTGGAAGATACAGCTAGTTATCCAGGTAAATAACAGATTTTATTGCTAAAAATGCATCAAGGTAAACTCCAAACTCCAGTTAACCCACAGGTACCTTTAGATAGCAAGCTGAATATATTGTAGGTGATAGAGTGAAACATTATAATCAGTCCTAGAAATCACAACGTCAGTAGTGTGGGTGATGAATGTGTTCTGCAATAGCTCATTTCTGGCTGTCTCTTCTTAAAATTGGTTAGGACCAGGCAGAGCCTCAAAACTCCACTGGTGGTAGTGAGGTTAGAGCCTCAGCTGATGGTCATAGTTTTATCACTGAAGGTTACCTGCTGTACGTATCGTAGGTGGATGACTACCATGGTTGTGACTGTTACTTTACCTGCTGTCTTTGATTTTTGCAAAAGGGTGGATGTATTTTCCCAAACAGCGTTCTGCTCTGAGCAAGTCAGTGCTGTAGTGGTCTGCTCCTTGTAATCCAGACTGGCAACTGTGCCAAACATCTTGGCAGTACTTCAGAAAGACAGCATTTATGTTTAAGGAAGGTGATGCATTGTGAAAGCTGTCATGTTATGTTGTACTGATGGAGGATCCAACTGGAATTACTGAGACAGAACTCTCTTTAATCACAGTAACCTGTGATTTCTGAACTGAAAAGCATTTTTTTTAAAGCTAGTGAAAATGCATCTTTAGATACTTGGAGGCAAAACATGCTACAAATACTATAAATACTGCCCATTGAATGTTGCATACATAGGGATCTTTGTCTAAATATGTCAACTGCAAGAACATTTATGAATTAATTTTTGTACAGGAAGATAAACCCATGAAAAAAGGTGTAAAAAGTAACTGACTAATATTTAACTAAGATGCATGATATCTAGGTCAACCGGTTAAATTTCTGACTAACACACTTTTTGATACTGAATGCAATCTAAAATAAAATTCTTGACCGAAGAAAACAATTTGATTATAGCCTTGGAACTTCAGTGTTTGCTATTTATGACATTTCTCAGTAACATTTGTTATTTGCGGCTCGTTGCTGTAGTTTCTGTGCAGGAAATAATTGGCATATGAGAAGTCATGGAATGATATGCATTAAGGAACTATTTGGATTTGATCAAGCCATCATACTGTACATCACCTACTCACCATTACTGTAGGACTTGTTGCTAAAGTCAATTTAGAGTTGCAAAATCACAAGTTGGCAGCCTTGTCCTTCAGGCCATTCCTTCATTTGTTCCGATCGGAATTATGTTCATATGTATCAAGAGGCTGTATTCAAGTGACGCATTTGAATGTGGTGGGGTGGGCCTTTGGTAATGTTTAAAGTGAGGTAGGTAACTAATACTAATTTAATTGTGTCTTGCCTGCCTGCAAGTCCCGGACGGATGAGAATTAGTTGAGGAAATGGGATCAGGGGCATGATAGGACTGTCCACAGTAATGCTTCCTATGCAGTTTTAATGAGCTAATGTGCTATGCAGTTGCAGTTAGTAAGAGGTAACACCAGACATGGCTATCCCTTGGGAAGTATGCTCATGCAGTGAGTGTCAGGAGGTAAATCTCGTAGCTGAGTCACCGGTTTTACAGAACTCCAGTGCAGTGCTCTCTCATTTGCTTGCTTTTTAAACTTTCTAGAAGATGTGACGTAGTAGTTGGTATGATTTCCTTACTAATAATACATGCTTTAACCTTATGAGTCTTTTGAAAACTACTCCAGCTGTAGCAGATGAACAAGTAGATTAGATGTTTTTTGGTGGGTGGGGGTTTTTTTGTCTTGAAAAAACACAGAGAAATTTCAAACATACTTTGATTATGAATTGTTATTTCTCAGGCAGTTCATGTACTGACTTAGGCATTCAAAGAAAGAGTAGCTACATGGAAATACAACCTTGCTCTGTAGTGCTTTCCTTCTGATTAGGCTTGAAGCCTCACGCATTGTTCCAAATAGTGAGAATCAAATCTTGTTTAGCATGTGCATGGTCACAATACACCTATAAAAGCAGCCCCCAAATCAGTCAGTATTCACGTGTTACCACAGATCACAAAGAGGTAAAGAGTAACTACATCAAGAGGAGATGAGAAACAGACAGTGAAATGCACTCAGAGGAGACCAGAATTATGACCCAAACTAAATGGAATACAAGCCAGTAATTTCACTTTGATATTTCAGCTTTTAGATATTCTGCTGCTTTTCTTATGCAAAATAACTTTTCAAAGGGTGGAAGAGGAGACAAAGCTTCAGGAGTACTATTATTCATTCACATTTCTCTACCCGTGCTTCATGCAGACCTTGGCACCAAGAGGGTGAGCTAGTGTTTAACTGTGTCTGATAGTGTGAGCCGTGCAACAGCTTTTGTAGTTACATTATTATCCTCTCAAGTTACTAAAAAAATATCTTAGGAAAGATTGCTTTGAGATTGTGAAAGTGGCTTAGAAATGCAAGTTTGAAAATCATCAGTAGCAAACCTTTTTATCTGACTTGTATGTGGTTTGTTTGTGGTGGGGTTTTTTTTGGAGATGCTAGATGAGTGATGTCGAGTGGGCTTTGCTTCAGATGTGCAGCAGCAAAAAAACTTATTTCGTGAATCAAACTTAGTGCCTTGTTTTGGGGATGTCAAAGGCAGCTAGATATGATGCTGTTTCTTATAATCTCATCTACCTAGCTGCTGTGCTTTTCCAAATTTGTTTGGTGCAGCTCTTTAATTTTTTCAAACTTTTAACACTGTTTCATTTTGCATTTTAAACTCTAGAACCCTGGTGGCAGAAAAGGTCTGTATATATAAATAAAAATTAATTAGATATAGTTAAAGATATAACTCATAATAAATAAGTTTATATAATAAATTTCATTAAAGTATATGACTCTATCATGTGTATATATTTTTAACAAAAGATGAGATTGTGATCCTTTATGTGACTTGAGAGTTAAGGGCTTAAAAAAAAAAATAAATTACCAAATAACAAACAGTTCACCATAAAAATGTGAGTATTAGCTACCTGCTTTTGGTGGCAGCATCTAATCAGTGAAGGAGGACAGAGACTCACCAGGTAGCTTTGCAATTGTTCTTGCTGCCCAGAGAAGTGTGCTGGCTGCTCCTAGACTAGTAGGACTCAGTCTCCGTCCATTCACTGTATCACAAAAGGAACTGTGAGTGCCAGGGTTGAATAACGTTGTCCATTCCTCTATGGCATTGCTTCTTTTCTCTGGTCCCTAACTAGGACAGTGCTGCAGCTCAGTCAGTAATGTCACACTGATCTATGTTAAGATGTTAATAACTAGAAGTTTCTAATTTATTTTATTTTTGCTTTGTATTATACAGCTTTGACTAAAATGTGACTGATTGGTCTAGTATATTAGAGAATATTTAAGTGGTGATAACTTTCTCTTAAAATGACAAAATTTTCTTACATGCCTAACACTGATTGGAAGGGAGAAGAGAGCTAGTGAAATGAGGATGCTTTAGCTTAAAACTCAGCTTATCAGTTAAGCAATTTTCAGTTTGATTTTTAGATTTGTTACGCAAAGTCCTTAAGCATATCCATCAGGGAAGTAAAAGTCTCTAGACTAATCACTTTGCAGAATCTGGACTGTAAAACATAAATGAAAGGTATTAGGTTGGTGGTGTAAATATGAGGCCTTCATTGCAAACTAGAACACCATTTAATGACATGATCCAAAGCCCAGCGAAATCAGTAGAAAGATATCTATTGAATACACTAACTCAGTACCAGACAAAGTGTGACCTGAGTCATTTTTTTGAGATTGTGAATGTGTTGTATAATCAGAAATGAAATTACTGAAGAGGCACAAAAAATTATTCCAAAGGTTGAAACATCTATATCAATCATAGAAAGCTTCTCTGCTGTAAGATTAAGAAATCTTGTATTTTATATAAATAATGTAATCCAAAACCAAGATGCCACTGATATTCAGGGAATGGGGTTCAATAATTGCTGTCAGTATCTGACTGTACAGGAATATTTATATTGTCTTCACCCCACTGCTAGCTTATTCTTGCTGAGTATGAATGCCTTTTGGGAGATACAGGTATGTCTTCTCCAGGCTGAGACTATGGATGTTAATTATTTGCCTTTAATTTACTACCTTCTGGCTGTTTGTTTGAAAATTTAGTTTCACAGTGGCACATTTTGTACTTTCTTCACTGAGTATGTTAAACTGTTGCCTCTATTAAAACCTGAAGTAATTCTACAACCTATTCCTTTTGGCTGTCTTGCTAGCCTTATACTTCTACCGCTTCTCTTTGTATATGTGTAGTTGCAGTCTTTTCATTCTATTAAACTCAATTGTCTTGGTGTTTTTGTTTACAGTATCTTTTGTTTTGATAGAAAATAAATGTAGCCTTTAGATACATTTGTATCCATATAGATTCTATCGAGTGCTTTGATCATGCAAATGTTTTATCTCATTAGGTAATGTTTAATGTTATGTTGCAACATTACAGTCCATTTCTGTTGACTAGACAACATTTTTTGTATTATTGAGTGAAAAATATTACAACATTGATCTTTTCCCCCTATTTTCTTCTGTGTCTATTCATTGCAGATATAATTTAATTTTCCAAATTTTGAGGTACATTGCTATTTGTAGATCTTACTTTGCCTATTTTAATTTATTTTTTCTTTTTATTATTTTTGCTAGTTATTATCTTTATATTTTCTTATTTTTAACACAACTACCAGTTACGTAAACTTATTTATCCATACATGAAGTGCAGGGAAACCCAAGTTATTTTCAAGTATCTATATGCTTTAGGCAGACTGTGTGATGTACAGAACTGGGTCTTTCCTTTATTTAATTTTCTTTAAATGTATGTCTACACTGTAGTCAGTGCAAGGTGGTAGTGCCATGTGCAACTGGTTTTGAATTAGCTAATGTGAGTGCTGAGAAGAGTGGAGTCCCATCAGTATGGAACTTGCTATGAACTGCAGCAAAAATGAGTTGATGCCCAACTGTTGCTGCCTGTCTGCATGCTACTGTGCTATTTTATTAGCAGTGCCCAAGACGGCTTGTTCAAAGCTTGTGTGCTCTCTGTACTTAAGCCGAAGCCACAGCACTCTGAACTAACTGATGATTTAATGCAAGAATGCTAAACCTATTTTGGAACTCTGGCTTGTTTTCAATATTGCAACAGATAGTGTGAGACCTGATTTTAGACATTGGATTCATAATACAAGTTTGCGTTCCCCTGAAACCTGAAGGCATTTGGATTTAGTGTCCTGGTCCAGTACAAAACAAAGATCCAAGCTATCAAACCCTTTCATTTTCAAAGGGAGTTGGCTCTCATGTCCTTATTCCTATGTCCCTAAACTTCACAATGTCCTCCTGTGTGACACATACGATTGTAGCAACGGCAGCGTGCAGCCAGAATTTTAATGAAGGGAGTTTTTTGTTTTGTTTTGGACATTTTGATGAGCTCAAATGCATCAAGAATGTGCATATGTGACAGTACAAAGAAGTAAAGGACAAAGACCCATACTTGCTCTCTGTCAGAGAGGTTTTTAAATATCTTGCCATTTGATGTGCTTCATTCGACTGCAGAGGTGGAAGAGCTGTGGATTCATTTCTAGCATGAGTGATCTAGCAGTATGCAGAGAGAAGTAGATGTACTAAATCCAGGAAAGGTATTAAAATAGCTATCCCCTTTGTATTTGAGAAAAATGTTAACTGAATTCTTCCCGTGTACCTTAATAAATTTGCAAAGAGTGCCTTTGTAATCCATTTATTTATGGAAAGGTCCTTGAGCCAATTACATTAGTTATTTTAGCCTGCCTACAGAACTCCTTATACTTGATTTTGCACAGTATGTAAAGAAATAAGAATTTCTGATAAATATGGATACATTTTTCAACTTACTGTCTCCATGTTGCGAAGAGTGATGGTCCTTTCAGAGGTAGTGGTGTCTGTACTTTGCTTCAGGTAACAGTTACATATGTGTCTAGTCTCTGAAGACAGTAATTTTTAACCCTTAGTCTGTAGCTGGTGATAACTGAATATGGGCATTTCTTGCAAAGACATCAGTGTCTCTCGGGTATTCATTCTACAAGCTCCTTGAACATACATTGTCTGAAAACCAGTGCTGGACAGCACTTGACAAAAGGTCGATGAAATCAAACATTAGATTGTATACATAATTACATAAACTTGAGTAACTATACAGAGACATACGCTTGCAAGGACTGCTGCATGTTAATATATTCATGGACACCTGCTAATCTGAGCTTATCTTTACATGAGTTATGCTTAGAATTTGTGGTGTATATTGCATAGAATACAGTAGATAAGTTTACATTTGATGAAGAAGCAAGTTTGTTGTTGCGTTTTTTACATGCAACTACTGTATCAGGTGTATCACAGTAAATTCGCTTTCTAGAATTTATAGGATTGTCTTCTGTTTCTGTTGTACGCTGCTATTTCTGTTCATGTTGATTGTGGACAGTCATTCAAGACAATGTAATTGTGATTATTTTTTACTTAATGATTTATTTCTTTGAAGGACAGGTAGTGCACACTCATTTTGTGGGCCTGGGGAATCCCAGATGTAACCCTACTGGCAAGTAGTGCTACTTCATTGTGTCTGTATGGATTTGAGGAATGACAAGTAGTCGACGCATGGACCCATATGAGCTGAAACTTTTTCAGATGAAGGACATAAAGCGGCTCTGGGTAGTATAAGTAGAGAGAATACATATCTGGCAGTGAAACCTAATGGCCTGTGGGGTGGTGTTACTGAAAGCATTCCTCTGGTAATAAGTTTCATTTATATACATTTTAAATGTGTATAGTCTGAGCTTGCTACTTAGGCACTAGGCAGTGTGAATTAGGTATTTATCTGTGGTTTCCACGGGATAAGTAGGAACATATAGTAGAATGTGCTGATGCCAGAGTATGAACTTTGTTCCATCATAGTACATGGTTAGTAGTTTTATTCTCTTTGTGAGCAGAAGCTGGGCCAGTCAGTGAAGTCTGTCACAGTGGTTGTAGACATTGAGCTAGAATGGACAAGAAATGAGAAACACAGGGTATTAGCATGGTATTTCTGTGATCTACAGCCACATTCACATTTGTGATTAAATACTGTTCAGCATCAGGTGGCTATCTTCCAATCGAGTCATGATCTTTCCTGAAGAAGTATTTTCACAGTGTTTTCCAACATAAGCCTGCACAGAGGAATAATTTATCTATTCATGACTCAGTGTGAACAGAAAGGAAGAAATCTCAGTACAGTGAAGGATACTTAAACTGATGTTTTCCTCCAAGATAAGACCAGCTTTAGATTTTTTCATCACTGATTTGGCTATGCATGTTGTAAGAGGAAAATCCTGAAGGAACTGGAGAGAATTGCAGCTTATCCTAGATTGTACACTTGCAACTTCTGACGTGTATAGAGTCTGCATAAATATAAGGAGCGATGCTCCTGAAGTGCACAGACACAGCAGTCCATACTCAATTTGCTGTATCATTAGGACTATGAATACAGCTGCAGGCCCAAAAGGAGATGCTCATTAGTAAAGCTAGGAAACATGTTTTTTCTGCAGCAGGTAATTACATGCCTTGCAGATGTGGGAGTATAGGAAAGCTTTTAAGCTTTTGTCACCTTCATGATTCATGCTATCACAATGACCTATAGGTCAATCCTGACCTATAGGACTTTAGGCAGCTTGATCAGTTAAGCTATTTTACGTTTTTTAATTATGTATATTTAACCTTGCTTTCCTTCCTACCCTCTGAAGCAGATAAACAGTACCAATATAATTCTTTTTTTCCCTCTCACTTTTGATGAGATCCTTCAGTCTGTGAGGCCCTTCTTTTCAAAAGGACATGTAGAAATCCAAGGTTTATACTGTTTAGTTAAAGTTTATAAACAAACCTCACCAAACAAACAAACAACGTGACAAAATACATTCATCAGAAGTTAAAATAAGGGAGCCTGGGGTGGAGAGGTTATCTCCTGGGTGAAGACCTAATGAGTAATCAAATTATTTTTAAAAGAAAGACTTGCCTGTCCAAAACCAGACCACATAGTCTCAGCCCAAAACAAGGGTGTACGATTGCCTCTTGGTGATCAAACCAGATATAATCTTTTAATGAGCTTTTACAGCTCCATCTTTTACTGCATTCAAATCTTTCATTGGTTTATAAACATGACCTATTGATGTTGTAAAGGATGTCTCCTAAACATTTTGTCCAATCTCTAATCTTAATAGCTATTTTATAACCTGCACTACTAGGTGCTTCATGGTTTTTGTAGGTCAGGGCGATTCAGAATATTAACTGATGCTTACCTACTTTGTAGTAATTTTACCGGATTTAATATCCATGACAGAAAGAATTCTGGGTTCTGCTGTGAAACAGCCCTCTGCATAGTGATAGCAGCACCTAACTGCTTCATGGTGATGTGTTTCAAAATAGGCTGCTGTATATTAGAAAACAAAAAGAGTCAGTCTCCCTTTTGCCCATCCTCTCCCAGCTATAAGCTGCTTAAATTGTTCCAGTCTTCATCTTAAGTAACTGCCATTCAATGTTTCCTTAGTGAGCATTCACTTGCTGTAACTGGGATTCATTAGAGGTAACTGCATGCAGAGGGTTTACATTATTGTACAAGTGAGAGAGAATAGATTTAAGTATGGCAGCATGGATTCATACCTATAATGTAATGAGGAAAATAAATCATAATTAAATGGTAAAACTGTAACAAAATTATTTCCCTCGATGGTGTTAATATGCATGTGGTTGGTCCTGCTGGTTTGTTTTCTACCCATGTGCTTTGTCTGATGAGAAATATGTTGGCTAGCAAGGGATTCTTCTGTCTCTCTTGGCATTCCAGTTTGAACTATAACTTATGTTCCTTTAGACACTGGGAATTTGCACTCAAGGAGTGATTAGATAGTATCTACCGTACAGAAAAAGCTGATGAAATCTCATCTTGGTGAAAGCTCCTGTGTAATCTCAGTAGAAGAGGACAGTGTAAAGATGAACTCAAGAAACCACTGAAACTACCTTTGTGAAAGGTAGTCTGCTCTCACATGTTCAATGTGAGTGGTTCAAATGAAGTGTATTAGACTGCTCTTGGATGGAGCTTTGAGCAACCTGGTCTAATAAAAGATGTCCTTGCCCACAGCAGGAGGGGCTGGACTAGATGATCTTTAGAGGTCCCTTCCAACTCAAACCATTCTAGGATTCTATAATTCATGCTTAAATATTTAGCATTCATTCTGATCACCAAGTTTCACATCATTACCTACTTGGATACTTGACTTGGTCAGCATTTAGGAGAAGAATTAGCCAGAGAATGTCCAAGTTGTATTCCAGTCAGTTGTTGCAACATCAAGTATGCCAGCAAGTAGTCAGGGCTTAGGCATGGCCATCGTGCAAGGTCCCTAACCCTGGCAACACTGTGATTCAGCAGAAATTTTTGTACAAGACTGCATGTGCAGGACAGCATTTCTGGCTATTCTTAAGGCATAAATTTGCTTGCTTACATTATTCAGGCAGAATTTGTTTATTAATACATTTCTTGTTCTTGTTGAATACTATTTATCTTTTATTTGTATTTTATTGCATTGGGTTTCATTATTGTAATAGTAGTATTGTACAAAACACAGTATGATACTCTTGTAATAATGTTATTATGACAATAGTGTGGTATACAAGATTTTGAAGTTCAATACTTTCTGTTACTATCAATCTTTGAAAAGTTGTCTAGAGAAACTGGGATGACAGTTCTTGTTACTGAAAATGTTTCACACTTTTCTTTGCACTTTTTCAGCGTACTCTGTCATTTTGCCACATTTACATAAGAATAATTGCATTGAAATCTTGTTACAGATTTTCTCTGATACACTGGAGTGATTTCTGACAAATAAAATGCTCTCCTATAAGACAGTGCCCTATGGTTCCTCCTTCTCATATGCAATTTTTTTCAGGTTAAGCCAAAAAGATTTCAGTAGCACACTGACACACACACATGTGCTTTGCTTGTATGTATTCATAAGGGCTGCAGTAGACTTCAAACTGACAAGGTTTTTAAAAACGTTTGGACTGCAGTGCTCATGGTCGCAGTGTAGATGAGATTTTGCCTGTGTTCTGGCTCTGCATTACTCCAAGCTAATCCTTAGTTAATGCTGCAGAATTTTACTTCAGTGGTAATTTTTCTCAGCAGATTAATTGTCCATCCTGCTCGCATGGCTTTGTTTGGACTTTTCACTTACTCTGACGTTTATTTTAACAATCATGATAATGAAACCCTCGTATAGTGAAAAATTTCATTTATCCTTCACTAGCAGTGATTGATACCAGTCACCAATCAACCTGCTTTTCCTCCCACTGAAATAACCAGTAGAGTTTCCTTTAAATACTGACATTAGAGGAAGGAATCTTTTCAAGACAGGAAACTGTCTTTAATTTATGGCTACAGATTGGTTAAATAAGCATATGCCAAGGTCTGTCTTCCATTTTCAAAGTGGATTTTTGTCTCCATGCACTCATAAATTGTGAGTTGAAGTCTCAAAAAGTTACTGGGTCATTTTGGTTTTAGATGGAGGATCTTTGTGTGTTCTTGTTTTTCATTTTTTGAGACTGTCGTATGTGTTCTCTGTTGTCTTTCTGCAACTGTGAGGGACAGAAACTTCTTTTAAATGGAAGTTAAAATTCCTAATCTGAAGCTTTGAGAAGAGCAACAAATACCATTGGACTTTGTGATACCATAGTAAGAGTTGTCAGCACTAGCAGTAATAGTGATAGGGAAAGAGAGCAAAGGCTGGTCATGTTGTGCAGTGGCTCACATCCTTTTAAGAGCACACGCGTGAAGTTGGAAGGGCTACACTATGCTATGGATATATGCAAATGCATAAAACATTTCTGTTGCTGAGGATTATTTATAACCTCAACAAAATTCTGCTTCTGTACTGGTGGTTGTTAGTTTTAAAATTGCCCTTCCGTTGCAGCTTTAAAATTTGTCCAGGAAAGACTTGTGGTAATTTTTGTGGACTTGCAGTGGTCACATTCCTTTTCTCCTTTTTTCCTTCTCCCCTTCCAACTCAAAGTAGATTTCTTGCAAATTCAGTCTCCGTCCTGTCACAGCAACAGGTGCTTTGTGCTCTGCTGACTCTGCATGTCTTTGAGAAGTTCTGCTTCAGAAATTGTCCTTTCCATTCCCAGTCATGGAAGTGCTCCTACTGTGGAGCTCGTGTAGTGTACATGTCATTTTATTTTTTATCTTCATTGGAATGCAGCCGGGACTAGGCATGAATCCTCTAAAATGTCTTGGAAATGGAAATGTCTTTCTGTGACTGGTTTAATGCTCCTTTCTGATTGAGAATTGGAGGCATCCATCTTGCTTTGATGAGCTTTTTAAACATCCAATTCATTATTGTTGATGCTGTGAATTTCATTCGTACATCATCTCTTGCAACATATGGACTGATCAACTGTATCCTGCTTAACAGTAGGATAGAGTTTTCTTTTAACATCATGGTTTAATGTTCTTCAGGTGTGATTAACTATTGAACAGCACATGTTGGCTAGTCTAGAAAAGGATCTGATGATCTTTTCTAACCATTCAAGTATTGCAGGTTAAGTTCTGTCTACCAAAAAAAAGCCCATCCCCTGAAAATCCCAAACATCGCACTATGTGCTTAGGGTTTCACCTTCAAATGTCAGTTTGACAGCAAATGCTGCCTGATTCTTTAAGTACGAAGCAATTGTACTAAATGAAATAGGCCTAATTTGTAAACTGCATTGAAATAATAAATTTAGTCCAGAACTAATGCCCTTTCTGCAATCCAGTAAAATTGTTCACTGGTAGTATATGGCAGTTAATTTGGGGGAAATTATGTTCTACTGTAGGACAAATGAATGCATTTGTCATAGAAGAATGGTTGCTTGTCACTCACCCTTCTGTGACTGATCGACTGGGTTGTTCTGCAATCATGTGGGAATAGTATCCCACAAATGTGAATTTATTTTTCTTTCAGTGTATCTTTAAGGTAGGAGCTTCTGCTTAAAATAAAGCATCAGCATTCTCACTGAGCAGCTTTCAGATGTTATTTGGATTATACAGAGAAAAAGGGAGCTACAATTGTAATAATAAATGCTTTAAATGCGACAGAGGCAAGTGATAAAATAAAACTTCATGATTCAAAAGGCAGTGTCTGGTTTAGAAAGAGTAATCTCTCTTAAAGGAAAAAATCCCCAAAGAAGTGAAGGGGAGAGTAATGATTCTGAAACATGCCTGTGAATTAATGAAATGTCTAAGTAGCGAAATACAGTGACACATTCTTGAGGAAAGCATTCTGCCTCTGAAGGAGAAGGGTGTTGTAAGCTGTTGTTCATTGTGGCATGCTTCATTGCTACCTGCATGGCTTTCCTAAAGCCTACAAGATGTTAGCAGACATGATGATTTCTTTTGCATGCCTGCATCTGTTTAGTAAGAGTGATACCATGTTAAAGTGATTATACAAGTCACCGTTAGAAGTGCAATGCCAGGAAGATTATCTCTGTGGCTGAGGTTTGCTTGGCTGTACCAAGGAAATGTGCTGCAGTAAGATGCTCTTTCAGCTGCCATGTGCTTTCGTGTGTCTTCCAGAGATGCTCTGTGAACTTTCAGAGAAGGCACCCATCCCACGTTGAGCAGAAATTGATAGTTATTGTGGTTATTTTTGAAGTGACACTGATAATTTAAAAACACAACCAACACCTCCATTCCAAACAAACCAACCATAAGCAGTTACTGGTTAATAGTCCATGTCTGGCAGGCTTTCAAAATCCAAGGGTAAATGACCATGCAAAGGCATTCATTCTCAGTGTTGTTAAACTCGATGTAAATGTGGTGGAAAAGTGTTTTGGAGCCAGAAGATCAAGTCTTTTTGGCTGTGGTTTCTCTGCTTGTTGTGAAGTGGATAAGAAAACTCCTTGACTTAAATGAAACATTGAGCTCTTCTGGTTGGGATGATTAGACCCGTTCCATCAGATTACAGTAATTCAAATGCAGTGACTGTTTAAAATTATATTTGGCATGTGTAAAGCAACTGATACAAGAGTATATTAAATCTACAGGCTCTTCATTAACAGATAACACTCTCAAAATTTTATAGAGGGCATATACTGGTTTATCAGTATATGGAGGTAGGCATAACCCTGATTAACCTTTCTATCAGCAGTTAATTTGGCCAACAGTATATGAATTTTCTGTGAATTCTTTTATATCTTTACAAGCCCAGTATTCTCTTGAGCACTGTTCTTCTGATGCTACAGATTTTAGTCTTTGTAAACTGGAACTTCTTCACTGGATGTAATGTAAATTGCAAGTGCATGTTCCATTGTGAAAGACAAGTTATGAAAATATCTGCCAGAAATAATTACAGTTGATCCTACTGTTGAGTGGGAATAGAGACTGGAAAATTTACTGGTGTCTCCTTCAGCAGTATTTTCTATAGCTCTGTTACCAGGAATATCAGAATTTAACTCAAAATGGTGAGAAAAGCATAAAATCACATGCAAGAAAAAAAAGGGAAAGGAGAGGTTATTAACCTTCTAGACTTTGCACAGTGGTTTGTAACATGGGCTTAGTTTTCCATGACTGTGTAGAAAGCAAAGTATGCTGTGGATACTGTTTTTGAAGATGTGGAGGCTCTTGAATGTACAAGTGCTTCCCTGTTTTTCACTGACACCTAAGGATGTCTTAAAGGCCTCAAATAGCTTTTTGTTCCTTTTAAAGTGTACACTTTAAATCAGATATGGCATACAGTACAACCCTTTGTAGAAGACTAAGGGCATATGGAGGTAAACACACTGTATGGTGGTCTGAAGTGCATATTTTGCCAAGCTGTCTGTCACAGTGACTTCTAAGCAGCCTGTAGAATAAGTTAATGGGAGAAGTTGCAAAGCTGTTGGTTGCCATTACCCTCCACTCCCCAGTTCTCTAGATTATAAGACTTGCTACAATTGTGCAGGACAGCAAAGAAAAAGGCAAAAGAGAAAGAGGAAATATATAATTGGCAGGATCAAAAGGTAGATTGATAAACAGCTATTGTCATTTCACGAGTCTGGTAGAAATCGAAGTGTTGATATTATTATTAAAGAGCGCACAACAGTACATCTTTCTAATATACCCTTTTTTCAACGATATGCAGTTGATAAGATTTTATTGATTGCCTCTGTTAAATTTCTACTCGAGTATTTCAACACTGATGGTTTGGGGGGTTTAATTTACCTTTCCTCAGAAAGTTTCTTTATTTCTCCAAATAAGGAATTTTCCCTTTCCTGTAAGCCTTCAGTACCATGCAGAAATAAGATCCAGGGTGTGGACTCCTTATTCTTGTGTAATGGCACATTTAAGGAATAAAGTATTGCTTGTTTGGTTGCCTTTAGGACTATTCTCTATACCCGAAGGTCCACAGCTACAGAAATGTTCTCTACCTGGATTTGAATGGGATGTTGCACTCACTGACTATTGCAATGCATTGTAGTGACCTCCAGGCTTTTTTAATTCAACAGTACACCAGTGGGTGAAAGTACTGACCTCAGAAAGGCTGCAGAGGGCTTGAAAGAAAACAGCTAGTTTAATGGGAGAAAATGGACCGCTCAACGTCCCTTGCTCATGTTATGTGTGCTGTTTTGAATTGGAGCATGGTAAAATGGAACAAACGGTCCCAAAATAAGCTAACTGTCCCAACTCGGACCCAGGCTTCCCTAACCCTGCATGTCTTTAACTCCTTTGACAGCTGTCTTCCACTGGGACAGAGGTGAAACTTCGCCAGGCTGCAGCTGTTGAGCAGTGGTCCCCTGATTTGCAGCTCTCCCCAGGAAGACCTCAGAACAATTACAAGTGTATCACCTGGACAAAATGTAAACCTCCGCTGTCAGACTATCCTATCCCTGGTAAGGCATCTGGGGCCACCTAATTACTGATGAAAACAAGCTTAAACTACTACAGAGATGTTACATGTTTGTGAAATGTTCATATAGCATGGTGATGAATATACTGTAAAAATGCAGACAAAGTAATAAGAGGAGAAACAGTACAGGAAAAGAAACACTTTCTAAAGGTGTCCTGTAATTTGTTATTTGTAGTCTGCCTCCTGTGAGTGAGAACTGGTTGTGACCAAAGACTTCATTTATGTAAAATGCCTGTGAGTGTTATGATAGAGCTGGTTTTCATTTGACCAGTCAATGAACCATTTAAAAAACACTGAATGAACATGACATTTTGCATGACAGCTCTAAGCCTGGATAGCGTGTGAGGTAGGCTGTATTCTGTAGACCTGACCTATTTAGCTGCATATCTTACTGTGAAGTTTCACCTCTAAATCTAATTCCAGTATTACTTCCCTTCTGTGAGCATGACTGTGCAGCTATGGATCCAATGCAAAGCCTTATGCACATGTTTACCTCTGTGGTCTAGAGGACATTACATGTGCTGATATTTCCTTTAGGTCCATATTTAAATTTTTGCAAAATCAAGATCTCAATACACTGTAATATTCTTCTCTGTGTAGCATGGATGTGTAGTATTATAATATAAATAGAATATAATAATAGTGTAAATGATAATATAAAAGATGAGTTGGCAGTACAATGTGACTGTTCTTAGTTCATCTTTAAGTGCCTGTACATTAATATGATAACAATGATTAATCATGATAATGTGATAAAAGACTAACAAGGACTGAACATAGATCTGAATGACATTCTGTGTTAAATTCATTTGCTAAGCAATGCTGAGAACAGCTGCAAAAAATCACATGGCATTCTAGTATCTTATGTAGCCTACTTTTTTTTTTGTTGACAAGTGGTTTTCTTGTTTTAACTTGGTTTGTTGGTTGATTTTTAAATTTTTTTTATTTTTTTTTTTTACTTTGATAAACATATCCAATTAAGTTCATGATATAATGTGACCAGGTAAACTTAGCTTCCTAGGTACTTGCCCTACTGGAGCTATAACTGTTTGCTGCATGATAAGTGAATGCATGGGAAATTGGAATAAATGAGACATTTCCATTTTTGGAAGCAACATTGTATCTGCAGGTAGCATGTCTTTGTAATATACAGCTGAAACGACTATCTTTGCAAAAAAGAAGATTCAGGGAACAGTTACATTCTAACTATGGAATTTTAGACCTCAAGAAAAATTATAAACTGAATGGAACAGGCTTGGAAGACTAGTTATGTGAAGTATATACATGTTTGCGAATGCCATGATTTCAGTATCCAGCATAGCATATTACAGATGTTCCTGTACTGAACTGTACTGTTTATCCTCAGATGTAAACCATAAGGAGTTTGCACACTTATACAACTCACATAAGGGTTTGTTAGGTAAGAAAAAATGGCAGCTGAAGACAAAGTTTGGAACAACTGCAGTAATGGTTTAGACAGATTTCAAGTGTCTTATGGTAAACAGTGTGGCCAGTTCTTACTTCTTGTTGTAAATATCATGAAATAGACTTATATTAAAGATCTTGTGATAATGCAGTTGAGCCCTAATAAAAGTGGAATCTTTCTTCAATGTATGTGTTACCATTTTAAAAAAGCTGTGGCATAGAGTTAGAACTCTACTTTTAATCAGAATTGTTATTGGTGGTCAACTCAGGCCAAAAAAAGCAAAAAACCCTTTTACCATTAGCCCCAACCAAAACCAAACCAAAAGCCTCAGACATAAAACAAACAACCAAAAAAAACCCCAAAAAACCCCAACCAAAAAAACCACCAAAGGAAAACAAACAAAACAACTTGTGAAAGTAGCCACTGGTTTGGTAAATAATACATTTTGGAAAATTATTATTTAAGCTGATGGCTATCTAGGTTAAAAGTAAAATTTTTAAAAATCCAATATTGTGAAATACTTCTTGTGAGCTCAGGATATGGTGTAAGATTTTATCTTTTGTTTGGTTTTAAGGCTACAGCTTGTATATTGGTAGTTGTAGGTAAGCCTTCCTCTTTGCCATGCCCTGGAGAACAGCATTGAGAACAAAGAGGATCAGGGGAGACACTGATAAGAGGTATTTGCACTGATGCAGAGAGGGAAGGCTACTTTTATAGCCATACTTACAAGTGCTTTAAAGGCTCATTGTGCTTCAGAAATGTCATGTTCCTTTTCCTATTTCCCACCATCATTGACAAATTTCTATCCAGACCGACTTAAAACTCCCTGCCATTCAAAAGAATATGGAGTCTGTTATTATTCATGCATCCATCTGATTTCACATCAAACCCCAGAAACACGTCCTAGGAAAAAAAAAAAGTTAGAAAGTGTAAAAAAAAAACCCAACCAAACCAAACCAACAAAACAAAATCCCAAACCAACTAGATGTTACAGAGAAATATATCAGTTTATTCAGCTGCTCATTTCTACACTGCAAAATGTTTGAACTTAAAAATGAAATAAAAAATAAAAAGAAAGCACTTGACTATGCAAGCAAAATTGGATTTTGTTCTTGGTTTCTGGGATAGCTGTCAGAAGGATGGATTTCAGTGAAACTTCATCTTCCTTAACTTCTGTTTTGTTTAGGAATTTTACCCATCCTATTTATATTAGCTTTCAGTGGGGCTATCAGTAGGTGGACTAAAACCAGGCACCCAGGCCACTATTCCTGACTGAGTGGACATGTCATTTATTTTGCTGGTGCCTTGGTTTTATCATCTGTCAAATGTGTGTGGAAGAGCTCTTGAGGAGTATTGTAAACCTGTTTTTGTAAAACATTTAGCTTCTACTTCTGTAAAACATCTAGCACTGTACTTTTGGGGAGGAGGGGGAAGTCTAAAAGGTGGTTTTTTATCATCTGGTTTCCTCCCTGTGCAGTATCAATTCACTCTTCTTGATTTTGCTGAAAAAGCACTAAACAGTCAATTACCTAGGAAATATATGAACTATGCACATTATTGCAAAGGGTTTATATAGCGTAGATTATGGAAAGTATGCTCTGATCTGTAGTCTACAGGAAGCTGGAAACCATGTGAAGCAAATATGTCGTCTAAATTCAGGTGGGTTTTGTGGACAGTGAGTCATTTTTGTGTGGAGCAGCTTCATGACATCTAGCAGTAGCTCATGCTACCACTTTGAAATGGAGGAGAGGAATCAATCAGCTGTCTCACAGTGGGATAATTCCTTGCAAGTGATGCCAGTTCAGGTGGATTTAAATTGATTTGTCTTATATGCAGTTTCTATGGCAGCTGAAAATGATACCAGAAAATACTTAGGGACAGTCATATCTGATTGTCTGGGCATCTGCTCTCGTTTAGGGAGCAGGGCTCAAACTTATTTATGATACAGGACATTAGCATCCTTCAGTGCATTTTTTCTGCTTGGCATTGAAAAATAGACAGCAGAGCTATCTGCTTATGCTTGTATTCTGGACATGTGGCCTTCGTGAGGTTCAAGAGAACAAGAAATCGTGGAATTTCCTAACCTGCTGGAAACAGGAACAGAGAAAGAGGCAGTCTGTCTTAAAATGTTCTGTCAAGGGAGTAAGGGCAATGGTTCATGTGCAGGCACAAAAGAATACCTCTTACCCACCTGTGTCCTCATGGCAGCAGCAGCCACTTGTCTCAGAGAAGGCAGGTACTTCAATGTAAGCAGCCTGTGGGCAAGACTGGAGTCACAGACTGCCAGCTGGGCCGCCCCAGCAGATGATGTAGTAGACCACAGTAGGCAGTTGCTTCAGAGGAAACATACTTTAACTGACTTTAAACTATCTAGTTCAAATTCAATTGAAAATTAGGAACAACCAGGTATTTATACATGATATTTTTTCCTGAATATTTACAAAAAGTATTAGTAAGTTGAGCTACTAGCCCATGGTATTTTCCAGGTAGATACTGGAAGGTTGTTATTGGTAATTGCTAGCTGGATTGTGGTGTAGAAATAACCCAATATGAGGGTAAATGACAAGATGAGGGCAAAATGAGGGAGGAAATGGCAAGAATATGATAAATATATATGAATTAAGATTGGTGGATATTATTGGCAGGGTTGACAACATCTCAGCTGTCAGGTCTGTGTAATTAACAGCAATCAAAGCAGCTGTCAGTGATGGATGCTGTTATTACAGTTACCTGAAACTTTGAATTTCATTCACTGTTTCATTGATTCAAAGCCATTATAAATTAGGAATAGTAATTTCTGGAAGTTCTCCTTACTTTGTTTCTTAATTCATGTTTCAGAGTTTCTTTGATTCGTCTTCTCTTCAGATAGTTTCTTTTGGAAGTGATTATTGCATTTTATGAAGTTACCTAGAAACTGTACCTCTTCTGGCATATCATATGTCTTTTCCTATTTATTTCTAATAGTTTCTGTCTTTGTCTCACTGGCTAGACACTTACGTAAAATTGCCTGAAACATTAGTTTCTTTTTTCAGAAAAACAGTCATGATATTCATTGTCTTTCCAAGAAGAAAAATAATTATTTTATTCATAAAGTAGGGGAAAGAGTTTGAGGGAATTTATGAACTCACATCTTTTGTTCACCTTGGGACCGAAATAAATTATCTTGAAGTATTTATGTGGACTAGTGTTGTTCTGTGGATAAAAAGTTGATACAGATTTCCCCTCCCCCAGCCCTAATTTGGTAAACTGTTTTTGTATAACTTGAGCAAAAATGCTAGACTTGACCTTGGGAAGAGGAAGCACGTTATAGCACTTACAAGACGGTGATCGAGCCGCAGCCTGTCAACTGGTCAGTTTTGTCCTGTCCATTATGCCATGTTTACATGCTGGAAACATTGCTGCATTCTTTTCCTAATGTATTTCTAATTATCTTGTAAATGGTTACATTGTTTGGGGGGTTTTTTGTTGTTGTTTTGGGTTGGTTTTTTTTTTTAAAGGGATATACACAACAGTGTCTAAAATGTGTCTGGCAATGTTAATTTAATATTTTAGCTTGTGCGATCCTAAGCTCTTTCTGCCAGACACAGTAGCTTTGGAGTGAAAGGCTGTGACCAGGCTGGCAACTCTCAGATAGCACAAGCACCTCACAAACCTCTCCAGCAGAGGATCAGGTTTTTTTCAAAGCAGGCTATACATGAGCATGTATTTGTTTGAACTTTGATGATTTAGACTTGGAAGTACATTTAGGAGCTATTAACTACAGCTGGTTGAAGAAAATGTTGCTAGAAGACTTTTCATTACAAAAAGTGCTTTTAACAGAACAGAACAGAAACGTTTGCTTGGGGCAAGGGGGAGGGTAATTAAAGAAAATCAATCAAAGACTAAATATTTCAATTAATTTGTGTTTTCCTGTGTTCTAAGGAATATCTTTTTTAGGCTTTTTTGTTTGAACTTTTGACTGTTAAGGTTTTGGGGTTTTTCTAATCTAGGAATATTTTTAAAGTGTTGGATATACTGCAGATTAGAAAATGCAGTTCTAATGGCTCTGTTAGTAGTGTGGGAACTTGAGCATACTAGAAAGTCACAGTCCATCAGGTTTGAGACATTTGCTAATGTTTAAGAAAAATATTGATATATTTTTTATATATATGTATTTTTCATATGTTTTTCATAATATTCATACCTGTTGAGAAGTCTAGAGGATAGGAACTGAATAAGAGTAAAACTAGGCAAGGTGCTGCCTGGTTCAGGAAAGGTTTACATTTGTAGTTGAAGTGTAAAAGCACAAGGAAGTAAATCCAGAAACCCTTATTTTTGCTGGTCTGTTGCTCATTCCAATGGCAATTGCTTTCTTGTGGTGTATATTCCTTGCCTGCTGTAAGAAAAGAGCTAAGTGTAATTGTGACTTTAGTGGCCAAAAGACATTTCAGAAACAGAAAACAATTGCCTGTTGAGCCCTCGATAAAGCTGTCGCCTGAAAACCACACTAAAACCCTGAAACCTTAATCTAAAACTCTAGAGCCCTGGCATGTAACCGAGTTTTATATTTTTCATTCATGTTTACATTTCTAGTTTAGAAGAGTAAATGCCAGTGTTCAGTGGAATTGTGCAAGGGCTGTGTTATGCTTTATGGGCACAGGCCTCCACCAAGGCTAATGTGAAGCTGCACTGTCCCCATGGGAGCTCTAGGAAGCATTTATGCCTTGGGCATACACTAAATCGCGGAGATTTTCCTAGAACAAAAAGGGCATGTGGGCTTATATCTCCCTTAAGAGCTTTCTCTTTAGATGACCATGTGCATTATGCACACATGTAAGGCGTGTGATTATTATTACTGCTATGTAATGCTGATCTGATGGCATGCGTGCATGAAGCTTTACAAAATGTGTAGTATTTATACTCTCCAAGCTTGTAGACTAACTGGGATGTCTATTAGGCAAATGGGTTAATGATTTATAGGGAGTAGAATTAATCAAGTGTGAAGGGCTGGAAAAAATAAAGAGTATTTACATTGCTATTTTGTTGTGAGCCGAAAGAAAGCTTTGCACTGTGGACATCAGAAGGTGTTCTAGCTCTGGGGAAGCTCTAGTAATTGAGTCACAGCTGAAGAAGAAGTCAAAAACATTAGAAGAGCAAGCTATGGATTGCAGCATTTTTGGAAAAATACATAAGAAGGTGCTAAATGGAAGAGCTTGAGAATTACTCTTGCACTTATATTTAGGCAGTCAAAAGTAGAATAAGGTTGTGTTCTTGTACTGCTTAAATTCTTTAGTAAAAGTAACTCGCGTAAAATATGTGTTTACCCTGATAATGGCAATGGATCACTTTGTGGTACCCATTTCGGATCTTCCAGGCCTAACTCTTTCAAAGTAATACAAAGATTTGTTATTTAAGTTATTCTTTAGTCTTTCGCTCTCTTTTGATTCCTGGCATTAGTCACCACTCAGTTGTTCTGGTGGGGTAATATTTGAAGTGAGCCAACATCCCAGGCTAATGGAGACTGGCCATGGGATTCAAGAAAGTCCACACTCCTCCCCATTACCTCTTGTCCCTTTTCCTGTATTCAATCCATGACAACCTATTAAAAATGGAAGAACCTTGAAACAGAGGGATGTTCTAACTACATCTCCTGAAATGGCAGAGGCTTGAAAAGGCTGCTGTAGTACATACAACAGAGATGCAAAGTTTCCATTGCAGCAAAGCCAGAACATGGGAGTGCTCTGGCTGTCCTGTTTGTATCTGCTTCTCATGGTCTCTCACAGAAGATTCACAGATAAGTACAAAAAATCCATAAATAACAATATGGGACATTACCTGCAGAGTAGGCCTCAAGTAGGAGGACCATAATTGAAGTCCTAAACCAGAACATACTATGTACTGTAACCATTAGCTATTATAAACCTGGATCGCCTTGCTGTTTATGTAGGGCTTAAATTCCTCTGTTAAATTCCTGGCCTCAGTGCACTTTCTGCAACAGTAAATCAGTTCCTTGGTCTAAAAAGAAATTTACATGAAGTGTTTCTACTTACCATCTCTGAAATTCCTACCCTCTGACTTTATCAAAGTCACTTTGTTCCAATGCTACAGAACAAAGAAAACAAAACAAAAAATTACTTAATGTGACAGTTAACCTTCACGTTTTAATGCACCATTCCTTGTTTTACTTGTGTATGACAACCTAACAGGAAGACAACTTGTTTTTAATCACTCCTTACCTGTCCAGTCTAAGTTCAGAAAACTGTAAATTTTTTTCTAATGTACTAGTTTGTGGTCATCTGTATAACGGGTAACTAACAATAACCTTCACAATTCTGTGTCTTTGCATTAATCAGCTACTGTATTTCTGGTTTTGCTTATGGAAAAACAAATGACACTTGGGGCAACACCACTCAGCAGCAGTAGATATGCTTTCTTTAAACAGTTCTCATTGTTTTGTCAGACCCTAGAACTTTAATTGCATTCACTGGATATATAATTATTATTCCTTGTAGTAGCAGATAGTTTTATTTCTTTTTGCTTTATTTTTGGTCTACCTGCTAACTATAGTAAGCTAAGTTTTTTGCAAATCATGTGTCAGGCATGAAGAAGTTGGGCATCAGTGAAAGCATAGGTGCTGCACGTCAGCTTTTGTGTAGATAAGGGCTTGATTGATGTAAGAAAGAAATTCATGGCCAAATCTGATGTAGCACTTAAGGAGAAGTACCTATTTAGAGAAGGGAAAACAAACCTACATGGGATTCGTAGAACATAGTGATTGTAGTATCAGTGCACACATGCTACATCTAATGCATGCAGACAGCCAAGGAAGCTAAAGAAGAAAACATTGTGCAGTTGTGTGCATCAGCCTCTACGATGAAAATTGGTTTGTATTAGTATTTTATTTGGCACAAAGCCAATTATCCTTTGAAAAACTTTTACCCAGCATTAACTACAGCTAGATTGGAGCAAGGAGACACCCACTTTTGCTGGGTTTATACCCAGCCTAACTGGAAGGGAGTCTTGGTTTCTTTAGCCTTTCTGCACTAGCATGAAATACATTCTAAACAAGAGCAGCGTAGGTAAATGGGTATAGTCCATCAGCAAACAAGTTGTTCTTTCCAATCTCTCATCATATTAGATTTAATTATTGATCTATTAGAAACATAAAGCCTCTTCTTACTCCATCAAGAATTTTTTCTCATATATTTAGAGTTTTAATCAATGCAACTTAGAAAGTACCAAAATATTTTTTCTTAAGGTGTAACTGCCACTTGATATTAACAGTTTGCAGTAATTTTGCAATAAGTCCTGCTTACATCCCTGAGATGAGTAGTTCTAGTAGTGTTTTTGTTATGGGAGTAATTAAAATTTACAAATGTTAAAGCTTAGGAGGGGGAAAAGGAATCTGGATTTTAATTGTTTGAGAAATAAGCTGTTTTGTAGCTGCAGAATTTACAGCGTAATCTGCTCATGGCCACAGGCTTGTATTCCAGAACTAAGCCTCTTACATTTTTTAGAGTAATAGTATTTTTACTTGTGTAGCTACTGCATTAATATGTAAATACACACCAAGGCAGGGACTGAGCATCCTGAATTTGCAAACAACTGAAGCAACTGTCCTGCCTTTGAGCAGAGAGGTTGGATCATAGATTTCCCAAGGTCCCTTCCAATGTGAATGATTCTGAGATTCTATTCCTGAATAACTGTGAGGTGTAAATTGGCCGGCTCGGTTCAGTGGCCAATTATACAGTTCTTCTAAAGTTAATGGTGACAAATACAGACATTTCAGTTGAGCAAGTTATTCCATAGTCCTAAATAGCTTTTTGTATCTCCATCATACAAACTTTGATATAGGAAAGATGAGCATCGGTGGAGTGTAATATAATTTTTTATCAAATAAGTAAAAGCATGGCTAAATATTATTTTATTTACATAATTTGTTCACCTTAAGTCACCAAAACCATAATTTTTTCCTCTTAAATTGAATGAGCCTGTCATAGAAATTGCTGTTTACCACTGTGCCACAAAATGAAGGTACCCTGAAACAGGATTTATATCCTGTGCCTTGGCCTTTCATACATTTATCCCAAAGTTAGAGTTTTGCTTTTGACTAGGATATTCATTCTTGTTACATACACTCTTCATTAATGGGATGGTTAACTTGCATAACAGAGCAGCATATTAAGAATGAGATCCAACAGCATACAGTTCAACGTATTAGAAATTAATTCCAAACTGTTAGATCTTAGAATATATAATTTAGTCAAATATATTAATTTTATTGATACTGTTTGATGCAGACAGTAATTGAGTATTTTTCTCTATGTATTCTATAAAATATATGTCATTTTCACTAGTCACGCAGTGCCACAGCTATCTGTGTTGAAGGCAAATTTAACCGCATTTGAATTAGGTTTGGAGGTTGTGCTCTGACTTGGGAGTGTATTAAAAATAGTTTTGATGTGATTCATTACATACCTTCAGGCAGTTTTACCACTGACATTTATCTAAAAAACAGCTTTTTATTTATTTTTATTTATTTTTTTTAATAGAGGAAAACAATTTCTGAGAGGGCAGAATTTTTTATTCAACTGTGCTGAGATGGTTACCTCAATTTTTTTGTCCTTTTTTTTTTCCAAGAAAGAGAAAGCTGTTTAAAACCAAGTGCCAGAATAGAAAAAATGCAGGGGAAAAAAAAATCTTGCTTTTACCATTGTGGTAAACGTTGCTATCTTATGGTAGGCAAGTAGTAAGTGTTTTACTGTGCTCAGCTCTTTCCAATTAGGTTTTCTTCAGTTTTTGGTGGCATTAGTTGCCATGGTCTTGCAGACTTACCACTGGAGGTTCATCCTGTGCAAATTCAGAGCTGCTTCCAACATCAAAGTCTAATTTAATGCCTCTAGGAAGTGGCTAGATTTTACTTTCTTCTTGAATTTGCATCAGAGAATGAAGATACTTAGCTACAAATGAAAAGTTGGTATGAGATACTATGAGAAGATCATCATAAACTTTGACTACTTAATCTGCTGCAGCATCTCACAGATGAAGCTTCTTTCTCTGATTTTACCTGTTCGTAAAAGTATTACTTAGGTATGTGATATCTTGGACTGTTATAACTTGGGTATTTACACCAGGAAAAGGACTGTCGTGGTTTAGCCCCAGCTGACAGCTGAGCACCACGTGGCTGCTAGCTCACTCCTCCCCCCTACTCCCATTGGGATCAGGAGGAGAATTGGAAGAAAAAGATAAAACTCGTGGATTGGGATGAGGACAGTTTACTGGGACAGCAAAGGAAGAGGGAAATAACAACAACAGTGCTTAGAATATACAAAAAAGGCGATACACAGTGCAATTTCTCATGGCCTAGAACTCGATATCCAGCCCATCCCTGAGCAGCAACACCTCCTCCCCTGCCGAGCTCCCCCTTAGATACTGAGCGTGATGTCATATGGTATGGAATACCCCTTTGGCTAGTTTGGGTCACCTGTCCTGGCTGTGTCCCTTCCCAGCTTCTTGTGAAAATTATCTCTGTTCCAGCTGAAAGCCAGGACAGTAAAAGTATTAGTTAGGTATATGATATCTTGGACAGTTTTTACACAACGTATTGTTAAGTGTGTAAATCTGACTCATAATAATTGAAATGAGAATACACGGAAAGCTTGTAGCAAGTCCAGGCTTGGAGCTCATTTGCTCCTGTCTTCTGCATGTGAGCTGTGATCATTAGGAAAACCTGCTTATCAGTCCCCTATCCAGGTTTTTATGCTCTTTTTCCTTTCATATGCATTTCCTCTTTTCAGTGCTATGCATAATGTCTTTCTTTAGCACTCTCTTTTCTCTTCCAGCAGTTGAGTTTTAAAGCTGCTGGCATGATTCTTGTGAATTTTTACGTGCCATGACTTATCCCAGTGGAAGATGATCTGCTTCTGCTGGGATTTAACCTTAATAATTACCCTGTCCACACCATTGCTTTCCTCAGTTATTCCAAGAACAATTAAAATGAGGGTGTACACACAACAGAAAAACACTCTTTCTCAGTAGAAGCACTTTCCTTGTCTATTATTAATCCACTTGCAAATTTCAGTTCCTATTCATCCTCTGTCAGGTCTCGAAGCTTCTTGCCAAGCAGTAGGTCTCATTGAAGCTGATATTGAAAATGCCCTGTTGTTGCAGTGGTCTAAGTTAGATGTGGGGAAAAAAATTAAGTTCTATAAAAATTGCTGATAAGCCTGAAGGTCTGGTCTTTGAAGACCAATTTGATAGGATATTTGGACATATATATCTCAATCATAACTGGCAGCAATTATATGAAAAATTCAGGCAAATTGCACCCTTCTTTCTTGATTCAACACGTTAAAGAAGACAGAGCCCACGTATGGAATTCTGTAGGCATCTGGGGATCAGAAATTACCATTGTCTCCCGGTATGCTTTCTCATGCTATGTGACTTTGGTCAGGTCTTCATTATTTCATACATTCAAGATACAAAGATGCTAAATGGAAAGATGCAGTATGCTGATAATATTCTGTAACTTCTTTAGTCTTCTCCTTGGTTTTTATACAGAGCAGAATAGCCAAATTTCAGTAAAGGAAAAATATAGTTACAGGAGTGAGAGCATTACTTAAAGCTTCAGAGAACTGATAAGCGACTGTGATGAGAGTATATATTTTCAGATGAAGGAGAGAGGAATTCCAGTACTGGAAATACATTAAATGATTCAAACACATTTTCAAAACAGGAAGCATTAATAATTCATAAATGTTAATCTTTGAACATTAGTGTTTTTCAAGAAGGTTTTTATGTGACAGCTGAATTGATAAATTGTCCCCTCTTACTGAAGTGGGACAGACTTTTTTTAAAAAAATAACTTTAAATGATAGTGCTATTTCATTAATTTTTTTCATGCTCTGAATCCTTCTGTTCATGAATGAAATATAATGAGGCAGCAATAAATACTTAATTAGCCTTTTGTAGCACAAGTATAGAACTACGTGCCTGTGAATATAGGCAGCACATGCACTGTACCCATTGTGCACATGTGTTGTATTTGGATGGTAATATCAAATAAACAGAAATTCTGGATTTGGCTCTTGCTATGAATATATATAGTTTCCCCTTATTATTGAGATTATCACACTAGATGGGACTGGGAATAGATTGTAGCATATTATTGGGGGATGTCCTGTGATTCTGTTAAAACTTTCTGGTTTGCAGCCATACTGTGGCAGGTTTAAATCTAGTGATGTTTTAAATACAAGTAGTTCTGTCTATGATATCTTCAGCTGCCATTTGATTTCTGTCTAAACTGGAACTCATACTACTTAATTTTGTTTTTTTCCACACAGGGTTTTTTTTTAAATTAGGATTTGAACTATTTGTTTCCAATTCGTTTTGTTATAGGATATGTAAATACCTCTCAGAGTACAGCCTCAGGAGTGTGGGAGGTGGTGAGAACAGTACCAGGGCTAGTTTTGGACTTGATTAATTTCAACTGCAGCAACACTGGTTTAAATACACGTCAAACAACTGCTGCAGGTTTTCTCATCAAGAACCTTGTTTCAGCCCTGGCTCAGTGTATTTGACATAGCTGATTTTGCTGTGGGGTGAGGTGAAGAGTCCTGCCTACCTAGGCTGTGATGAAGAAAGCAGTATTGCAGCAGGGCAGCTGGCTCCTTCGTCTCTCTGAATTGAAAAGTTATATGGAACTCTCCTGAGGCTGCGCATTTGTCTTCCAAATTGTCACAAAAAAGCTTTAAATATGCTTTGACAGGGCAAGGCAATATCCATTGGTCATGAGGGATTTGCCTGTTGATTAGGAGACATTGCAACGAGAATCATGGAGATGTTGTCTGAAAAGAAAGTGACTGTGATGCTTTCTCTAGACAAGAGAGCTTGTTAAGTGTCAGATAGAGAAGCAGCTTAGAGGCAACATGGTGGGTGCAAGTGCTGAGACTATCCTTGGACCAGTACAGCAGCAATTCAGGCCCCTCAGGCTCAAAGTTTGCATCTATTGGGCCTAAGGCAAACACCGGCTCTCCATTCAAGATCCAGAAGCCAGTTGTGTGAACAATAGTGCAGTCTGGGAAGGAAAGACTTCCTAGGCCAAAAGACTGGTTGCCAAATTGCCCAAACATTCACTGAGTACCAACATCATATAGCTTTGAGGGTGAGGAAGGAATTCAAGGACGAGCAGAAAGATTTACTGCAGGAGGCTATATTTGAGAGCTACAGTTGCTATTGGTTTTCTAGTCTGCTTTGTCTACTGTCATTGCACGGTTTCCTCTCTGCTCTCAGTAATTATACTAATAGCATTGATTTAATCCTTTCAGTCTTCAAAGAGCTGTTTGAATAATAGTGAGATAATCCTCCTTACCCCTGGAGACAAAGATAAGTATTATTAAAAATAAACAGTCCTTCTCCAGAAAAGACAGATTTAGTAGCAGCACTGAGGGGAAGGGGAAGTTCATGCCTGAAATTAGGGCACGTCATTAGCCCACGTTCTGTTTGGTAGAGTAGCTGTTGATAAGGGAGGAGGAATGGAGTGAAGAAGAGGATGGCAAAACAGCAGGCCAGGTAGAGGCCAAGCCTCAGTGGTATCTTCACATTCCCAGGCAGCAGTTCACTTGGGGGCTGTGCCACTGGACTGCTCAGAGGATTTTCGGGATTTTCTTAGTCTTGCCTTCATGTCTACTTTCCTCCTCCTGTTTTAGTGCCTCCTTGTTTTGTCTTGCCTGAAAATAGATTATGTATTTGCTGCTGAGACTTGTATGTTTTTACAGGTTCTGGCATACAGATGCCTTGATCCTGATGGAGACTTGAGATCCAATTGTGGTGTTGGTGTTTCAGACAGGTTTTCTCCCTGTGATGCTACTGCGATCTTTGGCTTCCCAGCTGGATGACAGACTGGGTTATTACAAGGTGTTTTGTTGTATCACACTGTTCCGTTCTCCCAGTTCTTCCCACCCTGGGTGATTTTGCTCAAGGTTGAAAACATAAAGCGTCAGAAGTAGGGTAAAGAAATATTCGATGCTTATGCTCTCACCTAAAGCAGATCCCTAGTGAGTGATGCCATTTGCCAGTAGATTCTTGTTTTAGAACTATTTTATGTTGTGACACAATTATCTCAGCATCAGGCCAGTTACTTACTCGCTTTACACCGACACCTCTTCAATGTCTCTAGTGATGCAGTATCAGCTAGCACCAGAGGAGGTATGATCAAGGATATTTATGCAGTTGAGTGTGAATGTATTTTTTGCATGAAGAAATTAGAAGTTACGTCTTGTATGATTACTTACAAGGTACTGAAAGGAATCTTATATGAATTCAATGTACGAAGACTCACACTATGTAAAACATGAACTCAAATCTGGTTTGCCCTGGATATACAGTCTTACAGACCTCTGTGTTTCATAAAGATATTACAGTCACTTCTGTGGAAAGCCGAGGAGCTGTGTATGACTAATAATGCATATATAATACAAAGTGTGTCTTCTCAGTAGACCCTCACAGCAAATTCAGTGAAGAACCAAATTTCCCCAATTCCCTTCCCTTCCCTTCTTCACTTTTACACTATTAGGCTCTTGTCTTGAATGTGGTATGACTAATGACATTTCAGTCATTGATTATTACAGCAGTATCATGCACCCAGCCAATAGGATTTCATAGTGTATATATCTGCAGTGTGAGAGTGTAATTATCTGCTGGCTTTCCAGAAATCACTGGCAATATGACTTATGTTAAAAGCTTTTTTTTTATATCTTTCTTTCTTCTTCTCGTTTTAATATAAACCCTCTGCGGAATGTAAGGCTCTGGTAATGACTCACTGGGCAATGAGGCAGCAATCTCAGACACTGTAACGTGATGCAGAAAAGGTTATACAGTTGCTTTCATAACAGGATTATTCATTCATTCATTAAAAATTAAATACACGTGGGACCACGTGATGCATTCAAGTTGGCAGGTGTTGGTGAATACTTTCTTGTAGTTTCTTAAGTCCTGATAAGTTTGTGTGGGATGAAGTTACTCCAGATTAAGTCTTGACTTATTTAGTGGCATTTACACTAGTTAGTTGATCGTACCTATTGAAGACAAGTGCTATAAGGAGGCACCTAGTTTCAGAATCATGGCTATATCTTAATGGAGTGATGCTTGCATTTTTTTGGTCTTTGCAATGAGCTTATATTTAAAAGAAAAACATAAAGTTCTGTATTATTTATCTCTTTACCTAAAAGTTGCTGGTTTTTTAATTGTACTGTTAAAAGGTTGGTTGTTTTTTTGGAGTCATACAGAAAAATCAATATGCTCCGAAGTCTTGTTATATAGCTACCTATTTCAGCCTGATAACATTACAGTGGGGTTTTTTCATTGATGTCCCATGATAGAATGCAGCTAGGAAAGGATTGGTTAGTCAGAGCTGAATGTGGTACTATGGAATTAATTTAAAACAGCTGTAATAGCGTACATAGGCAGGCCTGTCTAGTCTAGTGTATGGCTCCCTTAGCCAGGATCAGGTGCCTGTGAAAGAACCTAAAAATAGAGTGAGTGTATAGTGGCAGACTGTGACTCAGGGTTGTCTCAAATCAGAGGTGATATTTTTGAGGTTAATAGCCTTCAGCAGATTCCTTCTTATGTGAATTTGTCTGATCATACTACAACTTACGTTGACTTCTGACATCCACAGCAATGTGAGGCAGGGAATTTCACGGTCTGACGAAACAATGTATGAAGAATTCTCTCCTATTGCTGATTCTGAATCTGTTGTTTGATAACTTGATTTGATGCCACATACTTCTTTTATTAAAAAAAAAACCCAAACCAAAACAAAAAACCAAACCACAAACCAAAAACAAAACCAAAAAAACAACCCAAACAAACAGGGGAGAGTGGTTTCATTTTCACTTTTCATTATGCCACTCATTTTATGGATCTCCAGCATATCTCCACTCAGCTCTTTTCTAGGCTAAAAAAACTTCTCAGTCTGTGCAGTTGTTTCATGTAAGGAATCTGTATGTGCTTTGGACTCTTCTTACTACCCTTTTCTGTAACTTTTCTAGTTGTAAGATGTTAAGATGAGAACCAGAATTAGATGTAATATTCATAAAGTGATTGTGCCATGAATTTATACAGTGACATTATTAGTCTTTCCATTTCTATAAATTTCCTAATAATTATCAACTTAGGACTTGGTTTTTTCCTCCCCATAATAATAACTATCTCCCATTTCCAGATTGTTTAGAACATTACTGACCTGATTTTTATTGGTGAGGGAACATACAAGTGACATGATAAACTTTGAAGTAATGAATGGCACAGTTGCTGTAAAATTTTTCAGATTTAACCAAGTCATATTTGAAGCCATAACCTTGACAACATCAGAAAGAATTTACAGCCTATTTACAATTCCAACTGATTTCTGTTGTTCACAAGCTGGGTATCAACTCAGTTTGGTTTTATGATCCAAATGCAGATAGAGCTGCAGCAGACATACAAGATTTCTATGTTTACTTTTCTTTAATTGCAGGTATTTATGAGCCGCCATTTCTTGTATTATTGTGGTGAACCTACTCTGGATGTGAAGATTGCCTTTTGTCAGGTGTGTGTTCCTTACAGGTAAAACAAGGTACAGTATATACTTCATTTTTGCAGTTCATGCCATGATAAAAGAAAAAGTAGAAGTGAATTTCAGTAGCTTACTGCAAGTAACTAGTTATAAGAATGAGAAAATATATAAAAACCAGAAGACTGCATTGCAAAAATTTCTTTTTGTTTATTTTGTAGTTTGGTCTTAATGATTTTTAATTTTGTTTTGCTAAAATGTCAATTAATGTTCTGAGATTTTTTTTTTAAGTAAAAATAATAGCAGAGTTTGCAAACAGAAAAAATGTTGGCTGTACTTCCAATAAACGTAATGATGAATCAAACAACATAACTGTATGTACGCAGATGCTTTCAGAGAAATATGCAAATTAAAACTATTTTGTTTCAGCCTCTGTTTTTGTAGAGACATATCCTTTTACATTGTAGCCTGTGACTACAATTTTCTGTCCCTTAGTCTACCTTCACTAGAAGTGAAGGGAAGGTAATTAAAATTGTGGGGTTTGTCTTGTCTCCATTTGAACACCACGTGCTATGCAGGTTCTGGAGTCATGAGACTGTACTATAGCCAATTCTGTATTTCTGAATTACACTTGAAATTGTTTGGTCACAATGCTTGGAAGTCTACAAGGCTGAAACTAACTTTGTGATACGAAAAAAAAAGCATATTGATTTGTCCAGTTTTGGGTTCCCTTGGTTAGATTACGTTACTTAACATATATATATGAGTCACAAATTTGTGTGCATGTTTTTCCATCATGAATGAGAGATGACTTTCTTGCTCACTTCTGAGCAATGTTTTGTGTTTGAATTCTGTCTCGTCATAGTTTTGGTGAAATAGGACACTAGTAAACTAACTAGCTGGAGGGACATTAGGGATGTTCTTCATTTTTTGAGGGGTAAGGACAGTGCTGCATTCTTAGAAATGGAATTATGGTAAACACTGTTTTTTTTTTCTTTATATTACTTATGGGCCCCAAGTAAGTGAAAGTACAATTCTAAAAAAGAAAGGGCTATTACTTGTATGTAAGCATTTAACATAACAGTGACAGGTGTTGGGAGGTTTGTTTTGTGTTTTTTAACTCAGAAGTGCTAAATATTTGTTCTCCTGAGAAGACTGGCTCTGCACCTAGTAAATCATCAGCTTTAGGATGGATCTTGGCTATTTGGTTTGATAATCTGTTTAACTGTCTTCTCTGTCCTTTTTTATCTGCTGTTCTTCATGTGCGTATGTTTATCTAACTGGCTTAATTGTTCCACTGTTTTTGAGAGAAGAAAGGATTTTGTCAAACATAGTATTTTTGTAATTTTTTGACAGAGTTCACTTGCAAAAAAAATTGCAAAAATTGCAAAAAAGGTTTTTTCCTCAGATTGTATTAAAAAGTCATTATTGATGAAAAAGTTACTTTCACTGTGCAGAAAACAGTTTTTTGCATAGCTCTGCTTGCCAACTTTCCTCTCCCTTTTATTTGGACCAAAATAGATCTGTACAGAAACATTTCTATTTTACACGTGTAGAGGAAAGGTACTCTTAATTGCTTCCTTTTATGTTCAGTGCTCCTTTAGTCTTGGCATCAATCAGTGCGTGACCATGTATAGCCAATGCTTTCTGTGACTGTACTCCGGGTTCTGGATTTAGTGGAAACATGCTGCTGCAGTTATTCCTTTGGTGTTACCCTAACGTAATAAGAGGTGTTCAAAGGCACATACAGAACCAATGTATTTACAATGTTTTTATTAAAACACCACATTTCATATATGATGAAATCAACAGCATTTTGGATGAATATTTATCACTGAAGGAAGCTGATTCATGTTTAATGCCTACAGCAGGTACCCAAAGAGGGGTCATCAAATAAATACATACAAGAAACTTTGCAGGAAACAGGATTCTATCCTTCAAGCACTTGTCACACAAATACCTTTTCAAAGTCTTCAGATCTTCAGATTTATTCTCCTGAGGATAAAAGCATGTTCAGGCTTCATGTTAATTTATTCTCTCCATAAAGATAAGCCCTGATCCAAATAACAGTTAAGCACACAGCATTAAGTACAAGAATAGTCTTTAAATTAAGTGTTTTGTTGCATTAAGACCTTAGCTGTCATGGATGCTGTTCATTTGTATTGCATAGGATGGGATGTGGGTTATATCTGTATCCTGGTAATAATTTGTCCAAAAATCCAGAGCTTTATTTAGAGACTATTCAACAGTTTCCAGGTAGTAATGTTGTTTATTCTATGCGTATTCATAATGTTGATGTGGAAATCAAATGCCTTGTAATTTACTAGTAATTCTTCTGCTGTAAATATAAAGTTTGTTTGTACATTTGGGAAACTTCTATCTGCTGAATCAGTAAATCCAAGAGGTTCAGGAACTACTGTTAACAAAAGATGATGTGCCAGCAGAATGGTTATCATCAGCAAGAGGGAGATACTGCCACTCAAATCTTGAGGTGTCTACGTCTGACAAGGATCCCAGCATTATCTAGACAAGAGACCACAAAGATGTAGTTTCCAGTGAACATAATTCAACTCAGTAATTTTTTTCATGTGGTTCAACAAATTCAGAAATTATTGCTACTATATAAGCATGCAACGGATATCAGAAAAAGTCATTGTGGTATAGTTTGATCTGGCCCTGTTGATCTGTTAAGATGAGAGCCTCCAGTGATGGTGTACTAGAATATACAGTTTATCCAATGGACTGTTGCACTTTTGTAAACTCGTGTTTACCATGTAGAATAGAAGTCCTGCTCCCATTTGGAATTTGTGCATCACTGTGGACTTTCTACAAAATACAGAGTTGTGCTAAAGTGTCTTTTATAAACATACAATATTGAAGAGTACGTCAATGATTGTTAGAACTGTGGACATATTTTTCTTGTAATAAATATTTTGTGGTGATTTCTCTCTCATGGCCTAAAAGGCATAGCTTTATGTGCTATGAATGAAAGTGACATATACCTAATTATAGGCTGTTCCTCTTGACACAGAGCTTATGTCATTGAGTATGTTTTATATGAGGAAATGCTAATTCAGCAGGAATAGAATCTTAAGGTTTTCCAACTTAAGGAAAAAAGAAAAGCCCTTCCTGAGAAATACTTGGTAGCATAAGTGGGGTAAATATGCCTTCTCCCTAGCCTCATTTGCAGCATAAAAATACCTAAGTCTGGCATTACTGTACATTGCTAGACAAATCATGTTCTGGAACAGCCATCTTTTTTAAGGCTGAGGAAAAGGACATCTGCTTTTCCATTGTACCAGAAAGGTAGGACAAGATTTCTTTTTTAGGCTCATGCAATTTCATTAGACTTTTGTAAGGCTGATATCACCAACGAGTTTTACCTGTAAGATCCTACACATTCTTATTGAAGTACAGCGTAATGCAGAGTAGTATATTCTGAGTAGAACAGAATATTAAAGTGTAGGTGCTGAATAATAGCTAGCAACGTCTAAAGGATACTGACTGCTTCATCCATGTTTTCATTCATTTAGTTTTTCAATATTTTTTTGTTAATCAACATCAAGATGTGTATAGCCTGTCAGAATTTTCAAGTTTTCTAAACTGTAGCTGCATAGCATACCTTTATTCAGAATTCAGAATCATATTCTATGATTTTCTTTTTACTTGGACCAGTAGTCTTGAATTTTCTTGTCTTTGAAAAACACATCTTTGTTATTAGAATTTGTATGTCACAGTATTTCCACCATGCTGCAACAATTAATTTTTTTAACAGAAAAACAGAACATGGGATTACTGAGATGGGATATTGGGGACCTGGCCATGCAGGTTAAAAAAACCCTTTAATGTGAATAAGGAATATAAATTCACATGTTAATTCTTTGGTACAGCATCATCACTAGTCTTTATTGCCCAGTTTAAACAATTTCATGTCCCAGATAGAGTATGTCAGTGTTTTTGCATACCAAAATTGGAATTGGTGCTGCACTGATGCCACTGAAAGAAAACCTTAGAATGAAATTTTAGTTTGCATATTGAGGGTATTTTTGCAATCTTCTACTCAATTCATGCTTTTAAAAAAACCCAAACCAAAAAGATTTTTAAAATGCTTTAATTTCTCTCCAGACATCTTTTTTTCCCCCTGTATTCTGCTAGCTTTATTTCCACATCATGCTTACCTGTCTTGAACAAATATGTATAGACTTCCTAGATGCAATATTGCATCCATGACTGTTTAAAAATCACATGATTTTAGAAAACTTTTCATTTTGCAGACAGAAAAGACCAGCTTTATTAATTGCATTGTTCTCCATTGATTGGTTGATTCATCTGATCTGTTTTTTAATTTTATCCTAACTTTGATAAACCACTTTAATTACAACTATTCTTCTTTTCCCTTCTTTAAAAGAAGACATGATGTGTATTGGGGTATAGCATTTCTTGTAGTCAGTCTTCTTGCTGCCCTGCTTGGCATACTAGAAGACAGCTTCTTAAACAATACCTAGTATTTCAGTGTAATTCCAGTTTCCTGAGAAGTGTAAACCATTTGAAATATACTGTATTATGAACATATGCAATAAATAAAGAGGAGGTGTTAATCCCATCTTGTCTCTTCTATGCTCTTAACAGACTGTGCTTCTATGTTCCCTTTCACTACTGTTGATAAATTGAGTGTGTACTTTTCATTTCTTAGTGATGTGATGTTTTGGCCAACTTTCAGTGGTCCCATTTTTCTTTCCTAATCTTAATTGTATCTTGCTTCTTCCCATGTTATTGCTTCTGTTTTCAAATGTAGGGTCCCAGAACAAACTGATTAATATGAACTGCAGTGTTTCCTGTCTTCTCATTTCTCCTGGCTGCTGCCATTGTTTTCCTTTGCTTTGGACACAATTCCACCGTGTGTCTTTGCTAGCTTCCTATCTCTGGAGCTGTGCCTGAATGAGATGTTTCCAAACATCTTTACCATAGCTTTCTCACCTACTCTTAAATCTTTCTTTCCTGTATTTTTAGCTACATTTTCCATTTGGATCACTAAGTTCCTGTCCATAAAGAAACCTCACTTTCAAGGAATCTTTTCTCTCAGTGTTTCTTGATCAGTCTTCTCATCCTTACCTTCTGTGCTACAATGACCAGGGTTGGATGTTACCTGTAGGTCAGTGTTGAACTCTTCAGGCATCAGGGGAATGAGGAATCATTTTCAACTAGTTGTCTTGTTGTGTAGATACTTGCATATTGCTCATCTCTTAGAAGTCTGGCCTAGAATGAACCAGAGACCTTTGGGTCACAGTGACTTCTGAGTAACACATCATACTACAGTTACAAATGAACTACAAAAATGTTGTACCTGTAAGAAAGAAGCAATTAAAAGTAGTTAAAGCTCTGTGAACATGTGGAGGATAAGGGAAGAATATGTAAATAGTGCTTTACATTGTGTTTTGAGTAGATACCAAAAGGAAACAGAAGGCTGTCCTGCTGGTTCTTGTGTAATCAGAACTAGGTAAGAGCCAGTTCTGAAGCTGCTGGGTTTTTGGTATCTCAGTCAGAAGAGGTTAAATAAGGACAGTGTGTTTAAACAAACAAACAAACAAGAAACCAAAACCAACCAACACTTAGAATATTGTATATTCATATACTTCATCGTATTATATACTATATATATACTCCATACATCATATATACTCCATCTAACAAGATGTTTTAATATGAATGTTTTAATATGATGTTTTAAAATAGAGTGAACAAAGCAAATATAGTAAAAAGATCAATGATTAATCGATCAAGGTTGAGTTGTTTGCGAGGATCAGTTGGCTTTTTGGAAGGCTGACTTCATAAAGGAGGGTGGATTGTGTCTGAGAGCTGGGACAAGACTGCCGGAGAGATATTAAAAGAAGGCAGAGGATTAACCTGTTAAAAATCCCACTCAAAACACACTAAAATCAGGAAGACTAGGTGATAATACAATCCTTACAGGATGGGAATAAGGTGGAAGAATGGGGAACTGTGGTGTGGTGTGGCTGATAAAAATCTGTAATACTACACCCAAACACACACACACAAGATGAAAAAACTATTTTTTTAGGAGATTTGATCACTATCTATGGACCTTTGAGTTCAGGGAGAGCCAGAATAAGTGAGAAGCCTGGCTTTATGTTGAGAAAAATAGATAATATTTCTGCCATAAATATGGCATATACAGAATACACAATGAAAAATAATTTAGTAGACCTTTCTATGCAAAGATACTTTGTATTTCTCAAGTGGTGGCTTCTGTGGCTATCCAAATTTACACAGCAAAACCTGTGACCATTAAATCCAAAGCAGAGGGTTCATCCCAGATTTCTGGCACTTGAATCTTCTGAGAAGATTACAGCTGTACAAGTGGGAGGATAACCATTAACTTAATAGCGTTGTTGACTTATCAGATGCACACAGGTGAGCAGGGCTTGCCTGTATGTACATTTTTGGAGTTGGCAAGACTCTGAGGATTTTACCATGCTTCAAAATTTCAATTTTTATAATCTCAGCATCTGACTTTTCAGGTTAAACTGTAGCTTTAAGATACTATCCTTTCAGATCCTGAGGGAATCAAAGGCATCCATCTCTGAACTGTGCTGTCCTCCATACCAGTCTCTTTGAGATAGGTTGGAGACATGGGGGCCCCTGGGGAGCCATTGTGATTGCTAGGTCAGAACATTTTCTCTTTGGCATCCTGCTCATCGTGGGGCACTGTGCTAACTGCAAATTAGGAGTCAGCCTTTCAGTCTTCCATCTAATTCTTTTCCACACCTGCATTCACACATGTGGAGTCATTTAGTTGTTTTCAGTAGCCTTGAAACATAGCACCCTTAAAAATTGATGTGTTCCTGTAGGTATTTCTGTGTGCAGACAGGGAAGGATAGTAATATTGAGGTAAAGTTTCCCCTCGGCTGATGCCTGCAGATAGACTCTGTGACAGCACTCATCTTGGAAACGCAAAGGAGAGCAATTTAGCTTAAACTGCCATTAGCATGGTTTGTATTTATAAAAGCTAAGATGTATTGGATACTGAGCTGTAAGAAATTGTGATATTTTAAGGCTCATCAATAATAGGAGGAATGGTATTCAGGAACAAAGGTGTGTCAGTGAAATATAATAAATATATTTCTTCCATTGGGTAGAAATGGAGAAATAAAATGGGGTATCAGGAAACAATTCACCTTATAATACAGAAAATAACATCATTTTGTTTCTGTTGTGCTATTTAACCCTCTGTTTTGCTATCTATGCTGTGAAACTGTATTGGGGGCAGTTCTCTTTAGTATCTTTATCAATGATCTGGATGAGGGGATCGAGTGCACTCTCAGTAAGTTTGCAGACAACACCAAGTTGTGTGGGAGTGTTGATCTGCCTGAGGGTAGGAAGGCTCTACAAAGGGATCTGGACAGGCCGGATCCATGGGCTGAGGCCAGTTGTATGGAGTTCAACAAGGCTCAGTGCCAGATCCTGCACTTGAGTCACAACAACCCCAGGCAACACTACAGGCTTGGGAACAAATGGCTGGAAAGCTGCCTGGCAGAAAAGGACCTGGGAGTGTTGGTCAACAGCCGGGTGAATATGAGCCATCAGTGTGCCCAGGTGGCCCAGAAGGCCAACAGCATCCTGGCTTGTATCAGAAACTGTGTGGCCAGCAGGACTAGGGAAACGATCGTTCCCCTGTAGTTGGCACAGGGGAGGATGCACCTCAAATACTGTGTTTGGTTTTGGGCCTCTCACTGTAAGAACGACACTGAGGTGCTGGAGCGTGTCCAAAGAAGAGCAACAAAGCTGGTGAAGGGTCTAGAGAGCAAGTCTTATGAGGAGTGGCTGAAGGAACTGGGCTTGTTTAGTCTGGAGAAAAGGAAGCTGAGGGGAGACTTTATCACTCTCTACAACTACCTGAAAGGAAGTTGTAGCCAGGTGGGTGTCCATCTCTTTTCCCAAGTAAAGAGCAATAGGATGAGAGGAAATGGCCTCAAGTTGTGCCAGGGGATGTTTAAATAGGATATTAGGAAAAATTTCTTCACCGAAAGGGTTGTCAAGCATTGGAACTGGCTGCCCAGGGAAGTGGTTGAGTCACCATCCCTGGAGGTATTTAAAAGACACGTAGATGTGGTGCTTAGGGACATGGTTCAGTGGTTGTACTTGGCAGTGCTAGGTTAATGGTTGGACTTGATGATCTTAAAGGTCTTTTTCAACCAAAATGATTCTATGAAACAAAAAAAGGAAAAGAATACAACTTGTAGCTGTCTGTGAGGCAGTAAGTTTCACCAGATTTTTAAGTAATTGTTCTTTGAAAACAAAATATATGTTCTCTAAGCATTTAGTAAATGTGAGAATATCTTTTTCCTTCATCTCAAATGCTTGAGCCTTGACAGTTCATTTCCTTTCCTCCTCCCCAATTGTTGGGATAGTAAGCAAACATCATTGCAGATACAGCTATGCATTTATGTGACCCAACAAGTTTTCAGGTCTGAAAAACTTTTACTGCTCTTACTCTTAAATTTCTTAGTATGGAGGAAAGAGAATGGCACTAGGTATGTGTTAGAAGTTTTCAATTAGATATTGGAAAAAGAAAATAACGGTGCATGCATTTTTGTATATGTGAAATGAAAGTTAATTTCTGGTCAGTGTTGAAGCAATGTAATTCCATTGTCCAAATATTTATGGAAACCAAGAACAAATGGCACTTCAATGCATACTTTGTCTCTGAGGAATAATATGTGATGTTACACAGAGTTCTGAGAAAATAGATGTGTTTTGTTCAAAGTGAAAAGGATGGAGAAAATTGCTTTTGATTTACACCTGCAATGTTTACTATTACTTTGGGGCCCCAGTATTGTAGCTTGCCCAAGTTTATTTAAAGTTCACCTGAAAATTTATTAACTCAGTGAAATTCACTTTTCTATATAAGACCTATGTGTCTTTAGTATGACATCCTACAAAGTAAACCTGATTGCCATGTGTATGTATACCCTCCCTTTCCCCAGCTAATTCTTAATGAAGTACTAATTCCTAGTTTCTTAAGATGTCAGTATCAATCAAATTTGAAAGAACTTTGGTGTAGGTGTGTATACAGAAGGGTGTACACTGGAAATTCCTAGCCCTGTGTTCCTTTCTGCTGTGAGATAATCAAAGCTTTAACTTAAGCTGCTAGTACAGAACTGGATTTGAAGACTTTGCGAAGAACCTTTTAATCAGGGTTTGAAACTAAAACTAACATTGACATGCTCTATTAAGAGTATAAATTTCCTTGCTAATGGGAAAAGCTTTCTTAGCTTAATTTTAGAGTGAAACAAAACTGCCATTTCCTTGTCCACATTTAGGAAGTGGCTATTGTATCAACTTGGAGATGGTTCATGATCTGATTACATGTCATCTTGGTTTGGGGTCTGATCAAATGTGATTAATCCAATAATTCTGTTAATTCATTGATTTAGGGATTTGATTTAAATTACAATCATGACAAGGATAGTTATATCATTCATCTCTTGGAAGTAAGTAAGTAAGTAGTACTCTGGGCTTAAGTAGTAGGCTTACTGTGCTTTAATTTTGCTTATTTAGGCTTTGGTAAAAATCAGCAAAATACAGACAGTAGGGGGGGTTTTGTATTTTTTTAGCAGTATGGGTTTAGCGGGAGGAGGCAAATTAGTAGATGACCTGGAGACTGTTTGACCTGTCCACAAAACTAGAGGTGTTTGTCACTCAGAGGCAGCATTCTGCTTAGAGTGAACTTCAAATTAAATCAGCCCGTCTTGAATTTTTAAGTAATTATCCGTGTTGATATTTTCTATTAAAGATCCTTATGGCTCACAGATTAAGTAGATAGGCTTTGAGAAAAATATCATAAAAAGGAAAAAAAATCAAAGAATCTTTACCTTTCCTATGCAGAGACAGTTAGGAGCAGATTGTCATACGAACAGTCTGTGTTACGCAGAGGAGAGCTGCTCATCAGGACACTCGTGTGTTCTGACCAGGTCTTACTGGTTGTGGTCTTCAGTGTCCTGTTGATCAACGTCACTTTAATTGCTGTTGAAATGACTGAAGCAATTGCATATGTTAATTATCTGTATAACTGAGGTACTACAGAGTGGTGGTTCTGAGCTGTTTTAATTGATTTTTAAGACGTTCCTGGGTTTAAAATAAGCACCTGCTGGAACTGCAGTAGTTCAGAAATCCCGCTGTCATGCCGTGTGGGATTCCTGAGGCCAGCAGTTCACAGGGTCAGTCTAACTTAAAAGCAAGTAATTTTGATGTGCACCGGATTCTAAATGTAGAATGACAAAATATCTTTTCCCATGAAGCTGCATACCACATGAGGAACTGTTGGGCGGCTGGGGAGTGAGGATACAAACAAGTTATGGCAGGCCCAGCTCATCCAAGCCTTAACACAGTCATCTGGCTTGTTTAAAAAAGTCGCTGTATCTGTACTTCCAGAGGAGCTGGCTACGAGTCAGGCTCAATAAGGAATGCAATTTTTATGCTGACACTTTATATAACATTGGTTTCAGAGTAACGGATGTTAATGCTGCGTATCGTCTGCATTGTTCTGATAATGACATCAGAAAAAAACACACTGCAAATGTGTGTGTCTAGCCAGAGGGAGCTGTGATTATTTCCTGTCTATCAGGAGCATATTATTAAAATAAAGCCTCTCAGTTCCCGGTCTAGTATGAATAGCTGAGCTAGCCAAATTTATGCATCTCCACGTAATGGAAGGAGTTTTAAGACTAAGGCTAAACAGTGTGAATCGAATGCAGTCTGTCTTTCTTCACATGAGAAAAATTCAAACCTCTTTCAGAGTCATTTCATTGTCTGTAAGCTTGAATTTAGCACTGTGTCAATGTCCATAAATCTCTCACTTGCTGCGTTCGGAAATAAAAAAAAAAAGTGCCTTGCCCTGTGTCTGGTTAACAAGTAAATGTAATGTTGCTAATTGCTCTTCTGAAATGAGATTTTCTGTTTGAATGAACAGCTGCATTTATTAAAATGTTTCAAAGTCTCTAAATGAGGTGGTCAGGATTAACCAATGCTGTCCAATGACAATGGGCCTTCCAGTGAGATAATGGCCAGAAACAGAATATTAATTGTCCCAAGGCAAACGTGAGAATCCAAATTCTCAGCAAGGTCAGGTATCTGTTTTTAATGACCAGTTTTGTGGAACAAAGAAATTATGTCCTTTTAATTTGAAAAAATAATATTCTCCAAATTGACTTTATATTTTTCCCTGCTCCATCAAAATTCAACTTAGTAGTCCTTAGTCACATAACACAGTTGATTATTCAAATTTTTTGCAGGGGAAACAATTTATAACAAAGCAAATAATAAAATATAGAAACTGCATTTGTGAGTACTGAAAATAAATCCACAGGTAGAGAGAGGCAGGCACACAGTTGTTGAAGGCATTTGGAAAAGTCTTGACTTCCATAAGTGAATTGTCAACTACTGGAGGACAGATCTGTTGTAATATGTTGAACTGTGCTTAGTATCACGTAATATCAAATCCTAAATTACAAACACTAAATTCTGATTTTTATTTCAAATTATTATATACTTTGCTCCGTAGTCTTCAAGGAACTGAGCTTACTAGTAGTCAAAAAATGGTTATAATGTAACTTTCTGCATAGTAATTCTACAAATTTGGGTGAGGTTACAGCTCTGCAGTGCTAGCTTCAGCGCCACCATAAAAATTTTACAATAACCTGTCTTCGTGTCATGAAAATTAGCCTTTGCTTAGGACATTTGTCAGGCCACGAGAGCAACTCTTGTATCCTTAGGAACCCAGAACTTTGGAAGATCGCCTGAGCTACTGAATACTTTCCATGGTACTGAGCCATGTCAGATCAAAGTTCATCTCATAAACTGCTCTGTTTCTTTTGCAACTCCTGTTAAAAGGTTTTCAAGGCCTTTATCATACGCTCAGGGAAAGTTTTAGCACTCGTGAATAGATTTACTTGCTCTATCTGACCAATGATGAAGAGCCTAATTCCTATGTCTCTTGTCCCACTTCTACACTGATGTAAGTCTCGTTTTAAAATATTTATTGCAATACAAATGAGGGCAGAATCAGCATGAACGCATAAGCCAGTAGTCATAAAGCAGCAGTATCGGCAAGCAGATACCAGTAGCTGACAGTAACTGTGTCACAAGCATCAGCTGGAGAATTTGCTAGCTTCCTTTAAGTGGCTTTTTAAGGTTACTTCCTGGGTGAAAGAGGGTTTGATACAGTCTTTGAGAGCATTTGTGAATTCATGTAGATCTATGACAGTGAGCCTAAAATGCCAAGAATTTATACTGGAAAATTAGGCTGACTGTGTTTTATCAGTATTGTGATGTTTTACAAGCCTTGGTCTCTGTGTTTTTTCCTCTCCCTCCTCCCCTTCCCTTCTTCTGTACAACAGGGATTTGGGAAACAAGTGGATGTGTCATATATTGCCAAACATTACAACATGAGCAAAAGCAAAGTTGACAACCAGTTCTACAGTGTGGAAGTAGGTGACTCGACCTTCACAGTTCTCAAACGCTACCAGAACTTGAAACCTATTGGCTCTGGGGCTCAGGGAATAGTTTGGTAAGTATCAGCAGTTTTGCTTATGCTTTTAAATAGGATTTGCCTTTTGCATTTCTTCACAGTTTGCTAGCCACAGACATTGTCTAAAATTGCAAAAATAACAGTCAGGCAACAAGACATCCTGAGGCAGAAGGAGCCTAGTGGTTTGCTAATAAATTCTCCTGCTGGTGAGAACGATAGCACTAGGTTTGTTTCTCCATATAGCAAAATGTAACTAGCAAGGAAGCGGGAGAAAGATCTTATCATAACTGACAACTCTGGCGCTATTTCCAGAGGCAGTGCAAATAATATCCCAAGTAAAGCCTGTGATTTTAGTCTTTGTACACTAAAAGTCACTGAGAGCAATATAGAAACTTGTCACATCCCATAGCATTCTCAAGTATTCAGAATGGAAGCCTTTCGAATCAAGGTAACTGCTAATGTTTCCTTTATTTCTTAAAAGAGACGTTGCAATGATGTGAATAATTTGACCAAAAGACAAAAATTCAGTAGCTTTCCAAAGTAATACAAAAGGCTTATGAAATTCAAAATTATTATGTTCAAAAGCTGTGATATCCTGGTTGGCTTTGCCTCTGCATTTTTAGAGATGGCTCTTAAATTTCAGTGGCTTGTATTTAAATGACTCTGTGCAGGCATTTGTTACCTGTTTAATTACGAGGCATTAGGGTAACCAACATGATCTTTTATCTATAACTTGATCAGAGATTAAGTATAATTCCATCTGTCATCTTTATCAGTGGTCTTTTCTGACTTTGATATAGCGTGTGTTACCTTACATTTGGAGGCAGTGGTAAAGCAACAGGTTCCTTAAATCTAGGGGTAAGTGGGCTTCTGTAGATCATTGGCATTGGCACTATAATTGACAGCGTAACAACAATTAGCAACACATCTTTAGGTCTCAGTCTGTCACTTCCAGTGTTTAGTATACTTTGAGGCCACACAAGTCCAAAAATTGATCTAAATTATCAAGTACTTGATTTCATATCTTAGAGACAAAAGGGCTAAAGGTTAGTTTGAAAATCAGCTTTGGGAAAGAAACAGACTTTGTGTCGAGTACTATTAATGTTAATTTTGCACTTTTTGTCCACTTCCATATGTAGCAACAGATGTTCTTCCTACTTGCTATCCTCTATTCGTTTTACAGGAAAATCAGATTTTGTTGAACCTCTGTAACTGAATGATCAATTATGAGCAGCCAAACACCGCAGAAGTTAAGCTAAATAAAATCAATAACATCCTGTGAATTTGGCTTTCAGACTAAGAGTTGACAGGCAAAAATTAAGAATGCCTTAGGAAAGAAAATCAAATGATAAAACAAGTAAGTTGAAGTGAAAGTTAACACAAATTGCCTGAAATGGCTGAGCAGCAGGGAGAGGTCATAAAAGGCCTTTCATGGGTTGATGATACAGAAGCAGAAGTATTACATGATAGATAGGGAAGATAATGAGCATTTTTGCTTAGTAGGTGTTACGTTGTAATCTACCTGTCATGAGCCATAATTTACCAGAAATACATTTACAAACTATAAGCAAAGCATGAAGAATCAATGGTGAAGTGATAAATTAATGAAAAAAATTGTGAGATAAATATTTATAGTTTAGCTAGGGGAAGACAAGACATGATTAAAAAACCCCTTCATTATATTAATATTAATAAGTTTACATACTAAAGTAATGTAAGTTTCTACATTACATAAAACTTACAGTATTTAAACTATAGATATTTTGATGGATATAAGGTTACATCAAGAAAAAGCAGATTAATTTAAGGGAGAAAATATACTGAAAAACTGCCTATTTGTGGAGTGCTGCCGACTCTGGTGGGGGAGATATTTTGCTCTGCTCATCTTGTTCTTTTGCAAAGAGTACACATGAGTAGTGCCTCTATGAAAACAGAGGGAAAAACCTAGGTTATAGTTTATTTTAGATCCAGTGGCTCTGTTTATACTTAGTGACTTCTTGTTTGAGAAGCATAACAGATCTGGGATGCAATTTTGTCACTTAGTGCCAGAATTAGCAGAAGTGTAGGAGCTGAATAGGTGATTTCTCATTGTTCCCTCTACCAAGGGCGGACACAGGATGGTTCAGAGGGGTTTAGGCTCAGACTTCTCATAGCATGCACTATTTCTGGATTTTGCTTCCAGATAATTGTAGATAAAAGAACACTACCTGCTGGCTGGCTGGCTACCCAGCTACTGGAGATAGCTTTAGTGCATAGTGACATCTGTTTTTATGGAGTGATAAAGGTAGAGTTACTGGTAAATGCTAACTACCCTTTCAGGACTCAGCTGCTGCCAGCAGTTGCAGCCAGTGACCTGCTTCTTGACTAGTCTAAATTTTTGCAGCTTGGCAAGTGGAGTCCATGCTGTCTTCCCCATGCTGGAAGAGCTGAGCTCCTGATGACTTTTCTGCTTTGTCTAGTATACTTGGCCACACAACTGTAATTCCCACATCTTGAGAAAAAGGGGCCTATTTAACAATAGATTTTTCAATAATTTGACATCAAATCTCTCAGCACCGATCAGGTACAAGATATTCCATGCCAAGGACTGCCTCAGCACTAACAGAATCCACTTGCTAGCAACAGCTTCCTTCTTGGATGCGGGACCCCACGTGCCCAGCACGCTTGCTGCCTTAGCACCTTGCCAGATATACTTGGACAGGCAAGCTGTCTGCAGCCCAAGAGGTAATTGTAGATGCAGAGGGAGATGGAGGAGAGAAATTATGCTTTTCAGGCTACTCTGGAAGCTGGTGTTGCAGGGTTCCTAGGCAAAGCCACAGAGTACTGAAATCTTTCTCGTACAATTCTATAAATAGATGTCAACATAAGCAGGAGAATTTCAGTGGAAAATAATTCATGTCATGGAACAGAAGCAGGCATGGGAAGTGGGGAATGCGGTTATGAAAGAAGTTTGGACTTGATTTCACTTGATTATTCTGAAAATTACATCAAAGACAAAATAATTTTCTTTATATGGAAGCATTAAAGTTATTAATGTCTTCAGGAGTAGATAATTATTAAATTATGTGAAAAAGTGAAAGCCATATGGTGTGAGTGTTAGTTGTAATTGTCATTGTGCTCATGTGAAATAATTATAAACCCGGTGAGAAAGTGGTATTGGCTGTAGAGGTAGTCCATTCGGTATCTTTGGAAATTAATTGCAAGAGCTTTCAATGGGATTTGTGTTAACTAAGTTCACAAAATTATTTTTGCCAGCAGGAAGAAAGCAAGCTGCTTGGAATCTCTTGAGCAGGGAAGTTCCTCTTCACTCTGCAAAAACTACTCTTAATGGAAGTATAGTCTGTTTGCTCGCTGTACATCACACTGACATCTGTGAGAAAGACTATATAGGGTGTGTTTGCATAAAATCTTCATGTTGTTATAGGCATGATGACAATGGGACATAGCTGAAGCAGGGCTTGTAGTTTATTAGACCAAGCTGTAGTTGTAAAAACTATGCAGGCTGTTAACTACATGAGTTGATCTTCAAGTCTGTGATAGAAACAGAAAACGTCAAAGGTAAAATGAGTTGAGAACAGTTTTCTGAGTTTAATTAGATACACACCATTTAAACTACTGAGAGAAAAGATAGTTAATACCCCTCTGCAATTTTGGAAGGGAGTTGACAACTACCTTGTTTTACAAGGGGGAGAGAGAGAGACAGGTCAGTTTCAGCCTGTGGGTACAGATGGTTTAGATGAGGATGGAGGGAGAGGAATTCTCATGTTCCATAAAATCAACAGAAATATGCTGATGTTGGAGTGGGTGTTTCTTTGTGTTTTAAATGAATGCTTTTTGCCTGGAAGTAGGGCAATTGATCTGTAGGTTTTCTGCTGTGGTTTGCAAGCTATCATTTTTTATATTGCCTGTGATATTTTTGATACTGCCTATGATGTCTAGAAAAATTATGTTGTATAGGAGTATTTCAAAAGCAATTTGAAGGGGCTGTGATACTTTTTGAATTTATGACAGAAGCAAGGGTGAAGTCATTTTCCATGGCAGGTAGTGAAGACAGCACTTAGAGGCTTGAGGATACAAGTAATTAAAATCTTAGAAGCAGCTTATGAAGACATTTGGCCTGGTTTACACCCACTTTGGTGCCTATACCTCTGTGTATTATCAGGAGAAAGTGTTAGCTTTGAAGACAGAGTTGTCTGGGTGAGTATCAAATAGATAAGTCTGATGATGTCTTTCAGCTGAAAACCTGAATGTTTATCTTGCTCTTTTGTGAAGAGTGAAGACAGACTTTTGTGCTGTATGATGTTGGGATGTTGTCTAATGATATCAGCTAGACCAGAGGAGCGTTAGCTGGGAAGTGCTTTATGCTATCTAGTTTATGCAAGAAGTTTTTGTGTTTTGGAGTAATGTTTGGGGGGAGGGGAATGGAAGTAGGAATGATGGTTTGAGGATAGTTTTGAAGAGTCTTGGTAGCTCTTCAGTGAATGCATTATAAATTTGGAATGATATCTCATCTGCAAATATAGAGGAGACTATAAATATATTCTTGAAGTAGTAAATTTGGCAATTTGTTGTGGGTTTTTTTCTTGGAATTAGTGATTTGATTTGATGATATCTTTGAGCCTGAATATGAAGGAGATTGCAGAGTCTTTTTGTGTTATCTGTAACAGGTAGAGTCAGCAAGTCAACTGATAGCTTGCTATGTTGCCTAAGGTTACCGTAGGTTCTCCTTTGCTGATTTAATTGTAATTTGGTGGTTGAATCTTAAGGAGTGCAGAGTTCTTGCAGATTGACATGTTGTGATGGTGGTGCTTTTTGTGGCTTGTATAACTGCTGATTCTTTTTCTAAAGTAATCATAGAACCATAGAATCATTTAAGTTGGAAAAGACCCTTAAGATCATTGAGCCCAACCATTAACCTAACACTACCAAGTTCACCACTAAACTGTGTCCCTAAGTGCCACATCTATGCATGTTTTAAATACCTCCAGGGATGGTGACTCAACCACTTCCCATAGTGTTCAAAGGCCGGAGGAGGAGTGTGACAGATATTGTCCACTACAAGATGTCTGATACAAAGCTTTTTTGTTGCTGTTCTTGGAACTATCATAGGGAAGTGTCCTGTTGTGTCATGATACTGGTAATGGAAGTTTTTTTAAGATGGACTTGGCTAAAACTTCCTCTAATTATCTGTATATTCATGTATTATTTATACTAAGACAATTATTATGGGGAAACCTCTTCCATCCTATAGAGCTCTGGTGAAGGTCTGTGAAGATATGAACATAGTCAATCAATAGAACCACTTAAAAATGAATTCTAATTTGACTGCCTTCTGTGTGGAATGTGCCTGTAAATGATGAAGAGGATCGGATCTTTGAGTTTGCAAAATCACTTGAACTCTTTTGTATGATGGTTATCCTTCATTTCTGGTTTTGTGTAGCACAATTGACTCCTGGTCTCAGTATAAGATTCTAAAGTGATATTGCAATGTGAATAATGGTAAAAGCCATAGAAAAGAGGAGCTGACACTTCTGAGCATAATCAATTCTGAGCCCACACTGATCAAAGAAGAAGAATAGTCTATGCTTTTGTTACGGTGCAGTGGAAAAGGGACAGAGAATAGTGGACATCTCAGTATCTTACAGTTAATGCACAACCTTATTTGTATTGTTTAGTTGGACACTAGTGTATTAAAGTTCTTGAGAGATCAATATATTTCTCCATTGTGACCCTGCTGTCCCAGTAATATTGTTTTTGTTTCTTTATGCCACTGAATTGAAATACTATATTCCTTGATAGAGGTCAGTATTTCCCCTTGTATAAATTGGCATAGTTCCACTGAAGTTCAGAGGTGTTCTCATTGTGGGGTAGATCACTAATTTTCCTCAGAAGAGGAGAACAAAGCATACGTGTCATTCAGAGGAAAAATTAAGTGAACCATGTACCCAGATATGCCTAGAATTTCAGTGGCTCTGAAGGGAGTGGAAATGTTAATTTTGTCAGTCCCAGTCTCTCCTCTGAATCAGTACCGAGCGTATGTCGTGAGTTCAGTTACTTGCATTTCAGTTACACAGTCACATCTCGCAGACTTTTTGTGCTTAACATTCTGTCAGCTGGCACTCCAGATTTATCCTGTTCTGTTAAAGATTCTCCAAATTGTGTCCATTAGTTCAGCTTGCGTTCTCTTTCTCATGCTGTTGTGTGCTTTGCTGATGTGCTTTGACGCTCCGCTCCTGAGGAGGTTTTTGAAGACAACCTTCAGAGATTTTTACAAGTGTTTTGTGAGAGAGTACTGTAGAAAATAGCTGTCAGTGTGTACTGTGAACTATTACTGTACTGTTAGTGAAATAAGCATGTCAATTTAAACAAATTATTGGGTGTTTCCCAGTGCTGATATAATCTCTTACAATGGCAACATCTGATGAGATTTTTTTTTTTTTTTCTCCTGAGAATAAGTGGTTTAAACTATTGCCAGAATACTTTTTTTTCACTTTGGGAAGTTCTTAAATGTTGAAATACCCACAAACTCAAAGCGAGTTTTAAGCCTCACTCATTCATTCATTTGTACGTTGCAGGATTTTTCTCCAACTACCAATTTGCATTCACATTGTAGTATTCTTTGGATTTTCTAGCATGCTGTTGCTCTGAAATGCCAAAAATTTAACTGTGTGTATTCAGCCATTGATCACCATCTGATGTACACCTGGAACAGTACATTCTGGTTTGTTCTCATATATCTATGCCTTGATTCTTCAGAAAGAGAACAATTTCCCAAATGTATTTGGAATCTGAATCACCAGCATGTGAATTTTAAGGTGCTGAGAATCTCCCAGTGGGAACAGCAAAGATTGAGTATCTCTGTGGATTTGAGCTCTAGAATACTGAGTGAAGGTGCGTATCTGAGTTGGTCAGATTTGTGTTTCTTAAGGTGATGTTATTAGAATTTGCATAGTAACACATATTCAGAGACAGTTTGCTTGGATAGGAGGTGAGAGGAGACAGCAATGTCTTGCAATGCTCTTGCTAATGAGTCAAAAAGAACTTAGCTTGAATGTGGAGAGACTGCCACTAGGATCATAGGGAACAGCTATCATATGTCAAACTGTACATAACACGTCGAAAAATGAGACAATTGTCTTTAAGAATAAGCAGCTTCTATTCCGTGTTTGCTTTGATTCTTACAACTTCTTCTATCTACTAGTATCTTTAAAAAAAGCAAAAAAGAGGTATATATCCAGTAGCAATGCATGAAGACAACTGAGGCAGGAAGAAGACCTGGTTTTATATGACAGGGATACCTCAGATGTAATGTTTGAGCAAGAATTGTTGTATCTTTTTTTTTTAAAAAGGTGTGATGTAATTACTTGCAAAAAATATTTCTCAAGTTTTTGTAATGTCCTTTTTCTATCTAACTGCAGAGATTCTTGGTAGGCAGGAAATCACCACGTATTTCATGTTTGTCTTCTGAAGTTTCATTTCCCTTTGCTAGTACACAGAAATCTAAAATATAATTTAGGTTCTGGTAATCACAAATGATATGTAATAAAACATGACATAGTATGCTCTCCTAGCAAAAAGATCTGGGTCTCTGTCTCTAAAATACTCAGACTGCCTATATTTCTGACACTGTGCTTTTTTCTTCTTTTCTCCTTAAAGAACCTGTATAGTTTCCATGACTGCAGTAGTTAAGCAGGCACAATCTATTCCAAATTTTCTCTCTGCAAGTTTATGAAAACAAATGTAAATACGTTGGTGTAGAAACTATCTCTGCACAACCTGTTTTTGTGAACCCTGACAACAATACTCACTTTATTTGGTCATAAACCACAGTACTGTAAAAGCACTGTCAGGCTCATTTGAGAGTGTTGACACCCAGGATTTTGGGTTGGATCAGTACAACTCTTAGGTATAGAGCAGGTTTGTTCATAGCCATGACTGGATAAGCATCTATGATCCTCTTAGATCCATTAAAAAATTATCAGCTGTTCGTAAATGCTGTGGCTGCAGAGAAGTAACTGATGTTTGTGTAACTTAAGCTCTTTCTGTGTTGGCTAATTAAAAACTCAATTTAATTTACACTTTTTGCTATCAGGCAAAAAGTAACATTTTATACCTCCCTTTACAGATGTCAGGCAGCTCTCTGCTCCTACCCAGTCAAAAGCCTCCTTTTGGTCACTGCCAGATCTCCCTTTTCTCACACTTGTTCTATCTCACTCCTATGCTTCGACATAGATTTTTTTGCAAGACTGTCCTTGCTTCTCCTGTTGTGTCAGATTGTCTGCCTGGAATTCATTTGCTGACAAATTTTGTTCAAGGAGGAAATCAGGGTTGGAATTAACTACTGTCAGTGCATTGCAGCCATTCCTTAGCTGAATTCAGACTTATCCTTTTATTTCATTCACTTGAAATCCTGTCACCACTAAAATGAAGACTGTTGCATCGTTGTAACTGATTACCATGTGTTTAACATGAGAGCAATTGCACTAAACACTTCTGTTCCCTCTTAGGGACAAGAGATTTCTCCTGTGATAGAATAGCTATGACCATATGGAAGAAGAGAGGTAAGGCTGTAGGACAGAGCATCTAAATAAAAGGGCAGGTGTCAAACCAAAGAAGCAATGGAACCAGAAATAAAAAAACTAGAACCAGTCTGGAAGGAAATGTAGCTCAGATAATTCAATTTTCTCTGTTGATATTTATTCTCTGACATTACTGTGGTCTACAGATTTTCACAGTGCTTCATAGAAAGCAAAAAGTTGTCTCTTGTCCCAAAACCTACTCTCTTTAGACGATCATAAAACCCAGTGACAGCCAAAAAAATTTGGAATATAATAGAAGTTGTGCAAAATAGACAATATGAAACAAGAGATTGTGTATGAAGCCTAGGTGAAATTTGTGAGCAATGTGAGACATACCTGGCATGACATGAGTGGGAAAACTCACCAGAATGGGCAAGATTTAGTGATAAAGAGAGAGATGCAGTTAGGAAGGGAAGCAGAGAGGATGCAGACTCAAAGGCAGGAGTGAAAGCAAGTGGCAAACAGGCCATTTTGTGTTTTGTGGGATTTTGTTGGGGAGGTTTTGATGGTTTTGCTTTTTTTCTTTTCTGGATTTATGGTGTTACACTTTTCCATGCAAAACCGGTTGGTGCCCCTTTACAAACTGGAAGTAAATTTTGTAGCTCTGGAGTTGCTAATTCACGATGAGCCACAGAAGGGGGTAGCATTTCTGATTCAAACAAAAATCTTGTTTTAAAATTGTGTCAGAGCCTCTACATCTTGAAATTTCTGGTGTAACAGGGCAGCCCAGAAACCTAAGTAATTTTTAATTTTGTTCCTGTTGAACAAAGGCATTTTGGCTTGTTATACAGCAGGTAAAACATTTTGTATCCTTACAAACCATCAGTTTTACCTGCTAACGTCTTACCTGTGTCAGAGATGTCCCTCAGTATGAGAGACTGTAGATACAGAATTACCCCAGTTAGACAAGAGTACTGAATAAGTTAGAGCAACCTGGGTCAGCATAGAGGCAGGCTGTGGACTGACCCTTTGGCTGGGAGGGTAAAGGTTACATATGTGGCAGCATTGGCTTTCTTCTCTCCCTGAGCAGCACCAAGTGATGTTTTGGCATCTCTGATCTTCTGTTTCTGTCTGCTTAGAATAGCCTTGTGGAGATTGCAGGATTAGTTTTGGGAAACTAGAATTTGAGTAGCATTTTAGGGTTAACCTTTTTACGTTGACTTTTTTTCCTTCAGTGATGATCACTTTGCAGATGATGACTTGCTGTCAATATGGTTTTAGTGCTTGGTTGAATTTTGATTTTTAATCAGTTGAGAAATGCAGCAAGAAAGGTTGTGAAATAGTGGGGTTTTTTCTCCAAACTGACACCTTTTGTTCTGTTTGTCAGGCAAGTCAGCAAGTCTTTTAAATTATAACTGTGGGGTGGCTATGGAAGATAGATAGTAGATGTTTTCTATTTCAGTTTGTAGGTCCAAAAATAACAGATTTATCATGTGACTGACAGTTTGAATGTGCTAGGTACTCAACTTCTGCCAGGTGCACAGACTCTGCCTTGATGTCTGCATTTCCCTCATCTTGTTAATTGCTGTTAAATGAGGAAACTGGACTTTTTCTGGCTTTGCTGTTTTGATGCTTGACACAACTTGAAAACTCTCCAAAGTTTATATATCCTGCTGACAGTTCAGAGCACTGAATGTGAGATCACTTTGCCAGATTCAGTGTCTTATACCCATTCTCCAAATGCTGGGCAAACATTTACTCAATATAGTTTAACTACAAATCATGCTTTAACTTCCTTTGCCCATATATTTTCTGCCACTGAATATTGATAGGGAGCCCCAGCTCTGATCCATTTTTCAGATTTTTACCTTGCTCTGACTTCAGTAAATCCTTGAGCATACAAAGAGTGAGTAGTGTAGCATACTTTGGAAACCACAAGATTGTCATCTCTTACCTGTCACACACGTAAGAGAAAGCATTTTAGCCTAGAGCCCTTTTAAAGCAGAACGGAAAAGAAACAAACCCTTGGCTTATTTCACTGACCGGATTGAATTTTCTAGGCTGGCAGTTAAAAAAAGTTATTGTCAGCTAGCAGACCATATAGTGAACTAGTGACAAGAGAAATGCAGAACCAGAAAGTACTGCCTGACCAATTTGATAGCCTTCTGTGATGACATGGCTGGCTGGGTGGATGAGGGCAGAGCCGTGGATGTTGTCTACCTTGACTTCAGCAAGGCTTTTGACACCGTTTCCCACAACATCCTCATAAGCAAGCTTAGGAAGTGTGGGTTAGATGAGTGCACAGTGAGGTGGAATGAGAACTGGCTGAACGGCAGAGCTCAGAGGGTTGTCATAAGGAGCGCAGAGTCTAGTTGGAGGCCTGTAGCTAGCGGTGTGCCCCAGGGGGTCAGTACTGGGTCCAGTCTTATTCAACATATTCATCAATGACCTGGATGAAGGGACAGAGTGTACCCTCAGCAAGTTTGCTGACAATACAAAACTGGGAGGAGTGGCCGGCACACCAGAAGGCTGTGCTGCCATTCAGCGAGACCTGGACAAGCTAGAGAGCTGGGCAGAGAGGAACCTCATGAAGTTCAACAAAGGCAAGTGTAGGGTCCTGCATCTGAGGAGAAATAACCCCACGCACCAGTACAGGTTAGGGGTTGACCTGCTGGGAAGCAGCTCTGTGGAGAAGGACCTGGGAGTCCTGGTGGACAGCAAGCTCTCCATGAGCCAGCAGTGTGCCCTTGTGGCCAAGAAGGCCAATGGTATCCTGGGGTGCATTAAGAAGAGTGTGGCCAGCAGGTCAAGGGAGGTTCTCCTCCCCCTCTACTCTGCCCTGGTGAGGCCACATCTGGAGTACTGTGTCCAGTTCTGGGCTCCCCAGTTCAATAAAAAGACAAGGAACTACTGGAGAGAGTCCAGCGTAGGGCTATGAGGATGATGAGGGGACTGGAGCACCTTTCCTATGAGGAAAGGCTGAGAGAGCTGGGTCTGTTTATCCTGGAGAAGAGAAGACTGAGAGGGGATCTCATCAATACTTACAAATATCTAAAGGGTACATGTCAAGAGGATGGGGCCAGACTCTTTTCAGTGGTGCCCAGGGTCAGGACAAGGGGCAATGGGCACAAACTGGAACACAGGAAGTTCCATCTGAACATGAGAAAAATCTTCTTTACTGTGAGGGTGACCGAGTACTGGGACAGGCTGCCCAGAGAGGTTGTGGAGTCTCCTTCTCTGGAGATATTCAAAACCCAGCTGGACATAATCCTGTGCAACCTGCTGTAGGTGAACCTGCTTTAGCAGGAGGGGTTGGACTAGCTGATTTCCAGAGGCCCCTTCCAACCCCTACCATTCTGTGATTCTGTGAAAAGGATTCTACAACTAAGTCACTTTGAAAACTAAGTATAAAGAACTAGCAGAGTATATACAGATGAGAAGTATGTAAACATACTTCATATTCAGCATCCTCATGAATATTTTAGTCACCAGGCAAACTAAAAAGGCATCCATTACGAGAGGCACGCCAGGCGATGTGTGAACAGTATAGCTGTTTCCACATTGCCTTTCCTACTATATCCCTGCACTGTATTTGTGAGTGAGAATGGCTATGGGAAAAGAGTTTATTTTATCTTACATCAATATACAGAATTGATCAGTGGATTCCAAAATGGTTCTTGTTAGGGCATCACCAGCTCATGTAATTAGAAAGATTACAATGAGGTTCAAGCTGTAGATGAGAGAGTCACAGAGATATTTGTGTACAACTTGAGCCAAAAAAGCATAATCTTGCACATCTGAATTGTCAGCTCAGTCAAGAGATTTTTGTCTATGCAAGATGTGGAGCTTCTGTATACACAGGCTTGTGGTTTGTGGTGGTGATGAAGCTGGAGAGGATAGTGACCTTTAAAAACTGCTAGATGGAAAAGCACTTTGTTAACATGAACAAATTTGATACTTTTATGTCTGGAATTGTTTTAAAAGAAGATATCAGCAGAGCAGGTTCAGCCTAGTAGCAGAAAAATTTGTCAGTAAGTAGTTGAGGGCAAATTTTACTGCAGATCCTCCTTTTTCTTAATAGATTCCAGCTTGTGATTCCTCTTTTTCCCAGCAGTTTTCCAAGCGTGTAGCTTCTTTTGCCACATAGTGAATTATTTTGTTATTTTACAGTTTTACCCAGTAGTACAATTGGTGAAATTATAATATAGCACATTTGGAGCAACCAGTGACAGATGTTGAGTCAACTTTTAATGTAAATATATTTACTAAAAGTAAGCATTCCAGCCTTTTTTTTCTGTGCAACTTCTTTTACATTGTCTTATGTATGATGGCTCGATCATCTTCCTTCAGACCACCCATCTGAAAGTTTGGCAGATAAGAGCTGTCTCAGCATGACTGAATTGTAAAATAGATTTCAGAGCAAAGTTTTCAAATCTAGTTGCCCTCAGAAATACAAATTCATTGTGCTTCCTGGTTTATTTTAGGTGGAAAGGGCTGTTTGGCTTTGACATTTCAGGCAATCACTGTGATGCTTTAAACAGAATGAGTAATATGGATTCAGATGTCAAAGATATGAAAATTATAATATTCTAATCCTTTATGGGTGACAGTAAAGAGACTGGATGAGTTGTGGGCTTGGACTTTGTGTTTGCTTTTTTAAGAAGCATGAGTGCATTTGGATCTCTGAACAACTTATTTAAGATCATAAATATGTAGACATACACCGTCACAGATTTGTCTGGGGAAAGAGTCCTGTTGAAGCAGTTTCTTCTAGCTGTGGTGAAGGTTTGTCTGTTTGACTCCCATTTCAATAAGCATGGTTATGACAGGACATGTGAGCAGTGGGGTTTTTTGGGTGGTGGGGTTTTTTTGTAATTTCCATACATTTTCAGACAGAAATGTGTGTAGAGCTCTTTAAATCACCTTTTCTTGTTTAATGTATGGATTAGTACAGCACTGCATTAGTGCAGTACACTAAGAGTATTGAGCAGCAGAGAGCAAGACATGTTTTTTCTGTTTTTAACTGGATTTTGTCTGCCATAAATTTATCAAATATATGAAAGCATGCATACACTGAGCAGTGGGTCTGATACTCTAAGAGTTTTCTTTGAAAAGAAGACTCTCTTTCCTGATGAAACACTGAAATGTAAAATAGAGCCACACGTTTTGAACTTTTGTCTTAAATCATGCAGTTTCAATGGTACATCTTTGAAGTTTAAGTGCTCCAGGATTCACTGAATAATTTTGACAGCAATGTTGAATCCTCATTCAAGGACTAGGAAGATAATCCAAACCAATTCATGCTGTCCTCTCTCACGTTACTTCATTCCAATACAGGATAAGAGATCACATGTTGAATATTTGGCAGTGAGTTACGTTGCTTTGGCTGCAAAGAGGGGACCTGTTCCCATTTAAAATGCACTGAGGTGACAGCTTAGTTGAACCTTTCTTTTTGTCTTTGCTGCTTAGGTTTCATGTCATCTTGGCATGTGAAGGGGCTCCAAAGGGCACCAGCTGGAGCACCTTGCTGGCAAGGTGTTTGCTGCGGCAGGATGACTGTGTTTGACTCCCCTGCTGCACTTCAGTACGTGCAGTCTTTGCTGCCCCATGTAGTGCAGGAAGGAATGGAATGTTTTGAGCTCAATCAGTAATCTCTGCTGTGATGAGGAAGCTCATGGAATGTCTTGGAAGCTGATCTATTTATTCTCTGAAACGTCCATGGTGATAGTAAAAAAGTAAATGATGACTTGGGTTGCAGCTGGGGAGGCAGCTTGATTGTATTTCCTAATCCAACTGTTACCAGCTGATTGCAAGAAGCTGTGAGCTGATGGAAACTCAAAACAAATAGCTGGAACTGTACGGTAACAGCAGCCATCCATTATGAAACTATATTGGTCTCCTTAAGCATCAGCTCTGGATATTGTCTCAGAGGCCACTGAACTTCTCTGCATTTTGCGAAGAAATAGACCTGATCCAAAGTGTAGAGTAGCCATTCCTGACAAGTCTGCAACTCATTAGGGTCATATTGGTTATTTTCTGGGTTTTCAGCACACAGGCTTGGTTCCAAACCTAGTAAGGACATTGAAAGGCTGTTGTTCATTACAGCCTTTGACTTGTACTGATTGGGGGAAACTGCTTCTGCATGTTGGTGCATGTATGGAATTCTTTTCTTTTACGTTGTTTTCCTGGAAAACAGTCACTATTTTTAAAGATACTTTCTGGAGAGAAGTTTTCACTCTAAAAAAAAAAGATTTTTTTCTGTTTAAAAGTAGTTATTGAAGAGAGGAATACGCACTGTTTGTAAATTGAAATGTATCAATGTCTGCCTTTAGAAACTCAAAATTACATATCAAAAGGAGAAAAAAAAGTAAGAATGAGGTCTAATTTCGTTCTAATTTCATTCTAAAATTTTGACTGAGGTCAACATAAAAATCAAAGAAAACCCACAGAAAAATGTTACCAGAATACACTTTAAAATTTGCTTAAAGCAAAATAAATTTTTCACTCTTTTTGTTAGAGTGCTTGTCTGAAATGGGACCTTAAGTAGAGAGAAGAAAAAGCACCTAAGATATTTTATGCTTAAAGTTTCATAAACCACTTTTACAGAAATTTTGCTTGATACAGGAAAAAGAGATTTGGCTCTTGTCGTTCTTAAAAATGACTTCTTCAAAAAGTGCAGTAGTGATACTTATCTGAAACTAAGGCCAGGGAGTCTGAAGTCAGAGAAATTACTGTGAAAAGTATTTATATATACATCCACTTATGCTTTTCTTTTTAGGTAAATGTGTATATACATTGAGATGTGTATCTGTGTGTGTATATAGAATACGTTCTGCTCCATATATCAGTGGTGATTGTTGAGGATGAGCTATCATTAGCGTTCTTGTTAAATGTGATTTTCAAGGTTACCAGTGCTTTCCGCTGATGGAGATGTCAGCATTAAATAATCAGGGTATTTCAAATACACAGATCAGTGCTTTGTTTAACAAGATGAGTTTGAGCTTTTTTCCGGCTTGCTGTGCTGGGATGAAGGAAATAAGGCAAAATGCTAATGTCAGTGACAAAACTACCTTTACTTAGAAAGATCAAGTATGCAGATATAAATAGCAGTGATTCATAATAAACCGAGTTGCAGCTGGAGTCTTTCTGGAGGAAGACAGAGATGACCAAAGTTTGACACTTTAGAAAGTGGGTGCAATATTAAGTAGCTTTTCATATTTGTCGCTATATATATATATGTGGCGATAGGTAAGAGGAACAGTGTCCCTTGGATTTCTACAACATTTAGTGAAGAGACTTTCTTAATATAGAAGAGTTGTTTGCTGGGATTGCTGAGAGTCTCCATTTCACAGCCTGCCTTGGGAGGCTGGGAGCTTCCCTTCCTGTTTCAGGCTTCCATTCTGTCATCCGAGAGCTAATAATAGTACTTTAATGAAGTAGTGGCTTGAGAAAGGGTAAGCATCTTGAAAAGGATGTGTGTGCCCCATCTGAAGAATCTTGAAACTAAAGACTATTGAAAATTTCCATTTGTTATCCTAGGAACCCATCTCTAAGAGTTGATTTAAACAATACATGTTTTCTGTGGGTTTGGCAGTCTGTTCTGGGGTAGAATATCATGCAAATGATAAATGTTAACTTTCATTGTTGCTTAAAAGAGTTATTCCTGCATGGGAAGAATAATTTTAAGTATTTACTTGGTAAATGTCTATTGAAATAGAAACTTTGACATGATACTAGAATGCTTTTCTTTGCTTTTTGAAATAGGTATAAAAATGAATCCTTGGTTCTTCAAGTGTATGATAACAGAGCATTGCTCACTGATTATTACAGTCTGAACTCACATACAGTATTAGTGGTAAATGATGATCTAGGTTTGTGTAAATCTAACTAGAATGAGTTTCATTTATTTCCTTTTTTTCTTTTCCCCTGCTGAAGTCAGCAAAGAGTCTTGTTAAATAGCTTTAATTACATATATCTCTTGTCATGCATTTATATTCTCATCTGGCTAAAATTTTTTATCTCTCCTAAATAGGTTTGTTTCAAATTATTTACAGTTTAAGAAGGCATTTTTAACACGAACATTTACCTTGCCAAGCTAGCTGTAAACAGAATTTATAGGGAGTTTATTTACTACATTTTCTGTCTATACAGCTGCCAGAGATGTGGTAGTAAACTTGGAGGATTTTTCTGAGCTCATGTTGCAGTAAAACTATCATTTTATTACAAGACCGGGGTGAATTATAGTCTTTGTTATAAAAAAGGGCAACTGTATAAATTAAAAAAAAATAAATTCATAGTTGAGCAAAAGCTGTTATGATAGAGTTTCCAGAGAAAGAATCACAGGCTTTTAGATGCAAGTCCAGTCTCTTATTGGAGATGTTGAAATTGACTTTCACACTCAGCCTTTTCACAGCAGTTCGCAGACACTCATTACTCTCTCTCTCTTATTCCTGCTCCCTTGAGTCACCTGTTTATACAGCCACTCTTCTGCCAGTGATTGAAGTTTGTCTTAAGAAGGCTGATATATCATCAATACTAACCTTGGTGTTCCAAGGTAAGGATTTTGTGTAGCAAGGACCAGAGAGAGGACCTACATGTGGTATCTGTAATTTCATTGTAGTAAAATGCGTAGTTGGCTGTCTGTAAACAAAAGCTTCTCTCTGGTGAATAGAAAAAAACCCCATCAGTGCTATTAATTTACTCAGTGCAATGAATTTACCTATTGACTTCTTGAAGTAGTTGGACACCTTCCATTTGATAGATAGATAGTGATAGAAGATAGTGATAGAACTGCAGTCAAGATCCTTGTATATCAAAGTAAATATCCCTGTACAAAGGATTACTTTAGTTGTTTTATTTTCCTCCATGGTATGTAAAGGACTGGGAATGGATCATAAAAGCCAAAGGCTTAAGAAGCCTTTGGTTTTATGATTTTAGATGGATGCTTTTTTATCTCTTGCTTTGACGGTGAGAGAAAATTCAGAAAAGCAAATGGAGATCAGAAATTGGAGAAAATGGCTGCCCAGACAAACTTTCAGTGTTACTGTTTTCTAACTCCTAGTCAGTGATTTTTTGATGTAACTAATGAGATTAAAAAATGAGAAGAAAAAAGATTATTAAAATTATTCAAAGTACTCTTACATAGCTCAGATGAGTCTCATGTAGGCTTTTCTTCTTAGAAGAAGCTGGATGATCAAGGAGTATGGATTAGTGGAGGGATTTGTCTGCTGAAGTATATTGGCAATATATGTCCATGAATGATAGAAACAAAACATTTAACTGTTGAAAGATTATGTCTTTCAAACCCTTTGGCTTTTCATGTTATTTATTCAATACTTTCTTAATGGAATTAAGGGGTATTTTAGTTGTGGCCTTTATGATGCCCTGTGACTAAAGTAAGTGAGAATGAAAGACACAATTCTGACAGTGGCTGCAGGAGGTTTGCTTTCTGCTATGTACTATTAGGCTGTAAATCACACATTTATTCTTCCTAATGTAAGGTTTAGTTGAGTGAAATTCTCTGGCCAGAATGAAGTCAAGTAAGATTGGATCTTTGATAGCCTTATTACCTCAGCTGCTTCATATATGCTTTAACTAGTGGAGTGCAATACCTTTGTTTATGCATGATATTAGCTGGGTCATAAAAGTTATATGCCTTATGAATGAATAAGAGAAGAAAGAATTGTTACCAAATGACAGAATGGGATGATGTTGGAGAGCACCTAGTCCAGCCCACCTGTTCAAAGCAGAGTCAACTAGAGCAGGTTGCTCAGGACCACTGGAAGAGTCTGGCTCCATCTTCTTTACTCCTCCCACCAGATACTTAAGAACAGTGCTAAGATCCACCCCCCCGAGCCTTCTCTTCTCCAGGCTAAACAACCCTAGCTCACTCAGCCTCCCCTTGTATGACAGATGTTGCAGTCCCTGATCATCTTCATGCTTCATCGGTGGAATTGCTCGAGTACAGCTCTATCTTTCTTGTACTGGGGAGCCCAGATCTGGACCCAACACTCCAGATGTGGCCTTAGTAGCACTGAGCAGAGCAGAAGGATCACTTCCCTTGACCTGCTAGCAACAGTCTTCCTAAATGCAGCCTAGGATGCTGTTGTCCTTTGCCATGAGGGGACATTGCAGGCTCATGTTCAGCTTGTTGTCCACCAGGACCCCTGGGTCCTTCCCTGCAAAGCTGCTTTCCAGACTCTTGGCTCCCAAGCATGTAATGGTGCGTGGAGTTATTCCTCCCCAGGTGCAGGACTTGGCATTTCACAGTGTTGATAATTTAGGAAGATTCAGTATTTATGTTTACTTTTTTCTATAAATTAACATTTTGATCTGAAATAGTTTCACTATGAAAATGTTAAAATGGAACTTCCTGACAGTTTCAGACTACCCGCAAGGACAGTCATGAGAATTTTTTTTTTTTTCCTCTGAACATATTTTTAGGGAAAATCCCATCACCCTGCCCCAAATGTCAACAGTGGACTAAAGCATTCTTCACAAAACTCCTCATCACCTTTAGCAAATAATTATTCTTATTTATGGGATGCATTTACTGTGTTATTTATGCAGGAGTAGTGTAATTGAAATATTTCTTATTCTTCTCCACCTATGTCATTTCCAAGACATATGTTGCCAACACTTTTTACTTATTTAGAGCACTTGCACATTTTTGTTGGCTTTCTGACTAAGCTTCTGATGCTCGCATGCTTTCTGCTCTGTACTTTGTCAGTAACTCTGTAAGTGAATGTCAGTGAATGTCTACAATAAGCAGAAATTAATAAGACAAAAAATTACAGGATTTTGAATATTTAATGCTTTCAAAAGTAATTATTTTTAGAACAACTAGTGGTTTGATTGATTTGTCTTTTAGGAAATACACTGTTGCTCTTCATGGAGTAGCAGAAAACTTGTGTGATGCCTTTCCTCATTCTTGGTAAAACAGAGAATCAGGAAGAGGGTCTCAGGACTGTCTTTTTGGGAATGTTTCAGTGTGTTTTGTGAAATGTAGAAGTCAAAATTAGTGTAGTCAGATTTGAACCACCAAAATAAGTGTTTCAAATTCATAGGTGGTGAAGATATTGTCAAAATAACTGAAGGTTGTACAAAACATTTAAAAGTTTAAGGAGAATTTTAGGAGCCCAGCTTTAAAAGCCCACTTTGCAAACCAGAGCCAGTATTTCTTCATGTTTTCAAAATTTTTAACTTAGTGTATGTAACAATTTTTTTCTTTATCAGAAGGAAATGGTAAAGAAATTTTGTGAAATGGTTCTGTTTCTAGGTATGTTATTAGAATTGGATTATATGGTCTCGAAGAATGATTGAACAACTTGATTCCATGAGAAATATTGTAAGGAAAATACAAACTAGGTATTATCTAGATAAAAGTGGGCAATTCTTCATTGAACCACTCGGTGAAGGTGTCCTTAATCATGACAGAAAAAGCAAAAGCCTCTCTACTGTACCCAATACACAGAGAGTTGTTTTATGAAACAAATTTTTGTCTCATCCAGTTTTTATTGTATTTTTATTTGAATTTTTTATTTAATTTTTTTTTTCCACCCCTTGAAAATAAGTGTTAATTTCCTATGGAACTGGAGATCAGAAGTAGTGATGCATGCTGTCTTCTGCTGATGTGGTGGTACGTGTTTCCTTTTGATGTCTTCTTTTTTTCTCACTAGAAACTCTCTCCTTCTTTTGCCCCAGTATTTTTCTCAGTGGAAAAAAAGGCAATAGTAGACTTGAGGCTCAGGAATTTGCCATAAGAAAAGCAGGATATCCTCTAAGATGCATAACCCCTATGTTTGTAATTACTGCAGTGCTGCATATGATGCCATCCTTGACAGAAACGTGGCCATTAAGAAGCTCAGCAGACCATTTCAGAACCAAACTCATGCCAAGCGAGCTTACAGGGAGCTGGTCCTCATGAAGTGTGTGAATCATAAAAATGTAAGTTTTCAATAGGTAACTGGAGAAGTAGTATGTATATTGGTTTGTTAGAAAGAAAACTGTTTTGTTGGATGCCTTTTTAAAACAGAAGAAATTAAAAGTAAATTATGCTCAGTCTACAGTCTTTCTGTTACTATATGCCCACATGAGAGAGTGAGGATCATCCATGTGCTTATTTAAAGGCTATGCCAAATGGAGGTGCTGGTAGTAGGGTAAGGCTGATAGAAGGGGAGAGAGCAGAATATGTTCTTGTCAACTGCTTATCCAGAAATGCATAAGTGGTTGTTGGAATCCTGGCTCCATCCTCTTGTCACTGCGATTTGTGACTCAAAAGCAGTGTCTCTCGAGTTGGAGTACAAATGCACAAGCATCACTCCTTGCTCTGGACTTCATCTGAAATCTAGTCATATAAATGCATTGTATAGATTGTAAAAGATGAGGAGTCATTATGGTCAAGTTTGCTGCAAAACTGCCGAAAAAAATTAGGAACCAAATGCACTTTTCCATTCTCAGGTATTCGTGTGTAAGCTAATGTTGTGGAGCCAGGGACTCTGAAGCCTCAACACATAATGCCGTTCCTTCTAATAACAGTGTTCTTGTTGAAATAAACAGCACTAGCAGGTTCTAGACTTTTCTGCTTCCTACACCCACTACCTATTGTATAACATTTAGCATCCATAACAAATAAAAATATTCCTACATTGCAGTAAAAGAGTTATTCCAGGGCTGTATCTTAACTGTAGCCATCTATCTATTAGTTAGAACTGTCTGCCTGACACTGGATAAGCTTGCTTTTTTCTAGTGAGATATGTGGGATTTCCCCATTGCGTTGTCAAGGGATCTCCCAAGGATTTAATTTTCATACAATTCCTCAATTTCTGCTGTGACTTGGTGCCATACTTGTATGCCCTTTCCTTTTTATTAGGAGTGAATTTTTCAGTTTGCTACATGTTTACTCTTGCCTCATATCCTGCAATAATTCTTTCTCCTTATGCAAAGCATAAATGAGCTTGAAAAGCATGATGTAAGGTGAGAATTGACACTTGTTCTCAATCACAAATTCGCATGGGAAAAAAAAGGACTGACCCTAAAATGGCAAACAGCAGGACTTGAAACCTGTAGTGTCCTCTGTCCCACTTCTGGGCATTGATGTATCCTTACATTTCCACTGTGTTGATCCGGACTGTACCTCTCTCTTCCCTATTGACTTGGATGGAAACTGCCCTCAGTCAGAGCATGCATGGGGCTTTGAAAATGCAGGGATGAGTGAGTAGTTCTACCTGTAGGTGGGAGACTGATGCATTCTCATTTCATGTTTTTAATGGACTGGAAAGAGCAGAGGGTAGCAGGAGAGGTATTAATTTTAAATATATGATTTTAAAAATGCTGCATAAGAGCTGATAACAGCACTATGTTGGTTGGGTCACAGTTTTAATCTGTCCATACAGAGAAGTGCAAAGGAAGGAGAGGATTGTAAAGGTACCTGTGCAGTGGCAAGAATCAGTCAGAATATGTGGAGTAGACAGAAAGAATATTGAGCCATTCCTGTTAGAAATCCTAGAGCAGTGATGGAGGTGGGGAGGGAGATATTCAGATGTTGTCTTTGTGGTGGCTGTACCGGAATCTTCTGCCTCTCTCTGTTGTCCATACAGAAGGAAAGTATGGGAAATTCAGATCCCTGAGGTCACGTTTTTCCTCTGTGGTGTTTCACACATTCTTATCAGTGTCTTTCAACAGCCAAGCTCATTTATAAAAAAAAAAAAAAAGTAAAAAAGGAGTCGCAGTAGGTAAGATGTCTTTGCCCAGAATGTGTGTACTGTTTTAAAGTGCTTCTACTAAAAAGTGGTACCTCTCATGATGGAATTTGTGTCAGTGTGTGTGCATATGTGCCCTCAAAGGAATTGAGGCCATGTGAGAGAAGGAAGGCTGTAGCACAAGGACTGATATGCTAGATTGGGCTGAGGCTGGTCTTTGAACCTGTAACTTCAAAATTCAGAGGACTGTCTCACCCTTAGCATTTTGGTTTGTCACTGATCACTAATCCTTCTCTCAGAAAACATTTCAAGTGCACCTAGAAGAAATCTTAGACATCTGTGGTATTTTATTTTGAATGTTGCCAACTTTTTACTGATCCTTAAAGTGAGAAGTGTTAGTATAAATTGAGCTATGAAAAAAATAGTTTATCCTTTAACATACACTTCAAAATGGGTTCAGCTGCTTACATTTGTCACTTCTCTTTATCCTTTTGTCTTACTTTGCTTTTCAGATTATCAGTTTATTAAATGTCTTCACACCACAGAAATCTCTGGAGGAGTTCCAGGATGTGTAAGTAACACAGGCAGTAATTAAACTAAAGCTTTAGAGACCTGTGGAGCATTATAGTGTGCCTTGAAGGCAGTAACTCAGCAAAATACGAAAGTTATAAGCCCCTCTAAAAAAGATCATGTATAGTCTGCACTGTGGGTAGACAGATATTCTGCATTCCCATATTGACAGCACTTTTGACACTTACAAGGTGCCAAGTACCGGGTTTCCTAAATGTTGTGATAGTTTGCAAAGCCTGCTGGTGGCTCTTCTTGAGAGGCTTAGTGCATTTGCATTTGCCTTCACATGCAGAGGAAGGGGTATGAATAGGTAAAAGAGCCTGCTTTTCTGTTAGTAGTTTGCTTGGGACATGATGGTTGTTACGTGACTACCCGATGTGTATGAGGTTTTGAAATGTGGCATTTCATTCTGAAATCATTTCCAATAAAAGAGACTGATGTGAAACATTTTTTGATACAGTCTTTGACTGCATAAAATTATTTGCCTGGGGAGCTAGTGCTGAGTGTAGGGGACAACTAGCACAAGCATTACTGTGCGTAGTATGGGCTTGCCCTGAATGAAATTTTAAATATTTGATGTTTTATATAGTTGCACTCCTTTCATCTTTCAGTCTTTCCCATATTCTGTATACATTGTATGGAAACGTATTCCCATTCTGTACTCTAATATCAGTAGTTTTAACAGACAGATAGCAATGGCTGAAGTCAGGCGACTACTCTTCAGGTTTTGGTATATGGAATTTCTGCATAATACTGTCACTGCAGACTTGTGCAGAGCAGGGGAGGTAACAAGTGCTGGAGAGAAGACAAAGTGCGCAGCTCACATTGAAACAGAGAGCTAGTGTTTTCCCCAAAGTTTGAGAGTGCTTTAATGTAATGTTACAGTTATGATTCAGCTGTGCCTGTGAGGTATCTCATAAGAAATGAGCTGCTGTGTTTAACATATTAAATTACCCCTAAAGGGGATCGGGTTAACGTTCTGCTGAGGTTGTCAGTGAAGCTTATTTATCGGAAGCACAAAACCAGTTAGTTTTAATAAGAATTATGCAAAGTCATGCAATCTTAGGAGGATTTTTTGAGACATTTTGCATGGGGATGCATATTTGAGCCTGTCAGATATCTCTACTACTCTCCAATTCCTACATGTATTGTGGTAGCCATTCCTTATAAAGGTCAAAGGCATGTCTTCGGTGTTGGTGGCTCTTCTGTTTTCTGCACATTTCAGAGTCGTACTGCCTGTTTGCCCATGTAGGGTACAGTCTCTGTCATGGGGAAGGCACCAAGAAAAGGCCAGCAATCCACCTGTTTTGCTGGGATGCTGAAAGAATGGTGTCTCTGCAGTGAGATGGTGCAGTGAGAAAGAAACACCAAATAGTACCATTGTGAGTGGGCCCAGTCTCCAGTTGTGTTACTCCCAGTCATCAGAAATAAAGTGAATTTTGAAGCAAGAAAAGGCATTGTTACTTGATGCTGTGGTTCCTCTTCAGTACAGACAGTAACGCTACGACTTTGCTTTTTCATTCAGTTACCTGGTAATGGAGTTAATGGATGCCAATCTGTGCCAGGTCATTCAGATGGAGCTAGACCATGAGCGAATGTCTTATCTACTGTACCAAATGCTCTGTGGTATCAAGCATCTTCACTCTGCAGGAATTATTCACAGGGTAAGAGACCTTTGGTTTAAAACTGAGGACAGCATATGACATCATCATGTCATTTAGAAACCACTTGAGTTTTTTGTGTATTGTGGATCTTACAGTAAAATGACTATAAACTTACGAGTTGTAGTCCATCCCCTTAGAGTAGCTTCATGCTTGTGTTAGGAATGAGATTTGTGAACTTAATCAGACCAAACAGTAATGTGATTATTAAAAATAAATAATAACCAAATAATAAGCTCTGGAAATCATCAAAGTGCTTATGATCTCTGAAATGTGTAGATAAATGTTATTTCTCCTGAAAATGCATCTGGCTACATCTACCACGCATAACATTCAGATACTTTGAATTGAGGTAGTGTGGTCCAAGTATGCTTGATCAGGATCTGCAGAGGTCAGGGCATATGGAATTGGCATTTGCCATCACTTATGTGTGCTAAACCAAATGATAATACTTCTAAGTCTATATTAAATGCATCCTCTCATTTTGCTTTTCTACATCAGAGTGCTGTGTCTGGTAAGGACATGGTACCTGGCTGTCAATGCCAGAGGTAGTGCTACGTTTGATTGTTGACAACAGAGGGAACAGTTCATGTGACTGTGAGCAGGAGGCAATTCTGAATGGATTGAATATATCCTGAGTGCTTTTACTAATGTGGGATTTCCAGCTGAAAAAACAAATACAAAAATATTTTCCTTCCGTTGTGAGAAGAAGAAAAGAAGGGCTAATAAAGTGGGTTACAAAGTGGATGTTGCTTTACAATATATCAAGGTCTCCTTTCTTGGCATGTTGCAAAGGATGATAGATTTGGCTTCCAGATAGTCATCCAGCAAAGGATGAGTTGAAGTATTATAAATTAAGCATTAAGGTATGTCCATATGCACAGTTGGAATGTCTCTATTAGGCTTACAGCATTAAAAAAAAAAATACTCAAAACGTAACACTAATCCTAGTTTCTTGAACTACTAAATGCAATAAATTTAACACCAGTAGGATCCTGTTAGCCAGGAGAAGCCCCACAGTATGCCATGTTAGAACAACTTCAATAAGAGTTTGCCAGAGAAACAGTAGCAAGGTTTTGCTGTGTATTTACAAGTATTTCTGACAGGAACTGTAAGAGTCAGAAGAGTAAAAGAATATTTGAAAAGTGACCTAAAATATCAGTCCATATCACAGCTGTGCTTGGCTTTATGAAGGACAGTCATGTCTTCTCCCTGTCTTTTGCAGGACTTAAAACCAAGTAATATTGTGGTAAAATCTGACTGCACATTGAAGATTTTGGATTTTGGACTGGCCAGGACAGCAGGCACTAGCTTCATGATGACTCCATATGTGGTGACACGTTACTACAGAGCACCAGAGGTCATCTTGGGAATGGGCTACAAGGAGAACGGTAGGCCTGCAATTTCACAGCAAGCACAGTGCAACCTGAACTGTAAGGTCTGCCTCTACAATTGTAAGGGGCAGCAGAAGGAGAAAAAGAAAACATAATGGGAAATGACATCTTGAATTTAAAAGGCAGGTCATTTGGAGCAGTTTCTCACTGTTGCGTACTGCAGCTACAGAATGTATTTGGAATGCAGTGCTGGTGAATATATCAGTGTGGGATTGCAGAGTAATGAGAAACTTGTTTGTAGTTATGGTTGAACTTAACAAATACAATTAGCTCTTTCTGACCAGAATGTCTTTGGCTTCTGTGGCTGTGAAACGGTGTGGGAACCACTGGAATTGCTGAATGAGTGATGTGTTCTAAATTTAAGTCTAGGTCTCTGAATTGTTTGAGGGAAGAAGAGGAGGTACAAGCTGAAATAGGGAAACCTAGCCCTTCCAGAATTTCTCCAAATCCAGAGCTAGATCTGAATTTCAGGAATGGTTTCTATGTTTATAACAGGCTTAACTAAAGTCCCAAGTTTTGCTGAGAGGTTTCATGTGGTCAAGATCTAGGTATAAATTTTGCAGTTTGAGACTTTTCTTTTAATGGAATGTAGAGTTGGAGAGACAAGGGAAAAACTGAAGCTAAAACCCCATGCATCTAATTTGTATGTAATCTCCCTAAATGTAAATAGGATTTTGCTCTAAACAGCCTCTGAGGGATCTAGATACCTTTTGGTCCCTGGAAAGACTGTGAAAAGCAGGTAGGGGATGCTGACTATAGAGAAGCAGGTAAGGAAGAATTCATATTTTGCAGGGGATGAAGGTAAAACTTCATAAGTGAGTCTCATTTTGTAACAAAACTGAGAATTGCATCTGAGTGCCAGGTAGACCAGGCATGAAAGGAGAGGATGCAACACGTAGTGGAGAAAAATCTGCTATGACTCAGATTCTGCTGTCAAAAGCTACCACTTGTCTGTTTGACAAGGAGACTTTTCAATGAGAAATACAGCAAATGTCAAAACCAGAAATTTATTAAAAAGTCTCCTACTTAATTTACATTAAAGAGGTTAGCTAACCTGCGGGCGAACTTTTACTAACAGCCAACTGCATCCTGTAAAGGGCAGTGAAACTGATTTTGGGAGCTGATTCCATGACTTAAGCAAGAGTCAAGGCATGCTCACACAACCTCTTCCAAAATTAGCAAGTGTCTGCATGAATCATTTGTAATGTTTATGAATTTACAGTACACATTTTAATATGAAAGTCTAAAAAGTAGAGAATTATTAACAGAGTCTAAGCATACAGAATTCTTAAAGTATTTTATAATTGGTATTTTTTGTAAGTGCCATTAGAAATTTGATGTAGGCTCTGAATGCTTTAGATAGTTCCTTAGTCAATATCCAGAGTTCCTTCTATTGTGAAATGAATTATTTTGCATTTATTTTTTTTTCTCTCCAGACATTAAGTAGATGATTACCATTGTTGTTGTTATTGTCCCTGAAAGGACAGAGAAAGCACTCGCTTTTCGCATGATTAAAATCGCACCAAGAAAAAGTTAGACACGCTTTTGCGATGAAGTACACAGCTGGGAAGGTACTAAGAATGTTTGCCACATCCAAAGGTCCCTGATCAAATGCCCATTGGAGTTAACACAGAGACTTCCTTTGACTTCCCTGGGCAATGAATCTGGCTCAAGATGAATGACCTTGTCTTACTTGTACAAAGTGAAAATAAAGTAAACAAAGAAAACAAAATATTTGAAAATGAAAGTCAGCTGTCTGAGGAGCCAGTCTGCATAGAGGCTCTGATCCAGCTCCCAGGGAAGTCAACAGAAAGGGTTGTTCTTTGCTTCCCTACTATGGCCTATGCAGCCACATTACTGAAGCTCCCCTACTTTTTTTTTTTCCTCTTACTATGTACACTGCCTGTATAAGGACTGTTCACTGCTTTCATTTTCTTTCTGCACTTGGTTGGCTAAAGATGCATAATTATCACCAGTTTGCTGCACTTCCGTGGAAGGTCCCAAAACTGTTACTATGAAGAAAACTCTGCCACTGCCTCAGGCATGCTCTTGCTGTCCCATACCCCGATACCTGTACCCTCCTTTTCCCAAATGGAACATTTCACCTTTATTTTGTTTTACCAAGAAATGAGTTGTTTGTTTGTTTCTTTGGTTTGTTTTGGATTGCTTTGGAAGGATAAAAAGAGGGAAGAAAAAAGAGGAGAAACTGGTTGTGTAGGTCAAACGACCACAAAACGAGGATTCAAAGCTGAGAAACAACATAGTCTGTTAAAGCGTTTGAAAGCAGATTTTTCCCCTTCACATGGAATACAGGTCTTTTCTTTCTGTGCATACTGTGTCATTATCTATCTAGCCTTTTTTCTTGTAAGACTTAAAGGGCAAAAAAAACCCCACCCAAGTCAAGCAGATAATGTAACTATGCATATTGCATCTAAAAGCTGAAGGCAGGATCAGGAGGATAAGAAATGGTCTCAGTCTTGTTGGTACTTGTCCTGCGAAGCATTTGGTTTAGCATTTATTTTCAGTATCTACACAATAAAAAGCAGAGTCCATGCTCTCCAGTTCTTTCCAGTTACATATAGATACATATAGATAGGTACATAAAGGTAGGACATAGGTACAGATCCTGAAGCAGGAGTTTTAAATAACCCTTAAGGATGGTATTTATCCACATGGCCTTTACTTGTGTGAGCAGTTCCACTTGGAAACTCTTGCGTACTGCTGCAGAGAAAGACAGTCCTGCAGGACAAAGCCTACAAACTGCCTGGCTGCAAGTAGGATTTATTCCAGATGATCGTTGTCTGGGTTTGTTTTTTCTGCTTTTGTTTTTTCTTTAAAAAAAAAAAAAAAAAAAAAAGCTGGTTTTTTCACCATAAACTCAGTGTATACCACAGGTCTGTGCAGTTGTTACTTGATCTTTACTTGCTAGCTGTGGGCCTTTTCCCAGAAATGTTGATTTAAACTTTTTCCACCATTGTTACTAACTACCATTGAGCTGACTGACACAGTCTTTACTTATTTACTTATTTATTTTAGCTTTTGGTGAGACATGAAAAAAAGCCAACAAAACTACAAAACAAACTGTACTGTTCTGATCAACCTGCTCTTTTTCCCCTCCTTTAGGAGTGAAATGTCGTAGTTAACTCTGCTTTTTTTCCTCCTTCTTCACTTCCCTGTCTCTGCTGTTCTAGTGGATATATGGTCTGTGGGATGCATTATGGGAGAAATGGTTCGCCACAAAATCCTCTTTCCAGGAAGGGACTGTATCCTTGTGCCATTTGCTGCAGCTTCACCTATTATTTGTTCCTCTCCTCCACCCTATCCCTTTTACCATATAATGACTATACCAGGACTTTAAAGATAGAAGCAAAAAGTTGAATCCCAGAGGTATGAGTAAATGAAAATAGTGTACCACTGATATGATCAAAATTGAAAATGAAAAACAGATGCACAGAATTATTTCAGTCAAATAAGTTGCTTTATTTTAAAACCTGTAATCATTCCATGTTATGTAGTCTTTATGTCATACTAATAAGCAATATAGAAAACAAGCATTATAATTGCAAATTGGATAGCTTTACTTATTTTTCAAGGGAAAAAAGGAAAGAAACCTAACTTGGCCCACCTGCTTCCTGTAAATCTGTTTTTCTGCTTTTATGTTTTGGAAATAGTGACTTTATAACATTTGTGGTGACATCATAATCTTGTGCTTGCTAATGCATCATGGATTTGGATTCATCTCAGTGCTGTATGGGCTCAGAGTTGAGTCAATACAACATTTTTTTCTTTAAAACAAAATAAGGAATTTGACTTGCCCAGTTTAAGACAACTGTTTATCTGCTGTGGTGTCCAAATTGGCCTGAAATCAGATTCTCTTGATTTAAAAATGGACTTTCCTTTACTTGCATGAGGTCTGTGTTGTTAATTAAACTGTATTTCCCTCCCATCTTGTTCTTCTTGTCTTGGGTGATACTACTTTTACCACTTCCAAGGTGGTAAAAGCAATATTAGAAAATGAAAACAAAAGAGGAGGTGTCTACTTAGCCTTTGGTTTATCACAGGCTAAGCCAGACAACCTGCCTGTGATGGCTGGGAAGTGTAAGTAGTGTGTATTTTGCCCATCAGAATAAAATGTAGCAGCATAACATGTTTTTCACTTTCAGAAATAAAAAGGCATATTATTTTCAGCAGGGTGGCAGAAAGGCACCATAAAAATCTGGCATCAGCAGATACTGGCAGTTGGTGTGGAGAAAACCCAGCTTTTATAGACATGTAGTCATGGAAGTAATTTTTTTTTTTTTTCCTCTGGCTTTTGAGTGATTCCTGTAGTGTTTGTCAGAGTTAGGTCCTGCCTGTCCTATTTTCACAGCTGTGTCAGCTTTCTCTGAAAACAGAGCTCTGCCGGGTAGCCAGGTTAAGATGCAGTTATACTTTACTAACAGGTAAATGGGGAAAATGCAGGTACCTCCTGTTTGCTGAGGAGGAAAGAGCAACATTTTGTACTGGCTTCCAGTCATACAGGAATATGGACTGGAAAGTTATTGGATGCAAAACACAACAATGAAGTAAGAATGGTGTGTTTTATTATTAGTGGATAGCTTTGAGGTTGTCACTTCTTAGGTGCTGAGCTTTTCCTGCAGCACGTGGAGCAGGCTGCACACCCACCTTCTGCTGTAATCTGAATCTGCAGAGCAGCTCCCAGCATTCATGAGGCCAGTAATTCAGTGTGATAGTTATGCTCTGTTTCAGTGGTAACACCACCTCAGAAACACCATCATAACTCTTCTTCCAAATACTGTGCTTTTTTCCTCTTTTTTTAATGTACAAAGAAAAACTAAATGATCTATAATATACTTGAGGTTCAGCTGTAAATACTGAGGATATTTCCATTTAATCTATTTGGAGAGAAGTCTGATTGAGTTTTTAGTTGATAAGCAACTAGAATACAGAAAAAAAAACTATTTCAGTGTAAAAAACGTAGCACCATGGATAGTACGTTGGTCTCCTTTTTCAACAACAAATTATATTTAAGAGTCGTGTTCTTCTGCCCATTTCCAGAAAAAATAAATGCTATATAATTTAAACAACATAGCTTTTAAAAAATCATTCAGATGTGAGAATTACTTTGTTTCTGTCTGGCTGTGACAACAATCTCTTGTGACAGTGTCTTATTCAGGGAAAGCAATAGAATATTTTTAAAATCCTTTTAAACATTTCAGTATCAGTTACAAATAAAAACTGAATTTTTGAACAACGCAGAAAACATTGTGTAAATTGTGGGATAGTCCTAATTTTTAAATCATTGGAAATCCCATACCCTAAAATGCAGTGTATGTGGGCTGGGTTACAACTGCTACCACGCTTTAGTGGTGGGTTTATTCAGGTTCATTGGAAGTTTAAAAAAAAAAAAAAAAGGGAGGGGGGAAAAGAAAAAAATGGAACCTGTACATTCATTTCCAAGTCAATACTCATTTGTTAACCAGTTTGACCCCATGAATAAGAGTTCTCAGTGTTAGAAAGACTGGTTTGTGTATGGGTCCATATTATTTCCCTTCCTTCCGTGCCTGTTGATGAGCATATCTAGTTTGCCTCCTAGATACAGGAAGAGCTGGAGAAGCGTTTACGCAGCTGCAGGTAAACTTCACAGAACAACATTACAATAAAGCTTCCCTTGGGCTGCTTAAGGCCTTCCAGCAGTGGGTTTTCTAGCTGAAAGAGGCAAGTCTGTACAGAAACTCAAATTTTCAATTCTTTTTAATTATTCAGAAGAATGTCTACTGTGTGCGTTTGGTATCAATATGAGGAGCTTACTCATTTCTAGCCTGGAGTAAGAACATTGATGTATGGCACAGTATACACCTAAGAAAGTTTTAGGGAAAGAAAAATTTTAAGAAGATTAACTAAACCATCGCACTGAGTCACCATTGCACTTAGGTGCTGCTGACTTTAAATTAAATTTCATTTTTAAAGTCTTCATGGAAATAAAAACATGGAGAAGATTCATTTCAGATCATCTCATCTACATAAATAAGAAACTCTAAGTTACTATAAGAAAGCCTTGAAATCTGTGTAGACTACAGGTACCAGTATATGGTAACTGTCCTGCTTAGTATAAATGTAAGTAAGTTATGCATTTTCAAAATTATGTGTATGTTTCTTACCTTTATTAAAATGCTCTCTGAACACGTGTTCAGTTAACTGCTACTTTCATTAGCAGAAAGCCAAACAGTACTTGAAAATGATTGCTCTGTGAATATTGCTGAGGTATTTAATCTAATTGACCTAGTAGGACACTTGAGAGGCAGCAGGGCTAGAGGCTTGGTCCATTCAAATGCTGTCAGTTTGTGATGAGCCAGCTGGTTTTCAGAAAAATAACACCACTCTCCAGCCTCCTGGAGGGTACCGAGTAGAAATTGCATAGCAGATACCTTTGTTCCTTGTTACTCACCTAAAGCAGACATTTCAAAACACTGTCAGGGACACTTCTTTGTCAGAAGTCAGACCCTCATGAAAAGAAATCCACCTTTTTATCAATTTCCAGATGGATTTACAGATCAAAATATTCCTGGCAAGTTCTGATAAGCTTTTGTAGTCCACTTCTGAGCTTCTTGCTCAGTATTTCTTCGATGCTTATTCCACTCTTGTTTTAGTTAAATCACAAAGAGTTTGAGCAGCTAAAACCTGCCCAAATTCTTGGATGCTATTGGAAATATACTGGAAAACTCCAGGACCTTCCCCAAAGCTGTGTTCAGATCCAGCTAATAATGTCTTCAAAATCTCATAAGATTTCAATTTAAGGATTGGAAATATATTTCTGTGTGTTTTTTTTAAGAGGAAGGAAAACTTAAAATGATCTGGATGCTTTCGAGTGAGATGATAGATTTATTAAGATCTGAGCTGCTGAGACCACAGTGATGTCCCAACACAACTTAGTGGGGAAATAAAGCAATCAAAAAGCATTTCTTTTCAGTACTGGGGAAGCATGTAAAGGACGGTACTCTAGCAAATTCATGTGTGAGTCCTTCAGCAGATCAAAGGGGAAACAGTGATTTAGTCATAGAAATATATTGTGACAATAGCCGAGTGTCTTCAGTTTGGCTAGGCCTGGATTACAGTGATAAATATGGAAAACAAAACTCCTACTGCAAATAGTTTAGAGTCTAAGACAGTGAAAAGATAAAATACCATTAAGATAGCAAGAAAGAAGAAAAATCCAAACTTATTCTATGTAGCTATGAACATCCAAAATGGATTGTGAAGACAAGTTAATGTTTTCTGTGGACAGATTTTCCTTTGTCCGCCAGCTGTCTTTGAGAATGGTGGGATTAAGAGATGCTCTCAACATCTGACAGAGAGTGTTCTATTGTATTTTCCCAGGAATTTGTATGTTAAAAAAATTGCTTGCCTTAGGGGGAAAAAAATTAAATCAAGAAAGTCTGTTAGGAAAAGATGTTGCCTTTCCACCACTCATTAGCAGAACTTGTCTTTGCATTTGAAATATGATCTGCATTTATTAGTGGATATAATCCTAGTGTTTTGAGTGCATGTTGGGGGTTTTCCTAAGATTTGGTGTAATAAAACATCTGCACTTTTGTTTAGTGCAGTCCATTGTTTTTCATGTTCCCACTAGTATTTTCTTAAGGCCAACAATTAGCATCAGGATTACTTAAAAGAGACTATTAAGAATGGCTGACCTGGGTCTCCAAGTTGGATCAGCTGGTATGCATTAGCCTGCTGCTTAAGTGTCTGTTAGCTATGATGGCATTGATGTCTAAGTTTGGATTTTGTTCAACTGGATGATTCCTCCCTGGGTATTTGGTTTTGGATTCAGGATTTTTCTCAGAATACAGCAAGAGTTTGAATTATGATGATTTTATTGGGGGAAGTTTGCTCATATGAGATGAGGTCTGTCTCAAAGAGACTTCAGTGTAGCTGTGAAGACGATTTGGCTGTTACCATTCTCTTTCTTTCTTTAATTCAGATATGTATACTCTAAGAGTTTATAGTGCAATTTCCACTTAGTATTAAGATCCCCATGCTCTTTGTGATCTGCGTGGCATTTGGAGTGGATCCCAGCTGCTACAATGAAGATGATCCATTGCTCATTTCCCAACACTCACCTTAAAGATTTTCAGCGTGGGTCTGAACATGCAGTTTCAGAAGTGGCCAAGTGTTGAGGTGTAGGCATGTGCTACACCTACTGCTGCCTCATATGAATTTCAGCCAAGGCAAGTTATTTGCCTTTTCAGGCACTTAGGAAAATTGGATAGTCTCAAATGTCTTCTTTTTTTCCTTTTCTTCCTTTCTATGCCATTAATCAGCTTTTGTTTGATGACAACTGTACTAATTTAAGCTGAGTTTCACTGGTACAGTTGAGCAGAGAATTTAGAACTTGTAGTCAAAACAGCACTGAAGTGTCTTTTGTCAAAAACATGTATGTATTTGGTTGGGATGAATGCAGAGGACTGGAACACACTCAAAATCACGTATCACTTATCAGATATATAAGTATACATAAATGATATGCTTATCTGTTTGTATTGTAGTAGGAGAGACTACCTGTGGGATTCCTGCTGGAAGAGGTAAAGCAAGTGTACTTGAATGCTCTTTGAGACCTGGGAAGAGATACTTCAAAGTCAAAATTTAAATTAAGCTAAAAATAGGGTCTGAAGCTAGCAACTGCAGGATCTGCAAAGCATTTTTTAAATGTTAGTCTGTTAGATGCAGTGTAGTGTGTTTCACATACCTATGGAGAATCTTGCCAGGGAATCTCTTACTGCAATAAATTTTTTATATTGTTATATTCAAAAGAAAATGGGAGACAGGGAAGGGTATGGTCATTCCTCATGCCTCCACTCATTCTTGAGCTTGCATCTCAGTATTCTCATGGCCTTTTCTTAATATACACGTGCCTCTTAATATCCTCTGACATCCCTTCCAGTCCCTCTGTAAGCTCTGCTGTTCTGAAAGGGACAGTGGAGCACAAGTTCCCAAGGAAAAACTATAGTTTTTCAGCACTTGTTTGGCATTGCAACCTAGGAGCCAACCTCCTAGGAAGAGCACAGATTTGAATGTGATTCGTACCTCCTTCTGCATTTTTCCAGGTGCGCCAGGCTCTGGCACCTGCCTGTCTACTGCAGATCAATTCTGTCTATGCCAGATCAAGGTGAGCATCTCCTAGTCTGACTCCCAGAGAGTGACAGCTCAGCTGTGTCATAAGAAGGCATGATGCATATCAGTTTGGAAGTCATAGAAAGTTTTTTCTAAAAAAAAAAAAAAAAAAAAAAAAACCCAAAAAAAAAGAGAGAGAGAGAGAGAGAGTTTGAATTGGTTTGAATTATCACACATGTAAAATTGTGGCAACTCCCTTAGTTCCATCTAGAATCTGTCAGGACTGTAGCTGTACTCTACAGTGTTTTGCGGCTTCAGTTAAAGGTAGTAAATTAGAAGTCAATAATGCAATATTCAAACACTTTGGAACCCTATTACTGTTACTGAGAAATATTAAGATTTTAATAACATCATGTGGAAAGTGGTGTTTCAAATTAGAATGGAAAGACTTTCACAGGAAATCTGAATGGATTGAGCTGATACTGTGCTGAGCACTTATTAAAACATGTTGAAATCCGTGCATATAGTAAATACAAGCATGAAGGGAAGGTTTTTGGTATCTCAGTGAGGTCTTGAGATTGGAATGCCACAATACTAGGAGTTTGCCATGATTTAGACAAAATTGAGGGAGGGAAGGATTTGGTGGGTTAGGGAGGCTTTTAATCTTTTTCAAGCATTTGAGCCATCTTCGCAATTGTCATTAGGAGTGCTGTGCATCGCAAACTTTCCTTGGCATTGGCAGTCTGAAGCCTTTGTACCTGTGCTATCTGAAGCTTGTGAAAAAAGCAGCTTCGCCCATGTATTACCAAGAATTATCAAGTATTTTTATAAACCATGTCCTTTTTTTATTGCATAGAAATAACAGAAAAACGTGTAAAAACAAGGTACAGTGTCCAGTGCAGACTGCTGTATTTTTTTTCCTGAAAATTCAAGTAAGGGCCTATAAATGGTTCTTCAGAGCTGACCTCAGTGCAGATCTGCAGGACCACTCAACAATGGAGATGGCAGTAAAGGGAAGTCCTACCCAGCAGGGTGTCTTTCCATTTTAGGAGCATTTGGAGAGAGAAGCTCCCTGTCTTGTGACAGGCATACTCAATCACCTTGAAATTTTACTAGAGTTTGCACCTCAGCCATTGGAAAAAAGCAATGTGTGCTAAATATTTTGGACTACAGTTACACAAATAAAATCAGGTATCATGATTTGCTTCATAAATATGTCTATCATAGTCTTCCCAAGTCAGTTTTGAGGACATGATCATCTCTTTTCAGCTTGCAGAGGGGCGATTTCTGTATCACTAAAACAGGAGTTATTACAAATGTTAGTGTGTGACATTCTCGTGCTCTGGGCAGACAGAGTGTGAACTAGCCCGTGAGGTTGGGAAAGATAGCAAAGCTCATTCAGCTGCACCTGCATCTCTGGTCTCCAGAGTTTCACGTGGCATGCATTTCATGGAATGCAAAGCGGAACTGACTGAGTGCAGGTCTACAGAGCCACCTCAGCAGGATTTTTAGCAAGGGCAGTTGCAGATTTTCCTAATGGTCTCCCTTTCATTGTGTTTTGCCAAGTTCCAGAGAACCTGCAGTTTGGCAGGAAGAGAATACAGGGCCAGTATGGGGTCTTCCATATCAGAGTGACAAGTATGCTTTTTCCAATTCATCCAGCATGGTAGGAGCAGCCTTCCGCAGGCACGGAAAAGGAAATTGCATCCACAGCCACATTACAAGGGAGGTGTTCATGGAAGGTTAGCTTGGATCCTTTCCCTATAGAAATATCTTTGGCTAGTTCTACAATTCCTGGTCTTTCTGCACCTTTGCTGAAGGGAATCTGAAACGTGAAAGGATGAACAAGCACTCATTTGGGTCAGGAAGTATGTGAGACTAAAGCACAAAGAGTAATAGAAGTCTTATTAATGTTCTTCCATCCCAACTCTCCTTTCTCTCCTTACCATCTCTTCTGGTCACCTTCCCTGTGAAGGGCCATGTCAGCAGCCAGAACAGACTGCTTCCCCAGGACACAGGAAGGTTTGGGGGGGTGGCAGGCAGGCATGTCTGCCAACAGGGCAACTTGTCTTCAGCCTCCCCAAACTCTATTCAAGCCCCCAGGGAGATTTTGGAGGTTCCTGTGGAGGACAGATGAATTCCCCAAATGTTTTGCAAGACAGCTCTGACACAATCACTGTAGAGGGTATTTCTTAAATGTTTGGCATGGAATCAGAACCAGGAGGTGGCCCAGAGGTTAAGATTGCTGTATGAGTGAAATATTTCCTTTGTTGAGGAAAACACTTGCATGTGGTTTGTGGTAGGCATTCATTCAAGGTTGCTATGCCAAGGAGACATTTGGTGTCTTTGGAAAACTTACTTATATTTTGAAGTATATGTACACACTCAGGAATGCATTTCAGAGGAGCTCTGTGCAATAATCTGGTTTGTAGAGATTTTGAACAAATTAAAAATCCCCTACTATTAGTAATCCATGACATGGGTATTCTAATGATGAGGGGGCTTCTCATCAAGGGCTACCCAAATTTCAGCAATTTCATTTCAGAGAGTCATGAAAAGTTGTAGGTTTAATTTGTTAACACTCAGATTCATGCGATGCTAAAACATCAAGGCAAATAGTTGCTAAACTGAAGTTTTACCTAGAGTCACACAGAGGTGTCTGTGACTATAAGTTAGCCTGCACTTGATTAAAGCTTAGACATATTCCATGTGTTGGTAGAGCATTGCCAGTCTTTGTGAATATCTTGCAGTTGGAAAAAATCTTCAACCGAATGTAAATTTTCAGTGCGTTAGAGTTTAGTGCAAAATGTTTGGAGATTGTGTTTCATTTGTTTTACTGATGCCTGTAAAATTGAAATTACTCTACATCTGGATTGATGTTAGACTAACTGAAATTGAGGATTGAGGTCTCTGTACTGCAGTCCTCTACGGAGCTTTGCACAAGTCTCAGTGCCTTAACTGGGGCTTCTGACAGCTGCTGCTGTATATGCTGAAACTTCTAACCTCCAACTAACTACTTTTCTTAAACATGCAGTGAAACTCTGGGTTCTAATTTGACTTATTTCTAATTGGCTCAGGAGAGGAAAAAGAGGCAGTGGTCAAGAAGGCACAGGTTTTTTCTCTTTGGACGTTGGTTATATTCAGATATTCATCTTTGCTTCTTCTCATTTGGAAATTTTCAAAGAGCTTCCTTCCCAAAACCTCAGGAATAGAGGAGAATAATCATGCCTGCTTTACAGAGTTTACAGTTTAGTAAGTCACTAGTTCAACTTCTGTGTGTGTGCTCTTGAGCACAGCATAGAGCTGTAATGTCAGAAGGCAGCCTCTGAAAATAAAAAGGAATTAATAACAGATGAACAAACAACTGCTTGCTTTCTTTTCCTGATATTTTGCATGCCATTTAGCTTGTGATGAAAGCAGCAATAATTTGCATCTCTAGGTTTGCTTATTGCTTCCAAACAAGTAGCCTTTTATTTATTTCTTTGTTTATTGATTTATTTATTGTGTAGTGATGAAACTTTTCATATGCTAAATAAAGCAACAGGGAACCTTAGACCCAGGCATGTAAAGATTTCCACAGACAGGACATTTGCCTTCAAAGTCAAATCCACTTTAAACTGTTGCTCAATATGAAATTATAAAAGTAAATTTAACCAAGCAAGCATGACGCTTCCATTTTTTCCCCGCAGTTTCTGGCCCTGAGAGACCAGTCTGCCCCTTTTCTTGCTTCCCTGCCCTGTGACTTAACATAGAGCAAGGACAGCAGAGGTAATGTGGTTTCATGGTATTAGTGTGGGGGAAAACGCTACCTTAATCCCGTACTGGATATAAGGAGTCCGATTTTCATCTTTTGTTCCAGTGTAAATTGTGGTTAGCTTTGTTTGACCCAGCTGAACTGCTCTTCTCTGTACGAGGTAAATAGTCCCCTGTTTTGCTCTGAATTTCAATGCAGCAAGTACAGCTTAGTGCTTCTGTGTCTCAACCATCCTATTTAGAAATCACCATTTCCTATCACAGCATGGAAATCTTATGAGATTCTCAAGACCCCTATTATGGACTGCTGGCTTCACTGAGATTCAATGGAAGTGAGCCAACAGGCTCTAAAGCATTATTGGAGTCGAATGATCTCAACAAATTCTATTCATACCCCTGAATAAGAGGTGGATATGTCTTCACAAGGACCCAAGTTCCTTTTGTGGCTTCTGGCAGTTCAGCTTGTGAAAATATGCATGGATCTCTGGTAACTGAAAGGATAAAGGAAAAGCAATTTGCATATCCTCATTGAATACAGAGACCAGCATTCATTTACAATACAAAGCAGTATAAGCCTAGGTAATGAATGCAAATGAAAACTTTAAAAAGACAAAATTAATTGGTAAATTTTAATTACAAAGTTGTATTATGACACAGTAGCCAGCTGTGGGTCTCACTTGGTTTTCTGTATTTAATAGTATTGTCTTTCATCCATGCTGGGGTAAAGAAAACTGTTGGGAGTCGATTTTTCTCAGACCTGTTACGTTGTCATGAAACTTGAACGCTCAGGCAGAAAAGCATCTGCAAAGAGCAAAAGGCAGGTCTGTGCCTGCGATGTGGGCTGCAGGCTGTGTGCTATGGCATGATTGGATAAGTCTTCTCATTTATTTGTTGTTCTGTTCCTGTTTTCTTGTTTACCTTCATTTCATTTTTGTTTTCAGTTGACATGTGGTCAGTAGGGTGCATCATGGGAGAAATGATTAAAGGTGCTGTGTTGTTTCCTGGCACTGATCGTATCCTTCCTAGTAGCTGTTTTGGCCTCAGTAGGTACCTCCAACCCTTTCCCCTCCAGCCCCTTCCCGCTAGACTAGTGCTGACATACATTTGTACTGTATCTAAAGAGCTGGGTTAAGTCACACTGCAAAATCCTTGCAAGCCAAAATGTCAATAAAACATTACTGCCTCTCAGTAAAAGTCTTAGGTTGAAACGCACAGTGATTATATATAAGGAGATGGAAAACAATGTCCTACATGGTTCATCAGAATCTCCTTCTGCAGCCAGTGACCACTTGTTTTTAGTGTTGTTGTTATAAATGTCTCTATTAATTGGGGGGGGGGGGGGGGGGGGGGGGAGTGTGTTTTGTAAATGACAGATTTTTTTTAAGTTCAGGTTGTAGCATGGTAGGCACAAGTCACTGTTTACCTCAGGATGGTGTGTGAGAGGTTCTGCATTTTGGAAGAAGGTATGTTAACTTGGACATGACTTTTAGAAATGCTTATTTCTTTGCTTGTTCGTGCTGCAAGTGGTATTGAAGTAGAAAAGTAGGAAATGGCTTCAATTTGGGAGTGACTTCTGCTTCCCAAGACTGAAATTGTCACTCAACTTTGTAGCAATTTGATGACTCAAAAGGCTGGGAATTTCCTTGGAAACTGTTGTAGTTGACTTCAGTCTGTCATCCTTTACTGAAGTACATGTAGCTATTATGTGAAAGCAGAATGTATTTTAGACATCAACAAGAAGTGATTTATAGATAAATGCATTAAATCAGTGGACAGGCAGTCCAAGCAGACTAGGTATATGTACATTTTCCTCAGAGACCATTTTGCATTCAGGACTGAGGCAGCCATAATTCTTGCTTTATTTGATGCTTTATTAAAGCGTTGATATATATTCTATTATTTATCAGATTGTGAAAGTGGTTTCCTCTTGCGCACAACAGCAGCTGAGCTCCATGTATGCTTGGTCTAACTCCAGTGATTCATGGTCTCTAGGATTACACGAATGAGAAATGGAGATGACGTGTACAAGTTTTCCTTCTAATTTAAAATCAGTACTTAGATGACAGAGTTGTTTCCAGGCATTATTCATTTTTATGTAACTTTCTCTGAATGTGTGTGTGTACACATATATATCCATACTTACTAATTCAGTTTAGCACTTCACTTTTGGCCTTATTCACACTTTAAAGGGTTTAATATTTTGATTAAAATGTGTAAAAAGTAATATCTGAAGAGCATTAAAGAAATTAAAGTAGGCAATGATACCATTAATATTTTCACAGTCTAGTAAGATTCTGATTAGTGTTTTGTCCAAAATATTGGACAATCGTATGCGAACGCTAAAACTTCCATGAGTCTTCATATGATCTGGAGCACATTTCATCTGCATATGTGAAAGTAAACCTTTCCCTTCTATGTGTTAATGTCACTCATTAGCACCTATTTGTGCTCCATGAAGATTTGGCACACGCTGTGCTTGTGTTTTCTGTGGATTTGGAGTGAGAAATTTAAGTGGGGGGGTAGCGTAGTTCAGTCTTCTAGTCGGAGCTGGTTTTATGTTAATAGACTCACGTTTCATAAGATATCATTTAAAGAAATTCCCAAGTAAGTACAAAAAGAACCGAACATGTCCTATATAGCACTTCAAAAACTGATTTCTTTGACACAGCTGCATACTTGTTAAAACGAAATCACGCAAAGCCTCTATAATTAAACCATTATGTGCTGTTTATTATTACAATAGCCCCACAGAAATTGGCATTACCAGCTGCTGATTTGTTTGGGATTGTTCTGTAATTGAGTTCACGTTCTTCATTTGTATTTATAATACGTTGCTGAATTTGCACTGCGTTTTATGTACTGCTCTGCTTTTCTTCTGCTGTTCCATGAGTGAACAGAGAATGATGCCGTTGCTTTCTTTCAGGGCACTGAGCACCTGTTCTCCAAACCCAGCCTCCCCACCTCTCCCCTGCTGCTGAGCAGCCCCTGGCAGGGGTTTGGCACTTCTACTTCCTGGGCCCATCTGTGCAGCTGAAAACCAGTCAGAGAGTTGCAAGGGCAGACCCAGCCTGCTGAGATTGATGACCTCATGGCATCTTCTTCCTTAAATCTGCATAGAAAATGCTTAGTGTTTCTGTAAAAAAGATTATTTCTTCCGATGTGTGATGGAGTTGGGCAGCAGTATAATTCCATCAGCAAGGACTCTGAGCTCTAAAAGCTTGAGGGCAGCATACTTAGGATGTATTTAAGTGTAGAAGGAGCAAAAGTAATTAGAAATCTGGTTCTTAAAAAAAACCCAAACAACAAAACCACAACATAAAAAGCAAGCTTCCTCTGATATAAAATGAGTGTAAAATGGGTTAAGAATGGCAGTGTACCAGAATTTGTTATCAGCAATTTTTTCTTCACAGACAGCACTTCATTTCACAACCACACTGTGATTTAACGAGTATTTAATACCAATTTGTGTCCATTTTTATGCATAAATAACTGTGAAAAGCAGTTTTGAAACAGAAAGATTGAATATTCATGAGAAGTGGACTGTCAGTCATATGTTTGACTGCAAAATTTACTATTTGCCATTTTTCAGCAGTTAAGGAGTATAGGTTGTTGGATATTGTTTCTGTTTACAGAACTGAATGGTCCGTTCAGCTAACTGAAACAACTTCTGTGGCAAAGCACAGCCATCTTACATGGTCATGGAACATTCACAAGCAGAAAAATAGGAAATGCCTTTGAGGAAGTGCAGAGTGGAGTGCTTACCTAGGCTGCAGCTCCGTTCCACTCCTGTACTCCATTGGAATTCACTGAAATCACTTGGGTGGAGCTGAGAACAAAATCCACTTCTATTCTTTTTTAAACTACAGTCGTGAGTGAATGCTTTGTGGTGTCCAAAATCCCCTGGGTCGTTACTCATCCTTGAAATTTTACTATTCCTCTACCATTTTTGGTGTATGCACATGATGCGGTTAATTGTGAGCTAAAGCTTTTTTTTTTTTTTTAAAGTTATATGACACTTCTTTCCAAGGTTGACAGCAGTAGTTCTGCTTACAGAGAAACTCTTATCATGAAGTTTGGATATACTTCTGCCTCAAGCAAGGAGAAAACAGCAACATGGTTTGTTGTGTTGCCTCAGGAACAATTCGGAGAGCTGACTGCACCTGTGAGTTGACTCTTGTTCCATGTGTTGCTCTCAAAATTTTATGAGGAAGACTGTTCCTCTTTTCTCACCATACATAGCACTTCTTCTCATGCATACATGATCTGAAGGAGTTAAGAAGGTGCCTTAGTCCTCTGGTGAGCTGTGAAAGTGGATTTTTTTTAATTTTTTTTTTTAAACTGCTGAATGCATTTTGGGCAGACAAGGAAGAATGTGCCTTTAAATTCTGTATTTGGGAATGCTTACAGGGAGACAAGTATATATTCTGTAGAGAGATGTAAGGTTAGGGTGATGTCAGCTTCTCTTAGTGTAAATCACGGATGGGCATACAAGCTATCCCTTACAGAGCCTTATTCTACAACTGCAATCATGTTATGCATGTCACAGAGATTGGGGTATAGGGTTTTTACGCACAGTTTAACAGTTCATTTAGAAGGTATTTAATAATGCTAATGTTTATAGGCTGCATCTTAGGCTAGGTACATGATCATCATGCATCTGTCTGTGCACATTACAAAGACAGAAATATGCCACAATAGAAGGTTCTAGAAGTCTAGAAACAGCCTGGAGTAGTACAAGTAGATACTTGTATGAGGTGAGGAGACGTCCATGAGGGAAATGGAAATACTTGTCTGACGACAAGATTGCAATCCTGTGCTGCAATATCTGGACCGTTCGCTAAGCACTGATTTGCTTGCTGCTGTGTAAGCAAAGATGCTCAGCAACTGCATGAAGTGCCAGCTAAAAAAAAATAGCAGTTGAAAATTTTAGTGGAGGTGTCATGATAGATATGCATCCAAAGGGTTAATGACAGCTACACAACCAACACTGCGATCTTTGGACTTCCAAATGATCAATGGTAATCTTTTAGAAGTAATTTTATTTATGTGCTACATGGTGTTTTTATTATCACCACCTGTTCTATTATAGCATATAAATAGAATCTACTATTCTTATAGTTGCAAAATATTTTCTGCTACAGTCAAATTTTTACAAATGCCACATTCTTCTCAAAGTGTTCACCTTGCAACAGGAAATGCTCTAAAATTGCTGTCTTCTCAGATGCTAGCATTTTGAATTTATTTTGTGTGTTTTTTGTAAACTGTGTTGGTATGTAAATTACAGGACTGTGTAAAAAAGTAATTATCTGACACAGATGTCTTCCACAGTGAAGTTGGTTAGCTTGGTTTTTATTAACTTTTTTTTTTTAAAAAAGATCCAATTTAAAAAAAAGAAAATTGGTTGAGCTATCAACTTTACAGTTGGTGCAACAATTCAGTGTTGCAGAGGGAAATACAGAGCTGCTCATAGTAATTACTCTAATTTTGACAAGTTAGGAGCATCAAAAATTTGTACCCAAACAAGGCAGTCAGTTTTCACTGGTGGAACATGCACATTTAAGGAAAAAACTTTCAGAAAGGTGGTTCCTTTAAGATTTTGAGATTGAAAAAGAGATGAACTAGGGAAGAGTGAATGGGCTTAACTACACATGCACCATAATATGTTGTTATTTGTACTGCAGTAGAACTGAAACACACTACAGCAAACAGCATCTCCTCCTGCAAAACCTTGCTGTTGAACATAAGAAAGTACAGTCCTTCACTCAGAAAAATGTATGATTTAGACATAACATGGGAAAGGAAAAGAAAAATTATTGCCATTTTGAGGCTAGCTAGCTTAAGTATAAAGATAATAATCTGTTGTCTAGATTTCATTTTTTAATCACAAGCTATTAATTTGTGCAACTATAGAAATGCTTTTAATATTTCCTGATTGACAGAGAAGAACTGCAAGTTTTCCCTTATAGCCAAGCTCCATTTCCTCAGTTGTTTGAATATTTGCAAAAAGGTAATTTAACTGAAGTCTGCAGGCCAACTGAAGGAACAAAATGGTGGTCCTCAATTCACACTTCTGAAATACTAAACACACATTGCATCAATGGAACAGAAACAAAAGTAATGGTAAACATTCAGCCTGTAAATAGATGACTTCACTATGAAATCCGATTTTTCCAATAGAAATACTTTATTGTGCTTTCAAAATATTTTTTTCCCATTGGAAATTTCGTGCATTTGCTTTAGAAAAATATGTGTCTCAATCTGCAGTTCAGATTCTGATTATTTTTCAAGTAAATAACCCACTATTTAGAAAACAAAGGAGAATAATTCTTAAGACAGTGTTAGAGTGCAAAGAGAAAAGGTGGTTGGGAAGCTTGAGGCAACCTGAGGCCTCACTCGAAGATAAATCTTCATTAAAATGATACACATTTTAGAACTATATTCTTAAATAAGTTTCTTTGCTGTAACTTTGGCTGCCTTAGTGTTAGTAAAAAATGCCGCTGTGTTAGTGCCAAGGACAAACTAATAAATCCAGGTGAGATCCTTTCTTCCATCTTAAGTTATACAGATGCTATTGGGTATAGTTGACACATTCTCCTTGATCCTGTTTGGGGCAAGGGACAGCTGAGGTGATTCAAACAGCTTTAAAGCAGACATTTCATCATCTTCCAGAATTTTGGGTTGTAATTCTTTCCAACTTCCAGTCTGTCCACCTTTGCTTAATTTCAAGGGGAGAAACAGGGTTTTCTGTTAGCAGAAGTGGTTTTTTTAAGTTTTTTTCACTCAAATAAAGATTAATCTTTTTTTGGTCTGGGAAATATCTGTCAGAGTTATGTGATCATTAACTGGTAGTACCATTTTTTCAGATAGTGTGCAAATAACACCTATAATCACAATCACTCGTTGGTTAATGTAACCTGCAGTAGGTTTTGATTCACATTAAGACTGTTCTATAGTTACATTTGTACTATTCTATAGTAACTTCTGCAGAATTGCTGAAGTTAATTCTGACTGCCAGCTAGAGAAAGCTTCTTCTCTTTGCTTCAATAAGTAGACCCCAGAATTTTTCCACAGAATCACAGAATGGTAGGGGTTGGAAGGAAGCTCTGGAGATCATTTAGTCCACCCCCCCACCTCACTAAAGCAGGTTTAAAACTTTTCAAAACTTTTTCTTTAAATCTCGTACTGTGACAGGTACAACCTCTTATTGCCAGGTACACCACAGATGCACTACAAGCAGTGACTGTATAAAACATAACAATGAAACGGAGCTGGACCAGTATTCAGCAAGAACATTATTACATTCTTGCATGTTTTCATGAATTGGACCTCAGAATATAATCCAGTACTAGTAAGGCCTAGGTAAGCGGAGAAACAATACTAGAGAGAAAATGTGTGTGTCCATCTGACTGAAAAATGGTCAGTCTCCACCTGCTTGTACTAGGAATGGTTTTGCTATTGCTGTTATTAGGACAAAAACAGGTCCTGAGTGCTTCATCATGTCAATTTGTGTGTCTGTATAGATATATATAAAGAGCAAATGGATATATTTTATTTAAGGGTTTTGGCAGTATTTGAGCAACATAAGTCAGATATAATACACTGAAGAAGCACAGTTATCCATTGAGGTCACTCAGATTACTAAAAACCAGTCCCTGAAGTTGCTGACATGAAGTTGCTGTCAGGTAAAGCCTGACATTTTTGGCCCTTAGCACCAGAGCTGCAAAAACTCCAGTGCTGTCCTCCTGCAAATCAAGGTTAGTCAAGGAGTAGAACATGGTGGCTCTGCCAGCTCCCTTGGCTTTGGCTGTCATCTTTGCACTGATGACTCATGAAGCTTCTTCCATCTCTTAAAATCTTCCAGTCGTGGGTGGTAGCCTGCTTGTCTGTTGTCTCTTAGTGAGAGCCTTTCCATCAGCTTAGAAGAAATGTGTGCAGCAGGCACTGGCCTGTTGTCTGAGGATTCTCCTCCTCTCCTCTCCGTCACCGTTGACACTGGTTCCCACCATGTAGGCCCTATTCTGGGATCTTTTTTTTACTCTTTTCCCTTATCATACACATCCAGAGCTACTAGCGTCCAGATCTTCTCTCTCAACATGTCCAAGTCCCACAACATTCTATAATCCCAAAGCTCACTCTCTCTTTGGCCTTCATTAAATGTTTAAACCTGCTCTGTACAAGCGTAAGCTTCTGACATCTGCTTTGAAGCGAGTCCTGTTTATCAAACGGCCTTCATTCAATCTGCACAGGTAATGATTCCAGTGATGCTTTTATAGCTTGGCTTTCTCACCCATTTAGCTTCTCTTGGCACAACTAACAGCACCTTCATTTCTGTATGCTCTGTTCTTCTCTGCAAAGCATTTACACACTCTATATTTTCAAGTTACTCAGAAAGACATAGTCCAGCCAGCAAACAATGAGGTGTGTTAACTTGAATACAAGTTTAAAATGTCAAAATACTTCATTTTCTAATAAAATGTTTAATGAAATATTCAATATACTCTTTGAGCAGGTATAGTCTTGGATAACTTTATTGTTGTTGGAATTCTTTAGTTTTCTGTTGAGAAAAAGATATTTTTCATGGACAACACAAGATACATACAACCTAAGGAGTGTGTGGGGGGGAGGGGTTGTTCTACATAAATCTTTGATTTAGTTTAAAAAATGAAAGTTACTTAGAAAAATCTTTGCAGACCACTGCTATTTCTAGCAACTTTTTTCAGTTGAAATTAAAACCATTCAAAACAGTGTTTCAGCATTCTTAAAGCATATGTTTAAACTGTTTTCATTCCTTTAAACACTTTCAATTAGTAAAGCTGCAATTTTTAAATGAATTATTTGATTTTGTTCAGATAAGACAGTTCAGGTGAACAAAAATCAAGTCTGTCTTGAATTTTCAAGGTATGTGAAAATACTAAGTTTCCGTTTCCCCAAACTAAAGCACTTATTTGAAAATCTGAAATTGCTACTCTACCAAAGAGCTGCTTTTTGCCTGACTTTATTATTTTTTTTCCTTGTTATCTTCATTCTGTTGACCTGATTTCTCTCCTAGATTGTGAGGAACAGTCTTCAGTATTTGGGAAACTCCTCCACACTTATGACACTCATGAGAATAATAACTTAGAAGAATTATTTTTAAAAAAACCACAACTGTGCTGAAATGCTTTGAATGTTTGTATTTTAAAAGCTTTTTTTTTAGTATGTTTTTAATGAAACTCCCTTCATCACATTTCTTAGCATCAATGTACCCATGGCTGCATGTACTCTTCCTTTTTTTTTTTTTTATGTTGTCATCAGATTCTTATCACTGTGAATTAGACAGTGTGATGTAGAGTGTAGAGATTGTACTGATTTTATAGACATTTGCTTTTTTTTTTTTTTTTTTTTTTTTTTTTTTTGCACAGTAAGGCTTGTTCTGAGCATGACTGGAAGAACTACAAAACACCTATCAGATGCCTAATTGGTATTTCCGGAAAACTAAAAAAATCAACACCCAAACAAAAAAAAAAGCCCAGTACAAATTGCCAGTAATACAATTTCTTTTTAAGCATCAGAGCCTGTTTCTTATTAGTCAGTAACAGTTTAGCAATGATAGCTGTCACATTTGCAGTTAAAGATAAATATCTGTCTTTACCTGAGGCATTATTTGTCTAAAGAAAATGAGTCCCAGTGCATTCTTATAAAATCAAACAACTTGCTTTTGAAGGATTGCTGGTTGGGTGGTTTTAGCAAAATTAGCACCAATGAAGTTATTGGAGAGAGTAAACATAGAAGCACGAAACAGAAGAGCTGAAGGTGACTTCTGTCCTGTGCAGAGCTCCTTTGAGCCAGCTGGGTCTCACCCCCCCCACAGACTGAACAGAGAGGGCAGGTGAACATGTCATTCTTCCCTGCTGTGCCCATGTAGACTAGGCCTCATAGAGGCAATCACCTGCATGTAAAAAAAGGGAGTGCAAGTCATTGGATTACAAGTTAAAAATGACAACAAGTGTTGACCCAAAGAGGGAGCTGTGTGGTGGTTTTAGGATTGCACAATGTCTTCAAGTAAGTACAGCTGTGAGAGAGTTTTGCCCTTTGCAGGCAGGACCTGGAGGCATAATGACGAAAAAAGATAGCGACTGCAAAGATGTCATGAAGGGAGTTAAACACCTCTGAGGATTCTCAGAGAACACTCAAAAACAGAAATGTCAAGACACTACACTGGGGTTTGCGTTTTGTTTTCCTTAACTACTGATGTTCAGATATTGATCAGTGGAATAAAGTTATTGAGCAGCTGGGAACACCCTGTCCAGAATTCATGAAGAAGCTGCAGCCGACAGTACGGAACTACGTTGAGAACAGACCCAAGTATGCTGGCCTCACTTTCCCCAAACTTTTTCCAGACTCTCTCTTCCCAGCTGACTCGGAACACAACAAACTCAAAGGTATGTCTGACAAAGGGACATGGTTCACATGTCAACAGCTACAACGCAATGAAGATTTTTTTTTTTTCCCCAATTTTTCTTCACTCTAGTTGCAGTCCCTTTTAATGCAGTTAGTTGCAGAGATGAATGACTGCATGGGTTTTGTTCAGCCAAGAGGCAGCTTTTATCTCCAAATGATCATCTCCAAATGATTTTTGGAGACCCAGGTGCTTGGGCAGCCAAGGGAACATACATTATCATTGATGTCTTGAGCATAATCCCATGGTTTTCTGTGTGATGTTTCTGTACCATCAGGAACTGAGGTGTTGCTTTACTCTCATGCTTAAACTTGGAACACAAAGTAACAGTAGAACTTCATCAGAAGATCTTGGCACTTGCACTGTTTTGTTCTAGGTGAAAAATACCAGTTCAGCCAGATGCCTGCCTCGTAGTTCTACCTTTACTAGAAAATAGAAAGATATTAGAAATGTCAGCCAAAATGGTCTTGATGGAGCTGAGGTTTAATTTCTGCTATGGGTACATTTCTTTTGGAAAACGTTGTGAGTCGGTTTGGATATGTGAAGTAGAGCACTAACTTAATTACAGTGTGACTAGATATACCTCTGTAAAATATAAATTGCAATGATTTTAATCATATATTGAAATCTTGTTTTACTTGAACAGGGCATTGACCTGCAATTTGGAAGAGTGATTGATGTGTGTTTAGTATAGAAAGGATTTCTTGTCACAGCTCTGGAACCCCTGCAAACTTGTACTGTGTATCAGTTCTGCTCCACTTGAGTACTTGGGGCCACTTACTATGGTGGCATGTAATGGTTTTCAATTGCTTGCAATTTGCATGTCATTATATTACCCAGAATACTCTTCCAATTAACTAGTGTTTCATTGCGAGGCTGCTGTCTTGGCTCTGGGAGCAAAGTGAAAGGTCTGAGCAGATGCTTTTGGATACACGGAATCTTATATTCCTACTACAAGAAAATCACATAATGGAATTTTCTTGGATGTGGAGCTAATGAACAGAAATTACTGTAAAACAGTGCTGTTCTCTTTTGGATACAGGAAGCACATGCATTTGAGCATACTGAATGGCAGTTTTTAAGATATAGTTACAGAAAAAGAAACCATTCATTAAAAAAATTCTACTTGTGCATCATTGTATGATCCCATGCACTGCCTAAATATTTCACCGTAATGTAATATTAATGGTTTAAATAGATTCACTTTTACTTACCCATGTCTGATGAGATACCTAATGATATTTTTACACTTATATCTCTTTTTCCTTTCATTTTCTTTTTCATTTACACAGGAAATAATTTTGATCATGGAAGAGCTTAGAACACTACATTGATACTAATACTAGAAACATATATTGTTAACATTTTTTACATGGGTTTAGATGGTACTATATTTGTTACAAACTCTAAACAGTAAAAACCAATTTGGGTAATATAAAGATGAGCTTGTGTTCTGATAGGCACAATGGGCTATATTATCAGGTAAAACAAATAAATGTTACAACATAAAACTCAATGTACATGTAAGGTTATGCATTTTTGTAGTAGAGTATGATGTGTCCCACTGATTTAAACTTTGTTACGTGGGCCAAACAAGACTTGAGCAGTTCCGAGGCACTTCCATATCATTATGTGTTGATCCCAGGCTACAGATTTGACATTATCGCTTCTAATGGGATGCCCTAAGATAAGCCTGATACTTGTGCCTCACTAAAATATTTAATGCTTCACAGCGGCCTAAGTGAAAAACTTTAAAATGTACAGAAAAGTTTGGATGTTTCTGTGAGCCACTGTAAGAGTACCTGTAAGTTTCAGGCTTTGATTTAGTAGCGCCACGGTTTTAGACTTCATTATGCGAACCTTAGTTTTCTGATCCTGGCAATAATGCAGATACCTCAAGCACAATTTTCTTGGGTATATTATTCAGCCCTCTACATGGAATCTGCATACATCATGTAAAATCTCATTGAAGCTTGTTACGGGACTTATGGTATGCAGCCCTAATGTTGTCACTTTACTAATGAATCCAACCTAAAAAGATTACTGAAGAACTCTTTCTATAACAAGGTATGGGGCTGAAGTATGTACAAAGAATCTTTAAAGGGGTTGTGTCATTGTTACTTTCCTAACGCAATTAACCCTCCTCTGGAGGCAGTGATTGTTTTGTACTAATACTGTGTTTATCTGATTTCATTGTTCTAGCCAGCCAAGCCAGGGACCTTTTATCAAAGATGCTAGTCATTGATCCAGCCAAGCGAATATCAGTAGATGAAGCCCTACAGCATCCATACATTAATGTCTGGTATGACCCAGCAGAAGTGGAGGCGGTAAGTGAGGCGTGAGTCCTTACTTCAGACTGCTAAACACAGATATGATTCATAGATTCCTGCTGCTTTACAGCAGCTTGATAATGAGCATGCTGTAAACAATGTTGTTGTGACTATGGTGGTCTTTGGAGTTGTGTGAAATGAGATCTGGAGGGACAGGATATATCTCTCTGTTAGATTAACTGACAGTAGATGGGAGAAGCAAAAACACTTTGAGCATATGAAGCCATTTTCTGCTTTCTTCTAGACAATGTGAAGAAAGGATTTTGAACCCAGTAGCTCACCTATTTTTTCTAGCTATGTAAGTCAGTCTGGCAAAAGATACTATCTTTCTCTCTAAACCCGTCCCTGTGGAAAACAATGAACATCACTTCCTATGTTTGTGTCAAGGATATGTGTCAAAGAGGAGGAGAATTAAACAAAACAATACAAAAACCTGAAGTAGGGATTTAGAAAAATCTTAGCAGGACATAAATTCTTCTTTAAAATGAAGTAGGGGTGCATGTGTTTTCCTGGGCCATGGTTCAGTGTTCAGTATCATGTAAACTGTGTGCAAACGGGAATGGAGTTTTTCGTAAAATCCTGTCATGCCCTAGACACCTCCCTGTATACCTTTATGGGGCTGGCGTTAACAGGAATAAGTGCAATCTGTAGGCACTTCAGTGGCATGGTATAATATGTATAGGTGTAAATTCAGAGATGTTCTCTGTAATACTAATCATGTATGAAAAGAGAGTTCAGTATTTCAACAGGTTTAACCACAATAGACCTAAGACCCTGAACCTTGCAAAAATAAATCACTGCCGTTTAGCAATATGCTCCAATTCAGTGTGTGTTCTTGAAAGTACAGTAAACTTAAAAAACAAACAGAGTGCAAAAATCCCCACGCGCATAGGATACTTGTAGAGTACGTTACTGAGGAGTGCTTTATAGGGGATGGTTCTGCTATCTAGAGAGCCTTTACTTTTTGTGTCCTGTTTAGTTTTCTTCAAGAAAAAAGTTTATCAGTCTGAAGTGTAAACATTTGATATCTTGCTATATTTTGCTCTCTGTCATGTACATTTTAGTTTCACATCCCTGTTGAAAATCTCATTCCATTGTCAGATACTTTTGTTCTATTTCCATGCATTTCTTAACTCTTTTATGGAGCTACTCTGATGTCAGAAGTCAGATTTGGGTCCCTCTTTAGACCATAGAACCATAGAATCATTTTGGTTGGAAAAGACCTTTAAGATCATCAAGACCAACCGTTAACCTAGCACTGCCAAGTACAACCACTGAACCATGTCCATGATGGTGACTCAACCACTTCCCTGGGCAGCCTGTTCCAATGCTTGACAACCCTTTCTGTAAAGAATTTTTTCCTAATATCCTATTTAAACCTCCCCTGGCACAACTTGAGGCCATTTCCTCTCATCCTATCACTTGTTACTTGGGAGAAGAGACCAACACCCACCTGGCTACAACTTCCTTTCAGGTAGTTGTAGAGAGCAATAAGGTTTCCCCTCAGCCTCCTTTTCTCCAGACTAAACAAGCCCAGTTCCTTCAGCCACTCCTCATAAGACTTGCTCTCTAGACCCTTCACCAGCTTTGTTGCTCTTCTTTGGACACGCTCCAGCACCTCAATGTCGTTCTTATAGTGAGGGGCCCAAAACTGAACACAGTATTTGAGGTGCATCCTCCCCTGTGCCAAGTACAGGGGAACGATCCCTTCCCTAGTCCTGCTGGCCACACAGTTTCTGATACAAGCCAGGATGCTGTTGGCCTTCTGGGCCACCTGGGCACACTGATGGCTCATATTCACCCGGCTGTTGACCAACACTCCCAGGTCCTTTTCTGCCAGGCAGCTTTCCAGCCATTTGTTCCCAAGCCTGTAGTGTTGCCTGGGGTTGTTGTGACCCAAGTGCAGGATCTGGCACTGAGCCTGGTTGAACCTCATACAGTTGGTCTCGGCCCATGGATCCAGCCTGTCCAGATCCCTCTGTAGAACCTTCCTACCCTCAAACAGATCAACATTCCCACCTAACTTGGTGTTGTCTGCAAACTTATTGAGGGTGCCCTCATCCAGATCACTGATAAAGAACTGGCCCCAGTACTGAGCCCTGGGGAGCACACCTTGTGACTAGCCACCAACTGGATTTAACTCCATTCATCACAACTCTTTGGGCCCAGCCATCCAGGCAGTTTTTAAGCCAGTGAAGCATACGCCCCTCCAAGCCATGAGCAGCCAGTTTCTCCAGGAGAATGCTGTGGGAAACGATGTCAAAGGCTTTACTAAAGTCCAGGTAGACAACATCCACAGCCTTTCCCTCACCCACTAAGCGGGTCACCTTGTTGTAGAAGGAGATCAGGTTAGTCAAGCAGGACCTGCCTTTCATGAACCCATGCTGACTGGGCCTGATCACTTGGTTGTCCTGTACCTGCTGCATGATGGCACTCACTGCGTGATCTGCTCCATAACCTTCCCTGGCACCGAGGTCAGACTGAGAGGCCAGGAGTTCCCTGGATCCTCCTTCTGGCCCTTCTTGTGGATGGGTGTCACACTGGCTAATCTCCAGGTCAACTGGGACCTCCCTGGTTAGCCAGGACTGCTGATAAATGATGGGAAGGGGCTTGGTGAGCACTTCTGCCAGCTCCCTCAGTATCCTTGGGTGGATCCCATAGGCTTATGTGTGTTTAAGTGGTGTAGCAGGTTGCTAACCATTTCTCCTTGGATTATGGGGGCTCTCGGATCATTCTGCTCCCCATCCCTGTCTTCCAGCTCAGGGGGCTGGGTGCCCAGACAACAACTGGTCTTAGTCTTAAAGACGGAGGCAAAGAAGGCATTAAGTACCTCAGCCTTTTCCTCATCCTTTGTCACTATGTTTCCCCCCACACCCAATAAAGAATGGAGATTCTCCTTAGCTCTCCTTTTGTTGCTAATGTATTTATAGAAACATTTTTTTATTGTCTTTAACTGCAGTAGCCAGGTTAAGTTCTAGCTGGACTTTGGCCCTTCTAATTCTCTCCTTGCATACCCTCACAACATCCCTGTAGTCCCCCTGAGTTGCCTGCCCCTTCTTCCAAAGGCCATAAACTCTCCTTTTTTCCCTGAGTTCCAGCCAGAGCTCTCTGTTCAGCCAGGCTGGTGGTCTTCCCCGATGGCTCGTCTTTCAGCACATGGGAACGGCCTGCTCCTGTGCCTTTAAGATTTCCTTCTTGAAGAATGTCCAGTCTTCCTGGACTCCTTTGCCCTTGAGGACTGCCTCCCAAGGGACTCTGTCATCCCGTCTCCTAAACAGGCCAAAGTCTGCCCTCTGGAAGTCCAAGGTTATCCGTTCTGCTGACTCCCCTGCCTTACTTCTCCAAGAATCAAAACCTCCTATCTTTTCATGATCGCTATGCCCAAGATGGCCTCCAACCGTCACATCACCCACAAGTCCTCCTCCGTTCACTGTGTGCTTTCCCTATCAATGTAACCATGGAGAGCCACTTCCTTCCAGACCAGGAAGGGAATTCGGTACATTGGATATTTTGATGTAATAATTTGCCCAATTTCCAAATGTATGCTCTTAGTTGTATTTCAGATTGAAGCAGAGGTTGAATTTTTGTCATAATGAGGTTGCCCTTTTGGAAGGAGAAGCTTGCCACACATGTCTAGAATTACAGCTGATATTCAACCTCATATTACTGTTCTCTTATGCAGACAGAGATCAGGGGTACATCTATGGCTGAAGAGACAATGGTTTAATTTCTGATTGTACCATAGAGTCCTCAGGTGATCTAGAACAAACTGCATCCTTTCTCTGGATCATGACTGTAAAACAGGAATAATAATTATTCTTTTTGCCTGCCAGGTGAATTAGCTGGAATCTAATAAGCCCACTCGCTCTCAAAAGCTTGCAGAATTACATTGTAGTTCATTGAGGCATTCATCTCTCACGTGCACCTCCTATCACCATAGATACCTGTACAAATATGGTGCCAAACGCTATCAAATCACATTCCTTGCATTTTCACTGTTGGCTGCATTTCATTGCTTAGTAAATGACTACAGAAGGTGTAAAGCAGTGGAAAACCAAACAGTCTTTGCTCCTGTAGCACCTCAAAGAACAGAGGATATCCAGTGAGGAAGGAACAGTGCCTTTAAATGTTCAATCTCAAATGCTCAATGTTGTCCTAGTTATTTGTAGTTTGCATCTTTGTCTGAATTACATCTTTTTAGACAGCCCACTGTTCTCTTCACCCACCTTGTTCTTTGCACAGTTATTGGGTAGTTAACATGAGCTGAATATCAGCGTCCCCGGCTGCTTTCTCTGTGTCTCTTAACTTCAAAGTTTTCTTTTCCAAAACATGCTATATCTTGTCAATAACATACTATAGAATCATATCAATATTTTTGTCATGAGTACTTTGACTGTGAAGTGTTATTAAATTGCTTTGACACGAGTCACTCTACGGTACAAAGGCCCTTCTTCTCTTGGGATCACAGCAGGTTAAAACCCAGGAAGGTCTGGGTTATATGCAGTATAACCCAAATAGAAGAACATGGGATTAATACATATTCATTGTATTTTGTCATAGTGCTAGGAATTCTAGAAAGACCATGGCTTCACTTAACACTCATTATTTTTCCAATCTCATTTTCAGAGGGAAAGTTCAACTGGAGGACTTTCTTTTTGTGTTTAACAGTTTATTAAATTCTGAATTTCCATCTGTTCATGCTGATACACCTTCAGTGGCTAGGCGTGAATCATTTACTAATTATTTTCTGGAGAAGACTTAACTCAGTTGGATTTTCTCAGCCTCTTGATTCAGCTATTGAAGTGCAGTCAGTCTGGGTTTTTTTTCATTGGCATTGTTTCAATGATGGAATAAGTTTCTCAAACAGATTAACGGGAGATTGGTGGCTTTGTGTTCTTTCTCAAAAGAGTGTCTTGAGGTTCTGGAACTGCCACTAATTGGCAGCCTCTGCAAGGAGTAGTTGTTGCTACAGTGGAGAGAAAGTTTTACTTGTGCATCTATATTACAACTTGCCACTTCTGACTGAATGCTTGATGTCTGATTGGCTATTAGTTCTTTACAAGACAGCAGGATATCTGTGTGTGATAAAGTTGTTCGTTGGTAACACAAGTGATTTAGTGCTTCAAACATAAAGTAACTTGTTTCCTCGTGGAAAAAGATGTGTTAGTGTGCACAACAGGCCGTGTCCATCTGTCACCTCAGATATGGACCAGGGGAACCTGGTCTAATACCCAGAATACCTTTTGGAGTATCTTGTGACACTGCAGTGACATCTGATGTCTTCAAAACTTATTACGGTTTTCTATGCAGTAGCTTATACTATGCCATAAACCCCAGGCTCTGCATTGTGCTAATTCCCTGGTTCTACTTCTGTGTTACTTGTTGCAATTTTATATTTTTAAGGGTATTGGATAAAGAACTGAATTACTATCACAAGAGCCTTTGCATCTCTCTCAAATAAATACTTCACTGAAATATCCACCACATTACAGCTGCAGAAGAGTTAGGATCAAATTCAGTAAACATTTCCTACTGCCATGCATTAAGCATGTCATGGGCAATGGGGAAATGACTGTTGTCTTATGTATTTTTGTTAGATCTTGCCAACTTTGTAGCAGGGGTAGGAGTTGGTAGTCATCTAAAAACGTCCAACAAACGAGCCCTTTGAGAGGTAGGTACTTTTGCTGATTCATTTAATAATCTGACTGTGAATTTGTCTATACTGAACTAAACCACAGAAGTTATAATAGGGTACGATTGCACAGAGTGGTAGTATCTGAATGACATGTAGAAACCTAAAAATGGTTTTCTGGCTCATTAATGTTAGATTTTGAAAAAAAACCAAACCAAAAACCATCAGGGACATCAGTACAAAGAACAGATTGCAGTCTGATTCTTCCAGGTTGTGTACATCCTAAGTTTCCTATTCCAATTTCAATGGGACAAATAATTTTTCCCTGTCTTGGTAAGCTATTTTATTAATGTGTGCTATGAAACAACTGCACCAGCACATTTCATCAGTGACTTTTCCAATAGATCTCTGGATCTAGAGCACTGAATTTTGGAAGGTGGAAATGGAATTTACATCTACTACTGGACCTCAGTTCTGCAGCTGAACCTGTTTCTAGATGTAAACCAAAAGACAATTCTAGATCAAAGCACTGTTGAAGTGTATTGAAATCCTCACGCTACTAATGTAGGTCCTTTTTGTTCACAAACCATGCTGTAGTTTGTGAACCTTATAAAAATGTCTCATGGGAAAGGTAGAGAAATGTATACTGATCATTAACTGTTTCACTTAATGCAGTTAAGAGTTTGTGCCAGTGTGGTCTCAGATTTTTGTGCCTACCTATCTTAGCTATGTTTGGGAGCCAGCTTTTATAAATGAATGACAAAAACAAATGAAAAACTACAGTCTAAATAGTTTATTGAAACCATCTAGCCCCATTTTTCCTGTGGTGGGTTCACCTTGGCTGGATACCAGGTGCCCACCAAAGCCACTCTATCACTCGCTCTCCTCAGCTGGACGGGGAGAGAAAATATAACAAAAGGCTTGTGGGCTGAGATAAGGACAGGGAGAGATCGCTCACCAATTACTATCATGGGCAAAACAGACTCAACTTGAGAAAATTAATTTAATTCATAAACAATCAAATCAGAGTAATGAGAAATAAACCCAAATCTTAAAACACCTCCATCCACCTCTCCCTTCTTCCCAGGCTTAACTTTACTCCTGGTTTTCTCTACCAGTGACACATGGGGGATGGGGAATGGGAGTTGTGGTCAGTTCATCACATGTTGTCTCTGCTGCTTCCTTCCACACTCTTCCCCTGCTCCAGTGTGGGGTCCCTCCCATGGGAGACAGCCCTCCACCTACTTCTCCAATGTGAGTCCTTCCCATGGGCTGTAGTTCTTCACGAACTGCTCCAGCATGGGTCCCTTCCACGGGGTCACAAGTCCTGCCAGCAAACCTGCTCCAGCATGGGCTCCTCTCTCCACAGGGCCGCAGGTCCTGCCAGGAGCTTACTCCAGTGTGGGCTTCCCATGGAGTCACAACCTCCTTCACATTCCTCCACCTGCTCCAGCATGGGGTCTTCCACGAGCTGCAGGTTGATATCTGTTCCACCATTGACCTCCAGGGGCTACAGTAGGACAGCTTGCCTCACCATGGTCTTCTCCATGGGCTGCAGAGAAATCTCTGCTCTGACACCTGGAGCACCTCCTCCCTCTCCTTCTGCACTGACCTTGGTGTCTGCAGAGTTGTTCCTCTCACATATTCTCACTCCTCTCTCTGGCTGCAAAACTGCTTCTAGGGTTTTTTTTCCCTTCTTAACTATGTTATCACAGAGGTGCTACCACCATTGCTGATGTGGTCAGCCTTGGCCAGTGGCAGGTCCATCTTGGAGCCGGCTGGCATTGGCTCTATCACAGATATGAGAAGCTTCTTGCAGCTTCTCACAGAAGCCACCTCTGTAGCCCCTCCGCTACCAAAATCTTGCCATGCAAACCCAATGCATTTCCATATGATTATTCATGTACAGATTTACAATCTGTGTTCATGACTGGAATAGGTTAACAAAAGTTTACGCAAAGGTATATCAGCCTAAGGCGAGTCTGCTACTATAAAGTTTCTGTTCTCAGTGTGTAATAAGTTGCATGATGTTGTTTGTGTTCCCTGTCTGGAAGATTTTCAGCCCAAGGAAGAGGTGGTGATATCTTCTCTTTCCATGACAGTCTTACAAACTTACATAACAGTAAAGCGATGGAAAGAGACTGAGCTGATGTGGAGCACAGTAGCCACTCTTATTCAAACTAATGTCCTTTGCAATATTTGTTCAACTCTGTCTCTTAAAGGTATTGTCTCATATTTTGATTATCAGGAGACTGGGCTATTCTAACTCTTTGGTGCTTCAGTTTCCTGACAAACAAGTTAATGGATTTTGCATTTGCACGCTCTGAATATTCAGTTTTACTCTTGTTTTCTATTCTCTTTGCTTATTTCATGTTGAAATTCAGAAGTGCTATTTTTATTATGTTGGCCATTTATTAAGCATCTGTACCCTGGTATCTTTATCCCAAGATGATCTTTTGTTAAAACAGGTTTTAGGTGGGCATTTGTGTTTTGCGTTTCACTAGAAATGCCACAGTTAGTCAGCATCAGGTTCAGTCTTTTCTTTCCCCTCTTTTTGTGGATTTTCCTTGAGGTAATCATGAGCCTTACTAGCTTGCAATTGCTTGCTTCTGCATTTGACAAACAGGCTGTTTTGGAGCCCATTAATTTTTCTTTTTTCTTTTTTTTTTTTTTTACAATTGCATTCAGTGAGTCTTCTCTCGTGTCAGAATCTGGCTTATGCAACTGGTCTCATCCAAAGTACATAGATTTCTTTTTCCTGTCTGAGAACAAAGCTCTAGAGTCAGAAATTTAAGAAAAGCCTGGTAGTCTTTGACTCAATAAAAGCTCAACACTTCAATTCTCTGTTCTCTGGGTTCTGACCCAAGCTAAATTACACCACTTTGGATGTGATGAACAGGCAGATCCGAACTCCTCTGTCAGGCAGAGGAAACAAGAGCACTTTACAGAAGCTTATTAGGTACTGCAGTGTTCTTCATCTTTTCCTCTCTTCCTTTACACAAGGAAGTACATTGTATTTGGGGATGTACCTATTAGATTGCAAGTAATAGCTCTGTTGATTCCTGGTGAAGGGAGAAGAAAAGCTGTAAGCCAGATTTTACATTCTGTCTTTCTGTAACACAGACAACAGGTACTAACCACAGTTTTTGCTTTGTCTTCCCCAAGCGGGCCTTGTCTCTTCCTGGATGAGCACTTTACCCCCACTGGCTCACAGCTTCAGAGATTTGGATCTATTTCATGGGCTAGGTGCCAGAGGGTACAATAGGAGCCTCAGCTATTGACTGCAAAGTGGGCAGGCAAGGATGGAGTGGAGGGAGGAGTGGAAGAAAGGATGGACTAGCAAAGATGAATATTCTGCCACTTCCATAGGGAAAATTTGCAGAGGACCAGCTGGCACCTTAATGAATTCTCCTTTAGGATTTGCAGCGTGACAAGGCTCTATAAAGCAACCCTGCTTTTTCACAGGCTGCCCTGCAAATGTGCTGGCCAGGGAACCTGACAACACAGCAGTAGGAAAATGAGTGATGGAGATGCTTTTGGTCATTTGCATTGTGCTTAACTTCCCACTGTTTTTCCTGATTGCCCCACCAGGGCTTAGAAGCCTGCACTGTGTTGCATCTGCCCATGTTCACTGTACTCTGTCTTCTATAGCACTTGATAGGCAGGGGAGACAAGGAGAGTGTGTCACCCTCTATGTCAGTGACCAGCTGGAGTGCGTGGAGCTCCACCTGGGGATGGATGAGGAGCCAACCCAGAGCTTATGGGTCAGGATTAAAGGGAGTACTGGAGCAGGGGACATCATAGCAGGGGTCTGCTATAGGCCACCCGACCAGGATGGAAGACTGAGTGGATGAGGCCCTCTACAGACAGATAGGATCAGCCTCACGTTCACAAGCCCTAGTCCTCATGGGGGACCTCAACCACAACACAGCAAGGCATAAGAAATCCAGGAGGTTCCTGGAATGTGTTGATGATAACTTCCTTCTCCAAGTGATAGAGGAGCCCACAAGGAGAGGTGCCATGCTGGACCTTGTTCTCCCCAACAAAAAGGGGCTGGTGGGGAATGTGAAGCTCAAGGGCAGCCTTGGCTACAGTGACCATGAAATGGTGGAGTTCAAGATCCTCAGGGCAGTGACGAGGGCGCACAGCAAGCTCAGTACCCTGGACTTCAGGAGAGTAGACTTTGGCCTCTTCAGGGACCTGCTTGGTAGAATACCATGGGACAAAGCCCTGGCGGGAAGAGGGGCCCAAGAAAGCTGGTTAGTCTTCAAGGGTCACCTCCTCCAAGCTCAGGAGTGATGCATCCCAGCAAAGAGAAAGTCAGACAAAAACACCAAGAGGCCCCCATGGATGAACAAGGAGCTCCTGGACAAAGTCAAACACAAAAAAGGAAGTCTACAGAGGGTGGAGGCAAGGGCAGGCAGCCTGGGAGGAATACAGAGAACCTGTCTGAGCAGCCAGGGATCAGGTTAGGAAAGCTAAAGCCCTGATAGAAGTAAATCTGGCCAGGGATGCCAAAGGCAACAAGAAAAGCTTCTGTAGGTATGTCAGTGATAAAACAAAGGTGAGGGAAAATGCAGGTTCCCTCCAGAATGAAACGGGAAACCTGGTTACTTGGGATATGAAGAAGGCTGAAGTGCTCGGCAATTTTTTGCATCAGTTTTCACCAGCAAGTGCTCTAGCCACACCGCCCAGGCCGCAGAAGGCAAAGGCAGGGACTGGGAGAATGAAAAACCACCTGCTGTAAGAGAAGATCAAGTTCAAGATAATATAAGGAACCTGAAGGTGCACAAGTCCATAGGACCTGATGAGATGCATGCGCGGGTCCTGAGGGAATTGGCGGATGAAGTTGCTAAGCCACTCTCCATCATATTTGAGAAGTCGTGACAGTCTGGTGAAGTTTCCCCTGACTGGAAAAGGGGAACCATAACCCCCATTTTTAAAAAGGGAAAAAATGAAGACCCAGGGAACTACAGGCTGGTCAGTCTCACCTCTGTGCCCAGCAAGATCACGGCGCAGATTCTCCTGGAAACTATGCTCAGGCGCATGGAAGATAAGGAGGTGATTGGTGACAGTCAACATGGCTTCACTGAGGGCAAATTGTCCCTGACAAATTTGGTGGCCTTCTATCACAGGGTTAGAGCATTGATGGATAAGCAAAGAGCAACTGACGTCATCTACCTGGACTTGTGCAAAGCATTTGACAATGCCCTGCATGACATCCTTGTCTCTAAATTGGAGAGACATAGATTTGATGAATGGACCACTCAGTGGATAAGGAATTGGCTGGAGGGTCGCACTCAAGGAGTTACAGTCAACAGCTCAATGTTCCAAGTGGAGACCAGAGACAAGCAGTGTTCCTTAGGAGTCGGTACTGGGACCGGCACTGTTCAACATCTTTGTCAGTGGCATGGACAGTGGGATCGAGTGCACCCTCAGCAAGTTTGCTAATGGCACCAAGCCATGTGGTGCAGTTGACACAGTGGAGGGAAGGGATGCCATCCAGAGGGACCTTGACAGGCTTGAGAGGTGGGCCCATGTGAACAGCATGAAGTTCAACAAGGCCAAGTGCAAGGTCCTGCACAATCCCAATCTGCACAATCCTGCACAATCGGTGCGATCCCAAGCACAACTACAAGTTGGGCAGAGAATGGATTGAGAGCAGCCCTGAGCAGAAGGACTTGGGGGTGCTGATGGTCGAGAAGCTCAACATGAGCTGGCAATGTGCGCTTGAAGCCCAGAAATCCAACTATATCCTGGGCTGCATCAAAAGAAGTGTGACCAGCAGGTCAAGAGAGGTGATCCTGCCCGTCTACTCCACTCTTGTGAGACCCCACCCGGAGTCCAGCTCTGCGGCCCCCAACATAAGAAGGCCATGGACCTGTTGGACCGAGTCCAGAGGAGGGCCACGGAGTTGATCTAGAGGGCTGGAGCACCCCTCCTGTGAAAACAGGCTGAGAGAGTTGGGATTGTTCAGCCTGGAGAAGAGAAGGCTCTGGGGAGACCTTCTAGCAGCCTTCCAGTACCTGAAGGGGCCTAAAGGAAATCTGGAGAGGGACTGTTTACAAGGGCATGTAATGGTAGGATGAGGTGTAATGTTTTTAAACTGAAACAGGGTAGATTTAGATATTAGGGGAAAAAAAAAAAAATCTTCACTTACGAGGGCGATGAGTCACTGGAACAGGTTGCCCAGAGAAGCTGTGGATGGCCCCTGCCTGGAAGTGTTCAAGGCCAGGCTGGATGGGGCTTTGGGCAACCTGGTCTAGTGGAGGGTGTCTCTGTCCATGGCAAGGGGCTTGGAACTAGATGATCTTTAAGGTCCCTTCCAACCCAAACCATTCTATGATTAAGCACTTCCATAGATTGAAGTCTTTCATCATGTGACTAAAGATTTGGTGAGGTGTGTTGCGTTTTTTTGAGTCCTCCTCCCATAGTGTGTAACATGAGGCAGGATTCATTCCACTAACAATAACCCTGTACAGGAGGGATAACACATAAATTAGGATACAGAGGTATTAAACAAGATTGTGTTTTCAACTAGCATAGCAGTAGGGGGGATTTAGTTAACTTAGCTGTCTAGTTAGATTACTCCTTCTCCCCAGTACATGGCTTCATCAAAAGCAGCTAGGAATCTGTTGTACAGGATTCATTTGGTTCAGAGGCCCAGGAGGACAGGTAACTGAACGCATTTAATGTGACAGGAATTTTGAAGTGAGCTGTTGCAATATCATGAAGTGTCAGTGTGTGCTCGAGTAGACCATGAAGAGCACTGAAGACAGTTCAGGGAATAAGTAGAGAATTTGGTTTCAAAGCTTAACTTGGAGGTAACAACCCTCTACGTCTGCCCAGATTTACAGCATTATGAATGTGAGGGAAACAGATAAAATGGCCTTGTCCAGTTAAAAAGCAGACTAGTGAGACAGTTAGAGTCCCTTTTTATAACTCTATTAAAAGTTTATGATGTTTCACAGGCTGTATGGGGGCAATAAAACTATTATGTCTCATTCTAATGGGTAAAGACTGTAACTCAAATGGGAAATGGTAGGAATGCAATACCCTTTCCCCCCCTGATATGTAACAGCATTAAACTTTTCTGGTTGGCCTTAAATGCCATGTTGTGATTCCCTGATACAGAGAGGAAGAGGATATGTTATTAGATGTGGTACTTGCTATTCACTAACAGCAGGAGGTTAAACAAACAGCACTGCGACTCTTCCACAGACTTCTACATAAAAACATACAAAGTCCAAAGCCCTCAATAGCTCTGAAACAGTCGTCATATTCACATTTAGAAACAGGCTTTGCACAGTTCCAAAGCTTACCTGTGTAAGCTAGATTTTGGATTTAGAGGAAATTCTTATGTCGAACATACTAACCTAGTTAGCCAGCTTCTTCTGAGCCCGCTCTGCTTGCCGCAGTATCTTTGATAATAAAGTCACAGTGTTAGGTTCTCTAGAGCATACATCATTGCTCTGAAATCAATTTGAATACTGTTGCTCACAGGTAAGATAATTTCTATATTCAACCAATTATAACTAAAATACATGTTTTTAAAAAATATGAAAACATACAGATAATGTATGTTTATGATTGTGTGGCGTTCCCAATATTTTAGGAACTGTTGAAATCTGTTATCAATCATCACACCTAATTTATATGTAGGGAAATCAGTTCAAAGGGGAAAAGTATTATTTACTAATGTTACATAGGAAATCTATTGTAAAATCAGAATAGGAACCTATAGACCTTACTTCTCTGTTTTATATTTCAGTTAAAGGTTCCTTCTTCCTGTATGTTATATGCAGAAACTGTCTTGGTTCCACTTTTAAACAATTATTATGTTTATTACTCTCATGTTATGATACTTACCTACATAACGGCATTTGGACTATTATCATGAATAAATGAGACACACAATACCTTTTCTCTCTCAAAGTGCTCTTGTTCTTTTTTTAGGAAAGATATTTCCAGCATCTCGTCTCCATATATAGACTATCCTCTTTATTGTAGACAATCTCAGTATCTCCCTGATGACATATTAGCTTCTCTGTTTTCTTGTCTGAAATTTCTGTGCTTGAGACTTTGTTTTCTTTTACACAGCTGCCTTTCTTTGAAGTTGCTATATGTTCTTATCCTTCATTGAGATAATCTGTGAATGAATCTCAAAGCTGATATTTAATTTTTCATATGTCCCCTAATGTTTATATGATGCTGCCTATATGCCTATATGCATGTCACTGTTTTTATCCTAAAATGTTTAAATTGTTTGTGAACAGAATGGATTCCTAGACATGTGCTTTAGAATAGCTTTAGCATTGCTACCTAGGTGGCTCTGAAATCAGATTTTAGAACACCTGTGCTGATTGTTCTCTAGGACAGCATTGGCTTGAGCTGCCTGGTCACCAGTCTAATTTCTTCCATATTGTTGGCATTAGAAATAATTTTGAATGGGAGAGACACCTACTTATCAGTGTCAAAGTCACACTTTTATGCAAGACTGTGGCTGCTTTCTATTCCTCCCCTTAATTTTTCAATTATTATGTTATTTCATTATAAATTAATCAAGTATTTTTTCACCAAAAAGATTTGCTTGCACATTTCTGGAAGATGCTATCTTACAAGAATTTTTGCTGTTTAGGGGCAATTGTTTAGGACTTAATCGTGCACATTTTTTTCTTCACCTAGAAATGATTTAGGAATCACTTAGTTTTGGAACCTTTTAAATATCCGTATGATCTCATATTGGTTCCTACTTGGGAACAGTATTGTTCCATTCCATGGGAACGAATCTAGTAGCAAAATTTGCCATAGATTATTATCTGATGTTTTCTGTTAACTGGTTTCAAAATTCATCTTACATTTTACTGTACCTGTAGTTATAGCTTGTCATCTGACATATGCCATCTGTTAGAAGAGAGATTTCTTAGAAAACTGAAAAATCAGTTGTTAAAAATGTTCCTTTTAAAACTTTCTCTATGTTGACAGAATTTTACAACAGTGATAGATTTTGTGGGGTTTTATTCACTGTAACTCAAACTGCTTTTGTTAATGGGTTTTTTTTCATAGGATTTATATTTCACTGGGGTATCTCTGCATCTAGGACCACCCACAAGGGGCTGAGTTGTGAATTATCATTCCTTTTTCTGTGTATGCAAACCTGTTACCTTTTATTAATGTGATACTGTTTCCTACAATGCTTATGAAAAGAGATCGGTTTGTGGTTCTCAGTCCGAGGTCCTGTCCAGGATAGAAACTGCTGCTGTATTGTCTTAGCCCTGTATAAACTATCTATGACAAGCTGTTAAATAGAGTCCTTTCAAATGAATTTCAAGCTTCATAGTTTGTCATAAAAAAAAAAAAATCACCCATCTCTTATTTTACCTGTGAGCGCTGAGCATCCATGATGATGGAGAAGTGCTTCTGGAGTGCTGTGTGACCTTGGCAAACAACACTTCAAAGAAGGTGTCACCTTCATTACATGCAACACTTCATGGCAAAATCAAGGCTGTCAGGTTGTGTGTCTTTTCCAGTATTCTCTTCTTTTGCTCAGCCCTGTGTGTATAGATGTTATATCTAAACTCTTTGGTGATCTGCCACAGGGGTTTTTTTTTAGCCATCAGTTACACGGTTTGGTTTTCTGCTTGGTCGATGGTGCACATCTGTTGTCTCACAAAAGAAGTTTGCAGCTCTGCTTTGTACACAGGCATAGATATTTCCTCTAGTCAGTGACATCTATCCATTTATAGCTGATTAATTATGGAAGCTGAACACAGCTTCTGCAGCAATCTTTGTTAATGTCAGTGAGAAGTAGTGGTTAGAGAAGAAAGAGGCATTTCTTTTCTTCTTATTCTTTTCCAAACTAGACTAAAGCTTTTTCCAGCTTGCTGTTCTACGTATCTGCAAGCTGTTCAGTCATCTTTGTGTGCCCAAGTAATCTTGACTCCTGCTGCATGGTATCCTTACAGTCCAGCCGTTCAGAAATGTCTCAGAGCACAGTTTCTTTGGTGCATACTACGCGTGCAGTTTTCCAAAAGGTTCTGCAAACAGTCCAAGGCATGAATTGGCACAGAGGCATCTGCTCTTCCATATCCATAGTTGAGATCATGCCCAGTCCACTGTGGAGTCCCTGGGCAATGCAGGGTGAAATCCAAGGCCCTTGACGCTTTCCTCTCTAGCTAAAGAGACTTCAGGCCTCTGGTGACAACACACTCGTGTGCTTTGGCTAGCACTGCAAAAATAAATAAAAATGCCATCAGTAACACAATCTAGGTTGTAGCAAAACACAAAGAAATTTTTATATTCACCTGTTATGAGGATCTAAGCCATTTAACAAATTGTTTAACCTCACACCATTAATTTTTACAGCCTCCATTGGCTCTGGTATTTGTATATTGCTAATTCTATCATTGCCTTGTATGCTGCTCCACAGCTACTGCTCTGGGAACAGATGCAGAATCAAGCCTTGCTCCTGCCAAGCTTTCTAAAAACAGCTCATCCCAAGGTCTTCACTGTGCTGGCACTAGCTCTGCAGAGGCAGGGAGAGAGATGCCAGGATTTATTCAAGTATGAGCTGCAGCCCATTCCCTTTGCTTTCTACCAGTAGCATACAAACCATGTTGCTTTGGGAAAGTGAGAATATGTCAGCCTCAACATATGTTTTGCTTTTTTCCCTAGTGAAAAGCTTTTTCCTCCTTGGATATTAGAAAGGTATTTAACAAATCCAGTAGTCTCCTGAGGTTTCTCTGGCCACGTGAAAAAAATGGTCTTTTGTGAGTTTTTTTTGATTTTGTGGGGTTTTTTGTTTGTTTTAAAGGTCCATGTGGATATTTTCTGGGAGTTTTTCTGGTAATTTTTATTATATTAAATGAATGTTAAATGTAATGCAAAACTATTTTAAAAATCCATTCGTAAAAGCCAAGAACCACCGAAACAAAAAGGAATTATTTCAATATATACAAGAAAAATGTAATTCATTCCTTCTCTTACGCATCCAAAAATAGATTCTATTCTTTGTTATTGTTGCCAATGCAATTGCTTACAAATCAGATTTGGGGAGAAAAATGGCTACCTTAAACTGAAGCTAAATGCTGCCACCCATAGGCTTGATCCACACTCTGCTTTGATATAATGCTAGTTAAACTGTACTTTTTCTGAAATATAAACAAACTAAACCATGTAACTCTTGGTTGGGATGTGCTGTATGAAGTATTTATAAGAATGTCTATAATACTGCAGCTGCACCGACATAGAAAATTAATAGTGATGAACTCAGTCATTTTCTAAGGCATCTGAGTTGGGCAGCAAAGTCATTTTTAGGCCAACCTTTGCACCAAGGCTGAAATCAAGTGCCCAGGAGGACCCAGGTATGGCAGCTACTCTGTCTGCTCCATTGCTGTGACAACACTTGTGTTAAAAACCTCTCCTCCTCACTCTATACGTTAGAAACTAGTAAAACAAAACAAAACACACAAAAAAACCAAACCAAAAAAGTTAGCAGAAAATGGGCAGTCAGCCCGAAGGGGATTATCTAGGTTGATAACAATGTATTAAGCTTTGTGGTTCTCATTAAGATTAATGAGGATTGTGGGAAAATAAAGTCATTCCTGAACTGCTGTGGTATTCTCAGCTCAGCTCTGTGCCTTGAATTAATGAAAACATGTCATAAGGGCTCATTTCCTTATATCAGGGAATTTAGATGGGAAAGCTTCACTTCTCCCAGCGTGAGAGCGCTGGCCTGGCCTCTCCATGGAGCGCCATTCACCTATGTTCTGCACAGATTTTAGAGGTTATAGATCCTGCCTGTGTGAAGAGGAGGGATTTATTCATGTCATTATCACACTGAATATTTCTTACCCTTCGCTCTCGCGTTCCTGCCAAGAGCCATGTTTTATAGCTGTGGGTTCTGCTAGCTCACAAATAAAGGTCTGCATTATAAACTCTGGTACAGCAGTAGAACGCTGTGCAGATACAGTTTCTGGCATCCTGTGGTGTGTAATGTATGGAGTTTGGTTGCTTTCCCTTGATTGTCTTCACAGCAAAATAGGAGTTTGGTAACAAATGAGATTATTCTGGGGTCTCTCCCTGGAAAATGTCTGCATTTCCAGAATGTGTTGTGGTATTCTCAGCTCAGCTCTGTGCCTTGAATCAATGAACATAGGTCATAAGGGTGCATTTCCTTATATCAAGGGATTTAGATGGGAAAGCTTCACTTCTCTAGGAAATAATTACTGCTGCTTTTCTTGTTGCCTATTAGCCAATTATGCCTGCTTAAGACATAGCTGAAATAAATTAGAAGAGACATAAGCCAAAGATTTTGTGGTTGTGTGAACTGAGGATAGGAATGTGCATCTGATCACTTGTTCCTTTTGATTCTGTAATTTGTGTTTGGGAATTGAAGTAGTCAAGTGTCGTGGTTTAGCCTCAGCCGGCAGCTGAGCACTACACAGCCACTTTCACACTCCTTTCTCCCGCTCCTCCCCTGGTGGGATGGGGAGGAGAATTGGAAGAAGGGATGGGGAGGAGAATTGGAAGAAAAAAGTAAAACTCCTGGGTTGAGATAAGGATAGGGGACTGGGACAGCCAAGGAAAAGGAAAATAACAACAACAGTACTTAGAATATACAAAATGGGTGATACACAATGTAATTTCTCACCCAATGACACAACCCAACCCAATGACGGCACACTCAGCCATCCTGGAGCTGCAGTCCTCCCCAGCTAGCCCCCAGCTAGCATAAAGCTGAACATAACATCATATGGTATGGAATACCCCTTTGGCTGGTTTGGGTCACCTGTCCTGTCCCAGCTTCTTGTGAAAACTAACTCTATCCCAGCTGAAAACCAGGACATTATCCACCCCTTATTCTATACCATCTACGTCATGCCCAGATCCTACACTATCCAATTAATCACCACTACTTTCCTTGTCTTTGATATACATATATATATACACACATACATACATACACACGTATCATTCCCTTAGTCTATAGGCCATCCCTCAAAAACGTCTGTTGAGTTCATTTAGTCAATGACTTTGGGCTCCATCTGTCAGAACAGTCTCTCAGGGCAGGAGAGATGGTGTGTGGTGTCAGACTGTTGCATGCTGCATCCAGAGCTCACGGCTTGTGTATCTAGTGTGGCCCATGCCCATGGTCTGCGGGTTGAAGATGTCAATTTTGAGGAAGTTGCTGGGCGCTGGTTGCTAAAAGCAGTTCTAGTTCCATTCTTGCTACACTTTGCTCAGTTTCATCAAAGTTCATCCTTCTTTAATTTTGGGGATACTTACTGTAATACCACTGATATGGCATATAGCAATTGTAGCAGTGATGACATACACTGGCAGGGTTATTTAGCAATTATCATCATATAATTTAATTTATTTGCTATTCTCACCCCAAATCAAATGCCCTTGAGGTACACATCGGACCTCCCCATCCTTTTGCATCACCCACCAAGTGCACCCAGGTCCTTGAGCAAAACCAATCCCATGGATGGGTTTGCCTTTGCCTGAAGCAGGGCTAACTGTCTTCCCCAACATATTCTTCATGCACACTACAGGGACTTTATCCCCTTCTACAGTATGTGGAAGTTTTGATTGGGCAGGGCCAGCTCGATTGGCGGATCGCCGAGTGTTAACTAACCAGGTGGCCTTTGCTAAACGTGTATCCCAATTTGATAGGTTTGAAGGTCCCACCACCCATTGCTCTCAGTGTAGTCTTTAGCAGTCCATTGTATCGTTCAATTTTCCCGGAGGCTGGTGCATGACAGGGGATGTGATACACCCACTCAATGCCATGCTCTTTGGCCTAGGTGTCTATGAGGTTGTTCCGGAAATGAGTCCCATTGTCTGATTCAGTTCTTTCTGGGGTGCCATGTCACCACAAGACTTGCTTTTCAAGGCCCAGGATAGTGTTCCAGGCAGTGGCATGGGACATGAGGTATGTTTCCAGCCGTCTAGTGATTGCTTCCACCATTGTAAGTACATAGTGCTTGCCTTGGCGGGTTTGTGGGAGTATGATGTAATCAATCTGCCAGGTGAGATAGTGTCCATGGTCAAGTCCACCTCTCAATCATGAGTCCACCTCCATGTTGCATCTCTTCCTTGATGGCCTGATGGTCATTGGCCCACCGAGCTATAAATAATTCACTCTTATGTTGTCAGTCCAGATCCACCTGAGCTACTTCAACCTTAGCAGCCTGATCCAGCTGCTTGTTTTGATGTTCCTCAGTGGCCTGACTCTTGGGTACGTGTGCACCTATGTGACGTACTTTTACAACCAGATGGGTTTGTCTCTGTGCTGCCAGTTGCTCTGCTTCCATTGCTGTAACCACCCCAGTTCCCCACCACAGCTTGGGGGCTTTGTGAGCGCCCCAAGCTGGTGTCTGTTGTGCTATACACTCTTGTGGATCCAGTGTGCCAGGCCATCAGATCCACACAGTCCGATAAACCCGGTTGTCCCATTCCTCCACGTGGCTGGAGGCAGGGCCCCTCTAATCCTGCTCATTGTATTTGCAACTCAATTTTTACAAAAATGACTTACAAGTCCCTTCAAGAGGATCATAAGTACGATCATGCCCTCCATTTGGTTTGAGGGACTAACCACTGAAAACTGGAGTTGCATTTTTCCTGAAAGAATCCCCTTTTGTGTTTGTTTTGCCTTGCAGCTCACATACTCATGCCTGTAAGGTCGAGGTAGGTTTTCCATCCCACTTCCTCATGTCTTCTCCATAGTCACACAGGTAAAACCACAGGGTGCTTCATGGTGTGTACCCTGTATATCCTCTCTCTTGAGCAGAGGAACACTTAACTCCTAATAGCTGAGATACTGGTATGTACAGGTGGGGAGTAGGACATATTCTCTTTGTGTTGCTGGACCTTCCAGGACAGTTTCTCCACAGCTGAGATGAGGGAAGAAGAGAGACGTTCTTCATATTGCCGGAGTCAGCCAGCCGCTTCATCCACTGTTGGTGCCTTTTTGTCTTTCCAGTCCATTACTGCCAATGAGTTGGCATACTACGATGGTGCGCTCCGTACAAACTTCCGCCACATGGGCCAGGTACATTGGTCTTCACCAGGGTTTGTGGGTAACTGCCCATTGTCGAGGTATTAATAAACCATCTCCCGCATGGCTAATTTCCTCAGGTACTGGATACCTCGCTCCATGGTGGTCCACTTGCCTGGATGACATACAATATCTTCACTGAAAGGACACCTTTCCCTCACGCTTGAAAGAGGTCACCTCCAGAGTCTGAGGGCTTGTGTCTTTTTGCCAATCACCTTGTTGATGTCCTCTTCCCTAGACAGGGATCTCAGCTGCTTGCCTTTCCTACCCTCCAATTCCAGGCTACTGGCCCCGTTATCCCAGCATCAGAGCAGCTGGTAACGATGTGCTCACCTGGATGACAGCTGAAATCTTTTTGCATGTCTTGCAGCTCACTCAAGGACAGGGATCAGGTGATTTCCTCTGGTTCTGCCTCTTCCTCTAGGTCTCATGATGGTCCCGGTTCATCGTCATTCTTTACTAAGCAAACTGATTTTTTGTGTGTATTTCTTCCTGTGTACAGGGGTGACTCATACTGGCATGGGCTGGATGTTGGTTCAGCTGCAGTGCCTGTCACAGGGGTTTGAGTAGCCACAGTGCCTGTCACTGGGGCTGGGTTAGCTACAGTGCCTGTCTGTAGGTTTTTCCTCTCTTCCCCCTGGGGCTGCTGCCTACTATCAAACAGGGTTTGTAGATACTGATGAGCGCCCAGCACAGGGTGGTAAGTTGTGCCTCTTTGGAAAAGCCACAGCATTTTCCTTTCAAATATTCTATCACTTCATCAGGGTCCTGTAGTTGTTCAGGAGTCAAGTTCCAAACCATTGGAGGTGAGAAGTTCTCTAGATACCTGCCCATATTGTCCCACAAGCCATGCCACCCATGACTATTCAGCCTCGGGGCAGATCTCTGGGTGTTATTCTTAAAACAAATTTTCATAACCCTGAACAAGACCTGGAACACATGCAGATTTCATAGCATTAGGAGCATGCTGGCTTGAATATCCCAAGGATATTCAAAATTCTCAAAAGCTGCTGTAAGCAGCCTGAAGGGAAAAGGGGAGGTGAAAGAGTGAGAGAAAGTATTTCCCCCATCCTCCCCATAGATTGGGTGCAATTATTAGTCAATTCTGAGAGATGTCATCTGAGGTATGGGCATGACAGCAATGCCATGTACAAATACCAGCTTAACCTCATGACCATTGATGTTATCACATAATAATTTGATATCACACAGTACAGCAAAATGAGAATGCTGATCCCTCTCCAGAGGTGACAAACAGCACCACAGGGAATACGTACAGGAAGCCATGTGAACAAACAAAACACCATTGTGACCAGTGACTATTTATTTTGTTTTAACACACTCCTGTCAGATCTGTCATTATCTCAATCCTTTGTGCCCCCCGTTTGGTGCTAAAAAGGACTGTTGTGGTTTAGCCCCAGCCAGAAGCTGAGCACCGTGTGGCCGCTCACTCACCCCACCCCCTCTCAGTAGGATGGGGAGGAGAATCGGAAGAAAAAGGTAAAACCCATGAGTTGGGATAAGGACAGTTCACTGGCATAGCAAAAGAAAGAGGAAAATACCAACAACAGTACTTAGAATATACAAAATGGGTGATACACAATGCAATTTCTCACCCAACATGACCCAAACCAATGACCTCACATGATTGCACACTCCGCTGTCCTGGAGCTGTGGTGTCCTCCAGCCAGCCCCCTTTTATGCTGAGCATAATGTCATATGGTATAGAATACCCCTTTGGCTGGTTTGGGTCCTGGCTGCGTCCCTTCCCAGCTTCTTGTGAAAATTAACTCTATCCTAGTCAAATACCAGGACATGAAGGAATCTATGCCTTTATTTCTGGCTGGGGGAGAAATACCCCTGTTTTTCTGTGGAAGATGTAAAAAGATTGTTTACACTTCGTAGGAGCAATTTTACACACAGCCTGTGGGTTTTTTTAAGCCCGTCCCTGAAGCTTTTAGAAAGAAAGGTACTTGCAGGATATTCTTGTCCAACTTGGTTTACCTGCTTTCCTTCCATCTGACAGAGTGGCAGTGGATCTGTCGCTGTAATTCAGATGACAGCTTAGCCAAATGCCTCCCCTACTGCTACCATAAAAGCCACGAGCCAGCTACATAGTGGAGCTGACAGCCCTTGTAAGTGTCCGGTAAATTCTTAGACCCCCAGAGTCTCTTTGTCTTTGCCAGCTTTCTCTGCTTTCCCCCAGCAGTAAGTGCATGCTGCAGGGCTGGCTGAGTGGCTGAGCAGTAGTCCAGCAGGCTCAGCTGGAGCAGTGGAGCTTACATACCACATCCCGCTGGTCAATGGTGAGGCTCACCTGCACTCTTTTGTAGTATACAGCTCCCTGATATCACAATCAGCAGAAACATGAAGTCTCCCCATGGAGACTGCATCGATTTTGGTTGAATCTATCTTAAGCTTCAGGACTGGCTGGAAGGGACAGAGAAGGGTTATGCTGAATAAGAGAACAACTGCATTGGTTTTGGACTCAGACTTCTTATGTGGTTGTGTCTTACCTTGCTGACATAGTGAATCCTGAGGTATCCCTGCTGAGGCCTGGAACTCACTTTAACTCATGGCACGTGTTTCAGGTTTTCTCTCAGCACCTTCTCAGGTTTGAGACTTGAGATCCAGGACTTCACCTAATTCTCTTGTCTTTAACCCTGATACAACTGTCACTCTGCGGGAACTTCTCTTGTTCTCAGTTGACTTGTCCAGTTCAGCTATCATATAATTTTCCTGGTCCGTATTACATCACTGAGCTATTACTTTCTCAGTTGTATCTGTAGCATGCAAATAGCTTAATGGACTGATGGTGTTAGAGTCCTGAGAGCAAATTCTCAACTTCTTAGTGAATCAGAAAACAGCTTGGTAAACATGCATTTAATAGTAGGATGTTTTGAAATGGATGCACACAATGGCCAAGTGCCCAAGATGAGAGTTAAAGTAAATACTTATGCGCAAGAAAAGTGTTGTAGATCTTGTTTCCATCCCCATTAGATATTCTTACCTCAGATATTGAAGCTTCTTGGTAGAAGGAAGGAAGAGAGAGTCCCCTGCCTTCCTTGGCTGCTGTATTTGGCAGCTAACATCAGGAGAGACAATGAACACATGGCTTAGTTGCCCAATGAAAGCAGATATGCAGGCCCTTGGAAACTGTAGTTGCCTTTGTCGCTGTAAATTCCAGGATCTGCTACTTCTGTGACGTTCCCATCAAATGAAAAATACAGAAAGAAGAAAAAAAAAAAAGAAACCTTTTTGGTCAAAGTAAAGTTACTTAAAAGTATGTATACTGGAAAGCTTGGGAATTTGGAACATGGATCAGAAATTCTGGCAGGGAGATTTACTTTAAAATTAGAGTTACTCTGAGAAGTTTGTATAGCTGTGAGTATGATATCTAAAGTGCAACTAAAAAACTAATATAGTAATATTACTACTAATTAATCAAGATTGGTATTTGTCTGGTATGCTGACAGTACATTCTCTGCCAGTGCAAACAATCTGTGTGTGGAGTCTCTGGGCTCAGTATAGGCACAATTGCTGACCTGGGTTCTATTTCAACTACAACTATGCCTCTTGTTTAAAAAAGGAAAAGGGAGAAATGTATTGGTTTCTTCTACATAAAGAGTTGAATTCCAGAAGCGTTAATCCCTTTAACATTCAAATGTGTTTCATGTGTTTTTCCACATACGGGATGGATAGCAAAGAGGGAGAAGAGAATTTATCTTTAACTAATTACTCCTAATTACCTACAATATAACGGACAATTGTCTAAATAGCTTTGTTTCTCTCCTGCAGCCCCCTCCTCAGATATATGATAAACAGCTGGATGAAAGGGAACATACAATCGAGGAATGGAAAGGTAATCACAGTTTAGAATTATATGGGAAGGGGTATTTCAGTGGCAAAACAGCCATGTCCCACCACCAGTTGCATCTGTGTAAAACCAGAAGAATTCTTTGACATGAAGAATTGACACAAGCCCTATGAATTGGTGCTTTGGTAGTGAAAACATAAGAAATGTCCTGAGGACTATCATTATCTACACAGGTTAATGTCAACACAGGAGGTGCAGATTCCAGTGCTTCATTGAAATCTAAGGATATCATCTGAAGAACAGGATACTGTTCAGCAGGACGATGCATCAGAATTTTACCCACAGTAAAAAGCACTGGATTACCATGCTGCTTCATTTCTAGACAGTACAGCATTTAACAATTCATGTGTTCTAGTTTAACCCTATTTGTCTCAATTCAGCTCCAAAAAGAGATGACAGGAGAGGAGGGGAATGGAAGAGAGAGGTCTTAGGCAAGCAGAGCTGTCAGACTTATGAAAACAAGGTAGGGCAGAGAGAGGGAGCCCATGGGAGAGCTATGACACTGTGATTCACAATAGTTGTTTTGTTCCTGATCACAGGCAGTTGTTCCTGTTTGTAACTGTTGCTATTCTCTCTTCCAGAACTCATCTACAAAGAAGTAATGAATTCTGAAGAAAAGACTAAAAATGGTGTAGTAAAAGGACAGCCTTCTCCTTCAGGTACTCAGCCCCATTGAATAACTTTGATGTGTTTTCTGTACTGACAAAAAGAAAATGGAGATAGCTGCACTTGGGCTACACATGCAGTTATGCAGACCAAGTTAAGAAGTTTTTATGAAATCCAGTGCTTCTGATGGGTTGGCCTTGATTAATTGCGCTCCAGTGTCATGTTAATACTTAAAAATTGGTCCACATGCTATTTGAGATATAGTTGTCCTGGTATTTTCTATGGAAAGATCTGTGGTTACAGATTATATTCCTGTGGGTGGGGAGGTTTATCGCACACAATTATTATTATACTGTTTATAAATGGATGAACTAATTATGAACTAATACTCTGCTAGTTGATATAAGCAAAATTGGTGATGTTAGCACGTATCCAGCTGTTGGACACCCAACACTGCACCACTACCCCATAAGCATCTGGTACCTATTCTAGTTTATCCTTTCAGAAGTCTGATAACATTAGAACAGCTTGCTGACAAGCTTGGTTGACACTTGGATGAGAAGGGAAAGTTGTCTTCAAACACAAATTCTTGAAGTCCTGTCACAAGAAAACCACAACTAAATTTTACCTGAGGAAAATTCACATCAGCAGTCTTTTCACAGAAATGCAAAGTGTGACTGCCAGTACACAGAAATACATATTTATGAAGGTACACTTTCACCGGCAGACTTGAAGTGCCCACATTTTGAGCACAGTGTCCAGTAGCACTTATGGGTAAAACTAACTACCTTTTGCAGAACCTTTCCTCAAAGTAAAATCATTTAATTCAGCGTCCTCTGCATATTTTCAGAGAAATACTTTTATCCACCCCTTATTCCATACTATTTACGTCATGCTCAGGTCCCACACTATTCAATACATCCTCATTAAGCACCACCCCCCTTCTCATCCCTTGATATAATATGCTGATATCATTCTCTTAGTTTGTGGACCACCCTTTTAAAATGTCCATAAATGTCCGCAAAATGTCCATTGGGTTCACTTGGTCCACAACCTTGGGCTCCATCCACCATGGTGGTCACTCAGGACAGGAGAGGTGGTTGACGTGGAGTTACTGGGCACCAAAACCAGCTCAGGTCAGGTCCACTGCTGCACTTGCGCTGCCTCCTGTAAGGCTTGTTCTCCATTAGTTCAGGTGATTTCTGCTACAGTAATTCCTGTAACATGCAACTCAAATCATGGGTCACAACAATTTAAAGGTATTTCCATTACAATATCCACCCCTGGTCCCTTCGAGTCAGACCATCAAGTTTACCATTGCAATGAACACCTCCCCTTGCCCCTGCTCCGGCTTGAACTTATCCTCAGATTGCAGTCCCTTAGGGGTGTACCTGCTCCAAGGGGAGTCTTATCCATGAGCCACAGTCTCTCCAGGGGTACACCTGCTGTGGCATAGACTTATCCACAGCCACAGTCACTTTGAGGTGCACCTGTTCCAGCATGGCCTTCTCCATGGGCCACAATGCCTTCATAGATACACTTGCTCCAGCGTGGCCTTGCCCACAGTCACAGTCGCTTCAGTCCTCTCAGAAATAAACCTGCCCTATCATGGGCTCGTCCATGGCCACACACTTTGAAATGTTCCAGCATGACCCATGCACAGCCACTGATGCTCCAAGGTGTACCTGCTGTAGCATGGACTTATCCTTGCCACAGATGCTCCGAGGTGTACCCTCTCCAGCATGGACTCATCCTTGGCTCACAGTCCTTCCAGAGGTATACCTGCTGCGGCACAGACACAACAACAGCCACAGACACTTCGAGATATACCTGCTGCAGCACAGACACAACCACAGCCACAGCCACTTCGAGGTATACCTGCTGCAGCACAGACGCAACCACGGCCCCAGACACTTCGAGATATACCTGCTGCGGCACAGACGCAACCACAGCCCCAGACACTTCCAGATATACCTGCTGTGGTACAGATGCAACCACGGCCCCAGACACTTCGAGATATACCTGCTGCGGCACAGATGCAACCACAGCCCCAGACACTTTGAGCTGTACCTGCTGTGGTACAGATGCAACCACAGCCACAGACGCTTTGGGGTGTCCTGCTCCGACGTGGAATCATCCACAGGTCACAGTCCCTTCGACTCGAGTGCACACAGGAGTTCCAGCCTGTCCAGGACAGCAGCACAAAAACAGCAGCGATGCCCTGGCCATCTGCCAGGCCAGGCGCATCGCCATTGCTGTTATCAAAATGTTCCACAGTGACATGATAAGAAGTACAGCAGTACAGCGAGCAGTGAAAGCACAAAGCAGCCACTAACGAGCACTAGACTCTAATAGACAGTAAGGCAAGCAAGCCCCATGGCAAGCACAGGAGCCTGCCAATTAATAGCTAAACAGCTAATACTAAATAGCTAGTAACAGCTATAAATTCAATCTAGCACATTCCAGTCAAATCTGTCATTATCTCAAACCCTTCGAGCCCCACGTTGGGCGCCAAAAAGGACTGTCGTGGTTTTACCCCAGCGGGCAGCTGAGCACCACGCAGCCGCTCATTCACTCCCCCCCCATCAGGATGGGGAAGAGAATTAGAAAAGTTAAAGTGAGAAAACTCCTGGGTTGAGATAAAGACAGTTTAATAGGTAAAGCAAAAGCCACGCGCACAAGCAAAGCAAAGCAAGGAATTCATTCACCACTTCCCATGGGCAGGCAGGTGTTCAGCCATCTCCAGGAAAGCAGGGCTCTGTCATGCGTAACGGTTACTTGGGAAGACAAACGCCATCGCTCCGAATGCCGCTGCCCCCCCCCCCCCTTCCTCCAAGCTCCTTATAAACTGAGCATGACGTCATATAGTGTGGAATATCCCTTTGGTCAGTTTGGGTCACCTGTCCTGTCTCTGTCTGCTCCCAACTTCTTGTCCACCCCCAGGCATCCCGCTGGCAGGGCAGTGCAAGAAGCAGAAAAGGCCTTGGCCCCGTGTAAATACTGCTCAAGAATAAGTCCATAGAACAAAAACATCTCTATATTATCAATGCTGTCTCCAGCACAAATCCAAAATGTATCCCCACACTAGCTACTATGAAGAAAATCAATCCTCTCAGCTGAAACCAGGACATTTTGCATTCTCACTTTTCACTTGCTGCTGAGCTAACAACATTAGAACAAGAATGCATCATTAGTAACTGACAGGACAAGGAAAAACATGGCAACAGTGGATGACGTGCATAGTAATAATTAGAGCAGTAGCACTGCACCTGGATTTTGACATCGATGAAGTAAGATATTGAACACAATCCATTGCGTTCTTGTCAAATAGCAAACAAAGTGTAGGAATCGCAGATTTAATTTACCAAACTACTGTACCAATGCTGAAAAGAAATCTGGGGCCCTGACAAGTATCTGATAAGTACTCATTCTTAAATCTCTCTCCTGTATAGAATGGTGGTTGCAGTCTGATTTATGATCAAGATATATATATCTTATACATATAGATATGTAGTTGCTCATTTCAGAAATTAACTACTCAGGGATTTCTTTATGTATTCCATGTTCTGTTTTTCTGATGTGGAAGGTTTTTATTGTTTACGTAAAATGTTTCCAAACCCACACAATTGCCATTTCTTACCTGTCTTTTGCTGTTCCCCTTTGACTGTTTGCATTGTTAGGCACCAACAGGTATAGCAAGTATTTAAAAATTGCTCTGAGATGAGACTGGTTTATGAAACAGTAGATTTAATGTTTTTCATCACTTTGTGTACCTGACTTAATTTCTTTCAAATGAATGAAATACTGAAAGAATGAGGTAAAACAAGTCACCAGTTCTGAGCATAAGGGAAATGAGGGAGACTCTGCACATATATTGCTCATTGGTCAGTGTCCCTGGCAAGAACTCAGAAGGCTAAGATTTGGTGCTCTATCAGTAGTCCTAGCAAGCAAGCTGTAGATGAGTTTCTGTGATTACTTGATCAGAGCTTTTGAGGAGACAGCTGGAGTTCACAGCATCAAGAGTAACAGTTGCCCATTGATAGTGCAGGCTACTTAAAGTGCCTGTGTATCAGAGTGTCAGTCACTTAGTGCTTCCTCTTGTCCTGTGAAGAATTAGTTAATACAACAACATACAAGCTTGAAATGTGGGACTTGGGGGGGGGAACTCAAGTGCCCCTTGTGCTCATGTCCAACGAACAAAATCAGCTGTGTCTAAAACTGTTCCAAACAGATAATTCTGTTGCCTGTTCAAAAAAAAACTTCTGTAGGCTACCTTGTTTACTTTCAGAAAGCTTTTTGTATTGTCATGCCTAAATCTTTTTTTGCTGCAGTTTAACTCTGCTATTTCTTGTTCAGTCTCCAGAGGACATGGAGAACAGTTTCCTCCATTTTTCTTTCTGGTAGCTTTTAGCTACCATTCCATTATCGCATCCCTAATCAGTCTTCCTTCCTTTGAATTTCACTACCTGCATCTTTCAATCCTTCAAACTTACTGCTTTTCTCTACACTTTATCTAGTTGACTTCTATCTTTCATCAATCACAGTGTCCAAACTTATCTGCTTAAGACACTGGTAGTGCTGAATAGAGTGGAAAGATTTGCGTGTAGGTGTGTATATGTGTTACGTAAATATGTAAGCAACACATGCAAACAACATATGCATGTCTACATGCACACATCAACATGGAATTTAATCTTAGATGCTAGAGTTTTTGTTTTGTATTCTATGTTACAAAATTTCTAAATGGTTCTGTTTTATTTATAAATTCAGATACTGTACCCCTTATTGGCATGCTTTCTATTCAAAGGGTCTATGCCATATCATTACTCAGCTGGGAGAATAATGTTTTCTCAATGGAACTCAGTCACAACAATACATGTGAGAAATAGCTACGAAATATAATCAACCTTCAGGATTGTTGACTAATTCACACCCTTATAACATGAAGATATATACCTTTTATACACCTATACCCTCTCCAAAATACACATATGCATGTGTGATAGCCATATATATATATGTGCATCTTCTGTTGAGATCTCCTTCTGGGTTCCACAGAAGATGTATTATTTATTTTAAATTACTCACTTTACCAAGAAGTGCAGCAGAACTTTTCACTAGCAGTCTCAGGACTCTTCTGCTCTGTAATTTCTGAAGCAGAGAAGCAAAGGATATAAACTGTTTTATTCAAAGATACGGGAGGAATTTAGCAATACCATTTTCTATTTGGTTAATGCATTAAAAAAAAGTGTTTCTGACTGGTATTATAAAACAGCAGGTATTTCCATTACATAAAAGATTTAATTCAAGGTTGTAGATTATTTAGAATTAACCTTAAGCTCTGTCCAAAGTAAATAACTTTGCTGCTACTTGCAGATTTCCTCTGCTCTGACACTGCGTACTATCTAACCTTCTCACACTGTCCCCTAGTCTTCACTACCCAGCTATAATTTCACACCTATTTCTAACTGTGTTCTCATTTCTGCATAGAGAATATAGTAAATAGCACTGATCTTAGTGCAGCTTATTCTCAGCAGTCCCCTTTCTTGCTGAAAATTGCTCTTTTATTCTTCCCTTCCTGTCTTTTAGTTGCTGCCTGATTTGGTCAGTTTTGTTGCTATCACCCCAGAACTACTGGATACCATTAGTAGCCCTCTTCTGTTGTGTGCAGAGCCTAAAATAAGCAGCTGATGGACTTGCTGTGACATTGCATATCAAGAGTTACTAATTACATGACTTATAAGAAGCTGAGCAAATCCCCAAGACAGACACAGGACTTTTTTTGGAAACAGCAAAAGCTGCAGTTCTCCTTTGCTTTTTCCCCCCACATCTGTACACTTCACAGCTGAAGCCTTAAAGGCACTTCCATAGGTGCTAATTAAACAGGGCTTCACAGGAGCCCTCTGAGGAAGGAATCCCAGCTTTATAGCAGGGAAGTTGATGTGTGGCTTAATAGCTGTCAGGTCAATGGCAGAGCCAGGAACAGATCCCAGGAGCTGTTTCTCACCTGCTCTAAGCTTTTGCTCTTTTCCTCAACCCCGCAGCCAGTGAGAAGCTTCCTGCCAAACACAAACTCATAAATGGGGCTCTTTTTCTCTTTTGAATGCACCTCTGTCATTTCTGCACTGTTTCACCTGGCACCCATCCCTTCAGGAACAAGCTGTTGTAGCACCAGGCAGGTGCTGAGCATAGCAAATGAAGCATTACTTATTGACTAGGACAGCTTTTTGTTGGGTTTCTGAGTGTTGCTGCATAAGCGCTCCTTTCTGCTGCTGAATTCTTTCATTCTGTCATATAGGTTCCGTGTGGTTTCACTTGGTTTCATGAGCATTTTGTGAGTCTGGGTGCTTTGGGGCTGCAATAGTAACTATTAGGTCTGTGTGTCGTGTCATGTGGAATTGTACTGAAAGCTAGGAATAAACATAAAGATGTACCTTCCAGAAACGTGGAGGCTGAGTTGATACTTGCTGAAATGAACATAGCAGGGTTTATTGAATTCAGTGGTGCTGAATCAGACATAGTGTAACAAAATCTTCACCTATATAATTTCTGCAGCTATTCAGTTATTTTGCCTAGCTAAGTTGATCACACATTCATCAAAGAAAGCTGCACAGTAACAATTTGATCAGAAGTTGATTGAACCTACCGGAATTCTTTCCATTTGATTCCTGGGACGGTATCCGTGAGTTAACGGCAGGCTTCTGTCCAGTGCTGTAAACATTTAGAAAGGTTATATATTGTTCAGCCATTAATATCATTCAATTCAGTCATATTTTGACTATATCTAAATGCATTTGTTTTGACTGACTAACATGTAAACATGAAGTAACAGTATTGTACTGGATGATTACTGATCAATATGAATGAGGTACCTGTAAATAACTCTCAGAAAAACAAATCTTCTGTCAGAAAAGATAGATGATTGCTGTCTGCAGTCACCAATGAGATGTCATTGAGATTGCTCTGTCTTTTTGCAGCCTTTACAAAATTAACTATTTTATTTTCCACATGTATCAGGAGAGTAAACTAATTCAAGGGTGATTCTGATGCCAGAATATCTTTGTACTACTACTACAGCAGCAGAAAGCCGTTCTCATCTAGAGCTCTGAACATAAGCGTATCAGTCTCTTATGTGCTTTTTGTATAGTAGATGTGTATAAAGGGAAGAAAAAGTTGAGGAAAATAGAAGAGTGGTTTGAGGTATAGTGGCTTGTTTTCTCAAAGTAATGTTTTTATTGCAAACTGGAAAGTGACAGAAATCCTCTCCTTTTGTCCATAGCATCGTATATTTTGGCTAGGCTGTACAGATGGCTATTAATTTCTGTATTAAGAATATACGAGTTTTGTAATTTTACTAGGTGTTGGTTTTTTAGGTGTGTTCTCTTGCTTTTCAATTTAATACATGTTATTTTCTGTCCATTTTGAGGAAATGAAAATCTGTAAAAGTTAACTGAGAAAACTTTTTGGCCATAAGAATGAAACAACATCTATCTGCAGAACAAAGATCAGTGTGTCACGGTGACTAGCTATGATTTCCAGGTGTGCAATATCATTGTAATGAATATTTAATGAAAATGAATGTATCCCTCCCAAACTGCAGACAACGTTCATTTTGATGGAAAGAGGACAAAGAAATGTGCCTGAAAGTTCAGTGGAAAAAAATACCATTCAAACTGTTGTTTGCTACTCTGAGAACTTAAGCATGAGTTAAGGTTAATGGGCAGAGTGATGGTTGAGCAATTATAGGTGCACGCTAAATACATTCATCACACAGCTCTGTATTTATCATCAGTTACCTGCATTTGTAGAACAAATAATGCCTGATAATATTGAGGGATGTGCTAAATGTTCAGTCACATTGATGATAATCTCATGAAGGTACATTCTTCATTTCACAAAATCAAAGTGATTGTTTGGATAATACCTGGTACTATCATCATTTTACAGAGGACAGGTAAACTTGGATGCACAAAAATACTGTCACAACTGAAATCGTGGGCTTAGTCTACCTCGTCCTTAACTAAGTGGAAGAAACCAGCTTTGCCTCCCACACAGCCATCTTCTCTGCGCTGCCACTAGGTGACTTGATGCCACCCATTCTGCTAAACTATCTACCAGAGAACTGGGATCTTACTAGAGAGTGTGGAGCACTGGGTTGGGTTTTTAATTATCTTGTTGGTGCCTGTGTGTTCCTAGCAGATATCGGATCGTTGGGTGTTTTGTAACTTTAAGAAGGCTAGAAAGAAGTGGAGTGATAGACACAACATGAGCTCTATCTCTTCAAAATAGACTGTTGAGGGAGAAAATTTCCTGGTAAAATATTTAATATTATCCAATGCCTAAAGTTTGTATGGCCCATTTTCTTCTAATGCTTGCCATTGTTTAAAATGGTCTGTGTACTTACATTCCTGTTGCCACAGGGTAAGAATCCTTTGCTTTTTAAACTGTGAGCGTTTAAATCAGGTTTAATCACATTGGTGTTCGTTTTCGTAGCACAGGTGCAGCAGTGAACAGCAGTGAAAGCCTCCCTCCATCCTCATCTGTCAATGACATCTCATCCATGTCCACGGATCAAACACTGGCGTCTGACACAGACAGCAGCCTGGAAGCTTCTGCGGGACCCCTCGGTTGTTGCAGGTGACTAGCCGCCTGCCTGCGAAACCCAGCGTTCTTCAGAGGATGATGTAATTTAGGAGTAAAAATTAACAGGAGTTAAGAGATGAAAAGGAAGAGAAATAAAATACAAAGATTTAAACAAAACAAACAAACAAAAATCTTTTCAGCCTGCTTCTCCTACAGAGTTATGTAATGCAGCTAAGCTCAAGTGTATATTTAACTTATAGTTGCTCTGCTTTGGTCTTCTTCCAATGATGCTTACTGGGGAAAAAAAACAAAAGGAACTCAAATATCCTTTTTTTTTTACCCCCTCCCCATAAGATGTAAAATTAATGGCTGCAAAACCAGCAACCTGCAACTGTCCTTTTCACACTGGCATGACAAGGTGTGCAGTAGCCACTCGCAAACATACAGGTGTATATCTTCCTTCACTCTCTGTTCTGTCATCTTCTGCCCAGTGAGGCAAATAGGTATATACATGCATTTTTCTTCATATATGAATAGCACATACACACACGTGCCAATAGAATTCTGGCAGTGTATGCAGCTGTGTACCTATAGGAACACACACATCTGCATATGTACTTAGTGTGCACTCCACAACTAAATGGCCCATTTCAGGTGAACTGCAAAACTACATATGTGATATTACCAGTATATATTCTATTTGTTTGCTTATTGATGAGGTTGCATATCTTGTATGAGGATTTGTGGAAGTGTAAATAACCACATTGACTGTGGCTCCCTCAGAGACTTGAAGATGTAGCACCAAAATTTCTGCTGAGATTTTTATATATATTTTGAAATAATAACCAGTTTGTATTGAAAGAAGATGCCACAGAGCTTCATAGAAAAATGTTTGTGAATGTTAAGACTTGTTCTCATTTTTAGAGAAGATATGCCAAGCTAAGACCAGGTTAGAAGGAAGCACATATATCTTTGCAAACTACAGGGAACATGAATGAAGGGGTTTTATGCATGTCTAAGCCCAGAAAGATTTATCTCAGTAAGCAACTTTTCCTGAGTTCTCATTTTAGTTCATAGATAGGCTCGCTATTATGAATTACATGTATGCTTGGAGTATGACAGGTTTGGGGAATGGGCAGATTATGGTCAAAAGGACATGCAGCAACTTGTTTTTATTTTACATCTAGATCTTTACTAGGTCAAACAGAGAAAGGATATTTGCAGCCCACTCCTTCTCAGTGCATGTTTGTGGCTTAGAGGTTGTTTTCCCTTAAAATCATTCCCTTGCAGGGATCTCCGCTACTAAGAGAACAGGCCTTCTCTAGGTGCTTTTGGCTGTTCATTTGCTCGTGACAAATCATCTGACTCCCCAGGAAGTTTTATCAGCTGTGTTACATGGAAAAGAACCACAGAGTGCATGGGTCTAGTATTCCTGTATTCTAAGTAATAGCAGAGGATACCAATCAGATAGTGCGCTGGGCTGAAAAGATTGCAATCAGGGGTCTTTTAGACAGTTTTGACAAGTTCTGAAGAACCCAATAATGACTGAATATCAAACTGATTTTACCAGGTAATAATACGTAGGATTCCCAGTCGTAAGTAACAGCAACTGTTTTTACCAGAGAATGGCAAAACTCTACATGGAATTTCAGAATAACTGAATATTTTTCCAGCCAAAACAGCAACTAGCATTTTCCCACTGCAAAGTCATTATTACCTGAGTTGGAAATGAACTAAAATCTGAGTCATCTCTCCTCTTACCAAAGCATGCCATGTAAACTGAAATGAGCTAAATCATACTCTAATGCTTTTCCGAATGTCAGAGAGAAACCATTTAGAATATATTACTGGATATTTTACATTCACTAATTCTTATGTAGTCAAAATTCTACCAAAATAGCACTGTTGTATTAGGTGGCTTACAAGCCTGCCATTCCGTGGTAGGAAAAAAAAATTGAGTATCAAGTCAGATCTTGTTCAAAAGGAAGCAAGCAAAGAAAAAAACTTGTCTCCAGGGTGGGGAGGAGGGGAGATAAAAATTAAGTGAATATAAAATAATTTCAGACTTGGTAGGTCTGAGCTGTCACAAAATTGCTGTAGGAATTTTTTCCCCCCCAGGTATATTTTTGGTAGATTTTTATGGAAATTTTTTTGAAAATAAAATTAGGTCGATAATTTTCTAAAAACTCAGAGCAGTAATTGTAAAAGCAATAATTTACTACTGCTAAAAATATTTAGCAGTATTGTCTCCTAAGCCATGAAACAACAAGTCATTTTTGAGTGATGTAACTCTTAACTTCAAAGCCAATGATCATAAAAGTATTGAAAGGTAAACAGCAATGCTCTGTAGGTACAAAGGCAATAACACCAAGGGTGACTTCTTAGCAATAATGAAATGTATCACCTCCAGATTTAATTCACCATAGATATATATAAATAATATTCAGGTAACTAGTATCTGCTTTACATTCCTTAGTGTGCACCATTTGGGTGTGTTATTTAAACAAAAGTGTCTCAAAGACGCAAAGCTGTATGGAAGAGAAACTGAAAAAACACCACGAACGTAGGCTGTAGAAACTAGGAATAATCACAGTTCAATGCCAGTGATACTATGGAGATGTAGCGTAGGCAATAGCAGATAAACCATTTATCATAGACAGATGCTAACGGATCTCCCATGTTCATCTATCAAAGCCAAAAAACATGCTCTTAGTCCAATGGTATAATTCAGTCTTGTTTGGGTTCATGAGTGCTAGGTGAAGAACCAGTCACCTTAGAAGATGTCCTAGTGATTGGCGCTAAATGAACCTACAACACAGAAGTTATATAGCTTTATTCCCAAAAGCCCTGATTCCACTAAGCACCAGTGCTTGTACAAACATTTAATGGAGACTATAGGGATGCATACATAATTTTAACTAGCATGTGCTTTTGTCCTTTGCTCAGCAGCGATTGGCATCAGCACGTGCTTAAGTGCCTTGCTGAAATGAGGCCTGAAAGAATTACTGCATCCCTTCTTGTCCTGAAATTAGTTAGTCTCCTTTATGAAAAGCTCTATCTGAGGGAGGAGACTTGGGGCTGTCCACATTGGACACTAGAAAAAAGCCATCAATGAAGAAAAGCAATAGTTCTTTACAATTCTGGTCCTTGTATGTCCAAACGGAAGTAGCGACCATTGAACAAGAATAGTATCCTTTGTTTTGCTTTGTGTCATGAATTCGGTGCTGTCAGCTGATAACAAGAATGCACGGACTCTTGAATAAAAGATTGCAGTGATGACATTCAATAATCTGTCTTAAGGTAAAGAAAATTTTTCTTTCAGATTCTAGAAGTTTTGATACCCTTCTCTTCAAGTCTGTTCCCCTTTATTCCAATATTCTATTCAGTTCAATAATGATAGATGCTTTTCTTATTTTTCTTGCCAGTGATCTTTTAAATCTACCTCTGTTTAAAATGTGACTAAATAGTACTTGAGTAACAATTTGCACCTCATTCTTTGAGGTTTGCAGTTGTAAGCATAATTGCCACCACTGCAGAGGTGTTCCAAGGTATTTAGGCACTAAAGGGGCAATCAGAGAGCCTATGCCAGAAGTGGCATATCTTTCATCAGCATGAATGGCAGCTGGACACCTTGGTTATTTTTTAAAATATGCCTAAGAGCCTATTGGTATCTTAAGTGCCTGGATACCCAAAGAAATTCTGTCCCAAGTGGCTTATTTAAGTCATGCAGATAGCCATCATCAGGGTGAGGAAAATGGCAGAAGCATCTTAACTATCAGTGGCTGCTCAGAGCACTAGCTGCAAAAAATAGCATTGAGAAGATAGAGAGGTAGAGGGGAAAGTTGCCACAAAACATTCCTGCTTTATTTTCAGGTGGAATACTTCTGGATAGTATGAGAAACCAAAAAAAGAAAAAAAAGAAATTAGAATAGCTCTTAAGAGACCCCTCCTCCATTTTCCTTCTCACCGATGAGTTTAAATGAGGATGAGGTATTAATTTATGTCAAGTTGATGTAAGGTTATGCATGTTTTCAATCCAAAATTTTCTGTAATTTTTGAAATCAGTCTTCAGATACTGTCTTGGTAGTATCTTGTGAGTCTTAATTATATTCCATTAAAATGCAATAGATCTTTAGAGAGGTCAGATATTTGAGTTGGTCACCCACTGATTTATGCAAATCACGTTGTTGTTGATAACCCTTCCATACTATTTAGAATTCCATGGCACAGATAGATTCAGGAATCTTAGCAAGCTTGCATTATATAAAGTGGAGCTTAGATTGGAGTACAAGTATGGTAATCTGTCAAGAAAAAAAAAAAAAAAGAAAGAAAAAACCCACTATAGAAAGCCTGATTAGGTATTTCCCTAATGCGCTGACGGTTTTCTTCTGGAAGTCACCAGTTCCTGCTTGATATTGGCCTCTAGAGATTACACAAGACAGATGATCATGTCACTGTATCACTCTTCTAAACTTATAACCAAGAATAGATTCATATATATGGCTTTATCTTCATGTATATTGCTTTACCTTCAAGATTTGGACTAACAATACTGAAGAAATTAGACTTGTTGCAGTGCCTTTAGGAAGTTTTCCAAAGTAGTGCTACTTAAGTGGTTTGGATCATATTCTAATGTTTGTCAGTGAGCACTAGTGATTTCTTTTCCACCAACATATTTTCTCATGAAAAATATGCTAGTAGTCAATTTTAGAACTGCCTGAGAGAGTCAGTTTCAGCAAATCTCCTGAATTTTTTATTTAAAAAAAGGAAAAATATGTTTTGAGTATCCCAAAGTCATTGTACAATGTAATTGAAATATTTTAATTCAAAAATAACTTCTAATAGCCAATGTTAGCTTACTTATATTACAAGCTTTGCAGTATTTCAAAGGATCAAAATTTATTTTAGTTTCAGATCAATTTCTTTCTTCATGCTTATTGAGATTTTAAAATTTTGTGTGAATTCGAACATGCAAAAACAAAGTAAAAAAAAAAAGGTATTTTGCAACAAACTGTGTGCTTTCAAGGAGAGCAATATGAAAGAAAACCTGCAGGGAACAATTAGACTTTTAATAACCTGGCAAAAAAGTCTGAGTTAGTGGTTCACTTCAGTTTTTCTTTGCCTCCATATGTGTGTGTAGGAAAGAGAGGGAGTGCATATGGATGTGATTTTTAGAGCCTGTGTTCTATTCATATTTGATCCAAGTTTTCAGTGTGGATAAAGAGCGTAATTGTAACAGAATCATGCATCTTCAAGAATCTGATGGCTGTGCTTATTTGAACTTCCACTACTTTACAAAGGACACAGTTAACTAATTGCAAGCTCAATTTCACACATCTTTTCACACACACACACACACACAAAAGGAAAATCATTGTGCAGTAGGTTTGAATATTCCACAAATATGTAATGTCTTAATTAGTAAGATGCTTGTGGGAGGCGGGGGAATGGTGAATGTGTCATATTCATGGATGAGCTGAAAACCAGACCTGTCCAGTGGAATTTAGTGGAATCTTCTTAGTGTATTAGGAACTTGCCAATGTGGGCTGCTTTTTTTTTTTTTAAATTTATTTTGCTTTTCTTTTTTTTTTTTTTTTTTTAAATTAACTATTGATTGCAAGAGGTGAACTTTTTAACTTAATTTCTGTTCAGGCTTATTGACCCATGGCAAGTTTGAGATTTAAAGAGCATTTGATTCGACAAAAGAATGTTGAAAAACTTCAATTGAGGCTAACGGTGCCTTTTTACCTGAGAGCGAAAAGCTGAAAAGCACATATTGAAGGAAGACACAGTTAATTTGGGAAATAAATGTATCCCTACCATGCTTATAATTTCAGACAGGAAAGCCTGTCTCTTTTGCTAATTTTCACTGAACAGGGCCATTCTTGTCTTCTGGAAAGTAAGATATTTATAATGTAAATAGTTGTATTGATTTTTTCCCTTCCTCTGTAACTATTATGTAATAATCCAACACTCTGTTTCTTTTAAGTCTTTTACAATAAGGCCGCTGTATGTTTAAATATGGTTGACCTCTGATCTTTTCCTAAGTCAGTCACATGCTGAAAAGGAGGGTGCTGGAGGTTTCAATGTACATATAGAATCATGTATATTTAGTAAATTGAGTAAGTGGGACTTATGGCCAGTATACATTAAGCCACAACAGTAACAAAGCTCCAGAACTTAACTAGCAACTGTTCACCTTGCCATGTCCATCCTGTAACAAGATCTAAGTTGCACCTGCCTGTAGTTCTGCATGATCAGACTTCAAAGTATAACTAACAAGATCTGTAATGTATCAGTGTTGATAAACGTAGATGTAAAAAAAAAAAAAAAGAAAAAAAAGAAAAAAAGAAAAAACTTGACCAACAAAAGAAAATCAACAACAGCAACAGTTCAGTATCAAGACTGGAAGATGAGACATGTCTGATTTTGTTGCACAGTTATAGCTGAAAAGAACAACTGGTGTCAGTCAGCATAAATGGACTGCAGTAGTGACATTTGTTAAGGAACCAACCTTATTTCCATACGGTTTTGTTCTTACCCTGTTTTCCTTTGATGATCTGTTGTTCCCTGTGTGTAGTACAGGGGAGAACAGGGCCTCAGTCATCAGTGTTTTATGGGTCAATGTCGCATCAATGATTTCTGATTTCTGTTCATTTAGCAATTACTGAACTAAGATGGGAATCTCGTGTTCTCCCATGTGTCAAAAGGAATCCTGTCAGAGCTTCCTCATGAGGATACTCTTCTCACTGCTGTCTTGACTCCTGTTGGTTGAATGACTTTGCAGTGTTCCCAATAAACAGCACAACGCAGGAAACCATATTGATTGAGGGCTTCATTACACATGTGTTGTGCATCTGTACTTTCATAAGGGGCTCAAAGTCATGCAGGGACAGGACTCAATTGAAATATGGTATGTACTCTATGCATGACGCCTTTATTACACCTTTATGACCTTATAGTGGTAAAACTGCTGATCTTTACAGATGTGGATTTGGACCATCTGTTTTTGGAGGAAAGTTGTAGTGAACCTCGGTCCTTATCCCACAAACCACTCGCTCCTATCCAGAGCAGCTAAGTGGAAGTTAAAGGGGTGCAGGGACCTTGGGGGGGCCATGCACAAGAGGTGAATTTCATGCTGTTTGAATGTGATCTTGCCAAAAAGCCTGTATGTCTAGCAGGGGAGACTGTGACTGTTCTATGAGGAGTGTTTGTGTTGTTTACTTTAAAACAAGCTTTGCTAATTAAAATAGTGTATTCCGGAGTCCTATTTGAATGGTGTGAAGGGTATCAATGAAGAAGTTACAAAGTATGCTCATACAGCTCTCCTGGCTTCTTGTTTCTTTTCCTTCAGCCCTCACTAGGGGACACAGATAAAGCTATAAATATGTGGAAGTTACCAGGATTACAAAATCCAGTTAGTGCTCTATCTGATGTGCTTCATAGGCTTAATCCTGTATACCACCATTCATTTAAGAAGCATTTACAGTGCTACAAAAATGTAAAGGGGTCTTAATGCATATGAGACTCAGACTTTTTGTCTTTAAGTAGCTCAAGAGTTTATTCCTCTGGTTGACTGCCTAAACATATTGGGGGAAAAATGACCATGTGACTGGATGGAACAAAGAAAAACTGCCAAGTAAAAGGTAGTCTCCCTCTGATTTCTTCCCCCACTGAAAATGTAAAACAAAATCAAGCCAACAATAACAACAACAAAACCCCAAGCAAAACAAAGAAAACAAAAACCACCGTACCAACTGCAGTTACTATTTGAGGACTGATTTTTGACAAAGTTGAACACACTTCACTCTAAGTGAAAAAAGAACAAAAAGGAGATAGGTGCTGCCTTTTGGAAAACATTGCTGATTTTCTCAATTCTTGCACAAGCTATCTGTGCCCATTATATTTCCAAGCAAGTCAAACCATAATACACAAAGGACATTTTTATGTTTGGGTTTATCATGTGTAGAGATGAAAAGAAAAATCACAAACAGCCTTCTGTCAAAACAATTTGAAGGGGGGAGCTGTAGAAAAAAAATGAATTAAAGCACCTTGTAAGCACTATAAAGGAAGAAATTCTTACAGTTGTTGGTACTTAAATGCTATTTCAAACATACCGTGCAGAGCTGGTACTCTTGCTCTGACTTGCTAAAGCAGGTCTATTCTTCTCCCAGTTTGTATATGCAGAGATTGGCTAAGCTACAACATACAATACAAACCTCTGAGTTGCAGTGGCTAGGGAATTTTGGCTTTGTGATTCTTATTGCAAAATGGGAAGGATAGGGACCAGATTTTTTGTTTTACTAGGTACCTTTTGAGACAATTGAAGATTCATCTTTTTTTGAGAGGTTTGCCCTTTTCAGGACTCAGAATTTTTATGACCATATTTCAGTGATTTACACATCATTGAATCCAGATCGGAAGCTGTAACTGTGATTTAGCTTCAAATAACCCAGAGTCCTAAATTCCAGAAAATCTAAAGTATTTGAGCAAGACAGGGCTGTCTCCTATAATGTTCCTTGTATTCAATGGCAGTACCTTTTGTAGCAATAGACCAGCCTTGGATTTTTTTCTTCAGTCAGCTTGCATGATGGCCTAAACATCTCATTTGGTAAGGGAGCGTATGCGTTGCACGCTGATGAGCTGTACCAAATCAATGGAATCATCTGTGTGGAAGCAGAGTTCAAGGAAGGAGACCAGAGCGCCTCTGCAAAACTGCTCCTCCCTCTCCACTTGAGGCAAACGAATGGGATGAAGGTCAGTGAACAACCTTTGTGCTCAAATTGATGAACATTCACTGTGGTGTAGTGAGGCTCATTTAAATGTACTGGGACCAGTTCACAGTCCCTTTACAGTATGCATGGCTGTTGTGATCTGCATGTGGGCGTCCACTTTCTAGTTTGATGGCAGAGTTGAAGTTTTGCTTCTCCTGTAGAACCCTCTGCTGGAGGCTGTTCAGTTTTGGCTCTATTTCTATGTGTGTGCTGATGCTTAGAAAGCAACAATTCTGCAGGGTCCATTCACTGCCCCGTGGCTGGGACTCTCTTCAAGTACGTACAGATAAAGACCAATATTATCTTGCTTTTCCAGATGCTCTCCCAAACCCTCTGTTAATGGCATAGCTTGGAGCCTGAATTGCAAATCTGCTGTGCCTCCAAGAAAATATGATTATCGGTATAGTGTAAGGAGCCAGGGAGGAAGTTTAGCTGGTTAAATTAATACTGATTTCCTAATGTATTTGTCTTATTTTGAAATCGACTGCTGGGAAGGAGTAAGTGTTGTTTGTCTCCTGATGTTTCCGTATGATGATCTGTCCACATTCCAGGAGCACTTATATATGGAATAGTAATTAGGGTGCTGGAGAAAATAGCTGTGTTTCTGAATATGTCTATTTAATGGATAGACTGGGGCTTTTGTTAAGTAAGTCCCGTTACGAGGAGTGGCTGACTGTTGCTGTCTGGAAGATTGTAGCCTTTCTTCCATCATGAGCCTGAAACTAACAATGGGGGCATTTAACATTTCTCTAGGCTCAATTGAAATGTATTAAATTCTTCCCACCTCTACTTCACATCTAACATTGGAGAATAAGGGGAACTATCTTTGACTTTTACAAACTCATGAGGCAGAAATTACAAAGAAGTAGCTGCTGAAACAAAATACTTCCTCCATTTTCCAGAACAATTAATGGTTTAATGTGTGGATGAGGTAAAAAGGTGTACCATATCCCCTTCCTGCTGTTAACCCTAGGTAGGTAACAACATGTCTGATGTTACGAGATTAAGCTGTGTTAGTGAGTAAGAAATTGATGGCAGATACTATGAAAATGCCTTTAAGTATTTGTCATCAATTCAGAAAGGTTACCTCTGGAAGTTCTTTGCCTTGAAAGATATGTTTATGCCCATGCTTTGCTAGATTTGTCCTCAGCATTGTCTAGATGATATTCCTGCTCTTGGGGTAGTCTTACCTTTTCAGACCAGTTGCATCATCTTAGATGGGAAAGGATATATTTTAAGTGTTCTCATCAGAATGCCGAATCGCAGCTAAAATAAATGCTCACTTTTTGGTTTTCTTCTCTCTCTCTCTTTTTTTTTTTTTTTTTGTATGAATAATTACCCTAAGTACTTTAATAGCAAAAGTAAAAGTCCTAGAGGTATGTCACTACAGGGTGCTGTTAACCACACCTGTTTTCCAGAGAGGAGTCTGCCCTTCAGGGCAAGTTTTGTGGATGTAGGTGTTCAAGGGGAAATGGAGGCTCTTTCCTAATGTCAGACTCAATCCAGAATGAGTAGGGTTTGAACATAGGTAAATTCAGAGTATGTACAAAAGCTGTCTTCAGTAAAACTAGAAGTATTCTAGGGCCCAGCATGTAACTGAGTGGACTGAAGGATGAAGCTCTGGGTTTTAAAATCAGTGAACGTTATGAGAAATAGTCCAGGAATCAAACTTCATGTCTGAATACCAATGAATTTCAGAATTCGAAGCAGCCAGAACATTGTCCAAATTCTTCTTCAAAAGCCTAATGCAATGTAACAGATCAGATTGTTAGCTGTGTTCTCAGAGCAGGAGTCCTCTGAGATTTTTAGTGCATGTCTTTCTGAATGTTAGTTAGTTGAAGGATTATTGTAATTCTCTGCATAAAAGAAAACAATAACTTTTGGCAAGGTGCAGACCTCTCATCTTTTTTTTCACCAGAAAGGAGAAAAGTAACATCTTCTTGAACAACACTGCAACACAATACCATGCTGCTGACTGCAGGTGGGTCAGTGGGAGAATGCTGGCCAGGTTTCAGTACAGTTGTAGTCATCAATGTTAGCCTTCTGACTCAGTTTTGTCACATTCACAAGACAGGGTTAGTGGACATAGCAATAAAATTACAGCATGTAATGCTAAAATAATCCATTTTCCAACAGTGTTGTGTGATTTCTGAAATATATGATGGAAGTTTTAATTTCCCTTTTTGACCATAATTACTAGTATGCACAAATTGACAGGATAACCAAGCTGTCCATCGGTTTTAGCATTGGGTTTTTAAGCAGTTAGCACAAAGGTAAACACTCACATGTACTGCAAAAAGTCACTGCCACTGTTATGTAACACCAAATCCACAGGGACTGTGATTCCACATCAAATTTGCACTGTGTTGCATTTAGTTCACAGGACCATACAGTAACTGGGGAGAAAAAAAAAAAAAAAAAAATCAGTATGTGTGGTGCAAAGAGGTTTTTTTAAAGCTGATGGAGGAAGGCAACCATGATTATTCTGGCTTCTGCTCTGTGTTAGATCAGATCCTTTATGTCAGGTTAATGTTGCACTCATCTTACTCCTCTGAACGTGGTATTAAAGAGCTATAGAGACGCAGCTCCCTTTAGGAAGGAAGACGCACGAAACAGGTGAAGAGTGCCACCTAAAGGCAAAAATGTGCTGAAGGCTCCAGCAAGAGCAAAATTGAGTAAACCCTTCCGCCTGTAAATCATCTGCTTGTTGCATTTCTTCTCCAGCCAGACTAACCCTGGACAGTTCATGGTGTACTTGATGGTTTGGAACGTTTCTTGGACAAAGCATAATTCAACATTTTCAGTAAGTTTTCATTATTTTTCTTCATTTTCCAATAAATTTTGTGTATAAATATGTGTAAATCGCTCCCTGTAGCGTGGAGGATTACAAGAAAGATGGTCAAATGAACAGAATTGAGGGGTAGATGATGGTGGTACTAAACCAATTGGGGGTGGGTAGATTCGGCCACCATCAATCTCTTCAAAACTATTCAGAGTCCTGGAAGTAAAAGGCCACAAAGAATTTAGGCAATTACCTTTTATGAATTCCCCACTGGCTGTTCTGTGTCCAACTTGAAATTATATAGTGAAAACTTCTTCCAACAGAGCATACAAAGATATGTCCAAATAGACATGCTATATAACCAGACTGCTCTTCCCTTTAGATAGCTCAGCCATCAGACAGCAGTATAATTGGACAACACTATCATGCGGGGAAATTGCTTTGTGTTAAGTTCTTTTTTCCACAAATCTCTGCTCTAGTTGTTTTCTTGTTTTCTTCTTATGTCAACTTTAACAGAAAGGCATTCTCTGAACCGTACCTTAAATCTGCCTTCCTTCAATTTCTGGTGATATTAAAAACAAGATGGAGCTTTCGACTTACCACAGTACCTTTTGGAATCTGCGCAGAACTTGTTTCTGGTTAAATTACTATATTTAACACAAAGCAATTGCCAAGCAGGGAGATGTTGCCAATTGCTGTTTCCTGTTCTCTGAGGATTCCTCTTCAGTGAACTCTGCCCTGATGGTTTATGGACTCTCTCCAGCCATTCCACCCATATTTACTAAGGTAGTATAGATTTAAAAAAAGGCACATAGTGAAATTGAAGAAAAAGTGATTACACATCTGTAATGGTACAATAGTAACTGTTTCCTAAAAAAAAAAAAATTGCCATGGTATCTGAATCTGTCATTGACATTCCCTGTGTTTCTTCCTTTGGAGACTGATGAGTCTTATGTCCACTGTGGTGTGTAATGAAGTAACACCTGCCTTGATATCCAGGATAGAATCCTAGAATGGATTGGGTTGGAAGAGACCTTTAAAGGTCATCTAGTCCAGCCACCTCCTACAATGAGCAGGGACATCTTGAACTAGATCAGGTTGCTCAGAGCCCCATCCAGACTGACCTTGAATGTTTCCAGGGATGGGGCATCTACCACCTCTCTGGGCAACCTGTTCCAATGTTTCACCACCCTCATCGTAAAAAATTTCTTCCTTCTATCTAGCGTAAATCTACCCTCTTTCAGTTTATTGCCATTATCACCTGTCCTATCACTACATGCCCTTGTAAACAGTCCCTCTCCAGCTTCCTTGTAGGCCACCTTTATGTACTGGAAGGCTGCTATAAGGCCTCCCCGGAGCCTTCTCTTCTCCAGGCTGAACAACCCCAACTCTTTCAGCCTGTCTTCATAGGAGAGGTGCTCCAGCCCTCTGATCAGTTTTGTGGCCTTACTCTGGACCTGCTCCAACAGGTCCATGTCTTTCCTGCACTGAGGACTCCAGAGCTGGACATAGTACTCCAGGTGGGGTCTCATCAATACCACCAAACTACAGAGAGATCAACCTTGTCATAATATTAATTAGTCCTTATCTCTCTAACAACTTCTTTAGCAGTGGAACCAGTCAGGAGTGGCAGACTGAAGTTGAAAGAAATCACACATGACTACTGTAATACTGCTTTAGGCTAAACTTTCCTTTTTTTTTTTTATACAACAGAACCTGATGCTACCATACAGAGCAAACATTATAAAATTTTAGAAAACATTCATCTTGCCAAGCGAGACAGTCTGTATATTCTGTTTTTAAGCTCTAATGCATTTATTTATTAGGGGCTATTCCACCAGCTCAGGAAATGAACTCTTTTAAAGATAATAGCATCCAGTAATTATCACATCTCTCATTTCACCATGTCAGAGAAGCCACTTAAAATGATTACATCCAAATTCCTGCTACATTGCCTGTAAGAAGTGTATTACAAGTAAAGAAAAAAATGTTACTGTGTCAGCATTGCAATCTTGCTGTGAAGAGCTAATGACTTTGTGCTACACAGTGAAGTGCATGCAGGAAATTAATATTTTCATTGATTTGATGGTGTAGGTGATGTACAGTTAATATGCAGGAAACAGCCACATAATATAGTAAGTGCACACAAGAACATCTTTTTTTCTTCACAAAAAAGCATGAAGTGGAAGAGCAGTCAGAGCAATAACAACATAGCAACTACTGAAAAATTGCAATTAATTCACCAAGCTAAATGGCAAATATTTCCTTACCAATTTTTTTTGGAAAACAGAATCCAGTAAGGCCTCTCTCAGGCAATGAGTTTCTATCAGGTGTTTCTTCAAGTATGAATTACCTACTGTGTGCATTAAGTCTGTGTTAGTAAGTCAAATCACAATGCTTAATATGTTCAAAGGTTAGTTAGGAAAGTTAGGCAGCAGATGCTTTACATTAGTGTGGTGTTTTGGGGAAATATGCCTGGAAACATTTTGGCACAATAACTTTTTTTTTGTTACAACTGAAATATGGCCATAGACTTGCCCCCAGGTCACTGCAATGCAGCAGATATTTTATGTTCTCTTCCTTTCATTCTTTTATCTACTGAGGAGCACAGTTGTCTCAGTAGTAGTAACAAATTAATCTACTGTAGTGGCGCTCTTTATTTAAGAATGCATTGGATGTTTTTAGGAGTTTTTATGACGAAAGAAAATAAAGCAGGTTGTTAAGAATGTGGACAACTGTTGTAGCCAAGCTGTGCGAATAACCAACACTAATTAACTGATACGCTACTGGACTGCTGAGCAGCTGGTTGAAACAGCTCCGACACTATACACAATTTGGTTGTTGATGCTGTGTTCAGCATTTTGAACTGATGAATGAATGCCTGACAGCTGTGCTGGTTACAGTCATCACTCTTTTAGGAAATACCAAGCTGAATGAGCACAATAGAATAAAGCAATACCTGCTAATTGGAAACAGTCTTCCTGTAGGCAAATGCTTGTAAATAATATCAATCAGAACTCTACCTTCAGCCCAGGTCAGAAGTCAGTTCAATACCACACATGCTGCTGGAGCATCAGGCTTTTGTAACCTTGTGTAAGATTACCCCTGAAATACCCCCACCCCACACACACATCAGGGTAGGGAAGAATGGAGAGCTGGGGATGGGCAGCACATTGTCACACTGTGTGAATACAGGTGTGCTGGTTTTTGCACTGCAGAGCAGCAGTGGACTCCCCGTCATTCCTCTCTGTGCCAGGAGGAATTCTCCATTTCTGCATGGTGTTCTGAGAGCAATTGCTGGTTTGGGGGTGGTGGCCTTTGACATCAAATAATTTGACTTGTAGGTTTTGCTTCAGTTGGCACATGATGTTTTCCCTGAGGTTCAGTAGTGCGAACTGGAATGTTTATTGTTGCACAGGCTGAGAACTAACTGCCCATAGGAGGCCTCTTCTAACTAACTCACATGGCTCTGACCTGCCCATTCAGACAGTTTCAAATTTTAAAGACTAATGCAGGCAGCTCCTAAGGCTGAAAGAAAATTACTATTCTTCAACTGAGCAGAACAGAAAAATAGCAATTAAAAGAACTAACGTGATGGTGATAAAAGTATGGGTGGTGTACTTTTATCCTTTAAAGTACTCTTTAAAGTTTAACCCTTTTCCTCCACATTCTTGGCACACTAAAATCTCATCCTCCCCTTTCAGGACAAAAATGTAGGAGTAGAGTTTACTAGTGCAATGCATTACAGTCTCCTCCTCATCTCAGTCATGGATGCCACAGCAGCATAGATTTAAGACCTCAATGAGAAAGGGAGACTCAGATACCTCCTGCAGTCATTCCTGCACTGCTGACCCCATGCGTACATTCTCCTTTACTAACAACAATCACACAGGTCCAAGGCTGTATCACTTGTTCAGGCAAAAACTCCTTCACTGTCTAAGAGATTTGGCTGAACAAGAAGGTCAGAATCAAGGTCAAACCTTATATATGGATGGAGGCAGAGAAAGAAACTGTTTAACTGCTGAGACTAAATGTAATTATTTTCTGTAAAATAACCGAATAAATAGCAGCTCAAGTGGTTTTGGTTCATTTTTCTTTTGTACTGACTGTGGCTGATTTTGTTCTGGTGTGAGGAGTTGTTAAATGCACAGTTTCTCTACAGTGGTGCAGTGTAAGAGTCTGACAACTCCATCACCTTCTCTGCTCCCTGAATTTCAACTCCAACCACCCCCAGACTTTTCAGAAAACTATAATAATTTCAGGAAACAACTCACCTATGTCTCCTATCCTGAACTAATTATATTTTTTAGAAGGAAGAACCAAAAAGACGCTCAAGATTTTAAAGGTCCTCTGTATGAATAACTACTATATGTATGTGATTGAAAATAAAAGCAAGTCTTTGAAATCAGAACCATAGTTTGGATTGCTTCATACACTTTCACCTCTCAAACCTTGTTTTTCAAGAGTATTATTATTATCAAATGCAGTGCAGTCATGTTCAGCTATTGGCCTCTGGAGAACAGCAAAGCAAATAAAAAAACCTTTGCTTTGCAATTTAGAGATACTGGATGCAGTTCATGTCTGTATTGTGGAAACATTCTGGCTTGTGGTGGTCAACATTTGACATGATATAATATTTTCAGTCTCTTCCTTGACAAGAGAATTAAAGATTGAATAATATACTGAACTAAAAACAATTTACTGCCATGGTTAATTCTGTTTTGGGTTTTTTCCTAAAACTTTGGTGTTCAGGAATAGTATAAAAATGTTAGCTATGCTTCTTTAGTGCTTTGATTACAACTGTTTCTCTAACAATTCAAATCTGTTTACAACCACAGTGCTGAGGAAAAACCTTGTTTTTCCCCCAGACATTGTTCATAAATACTTTTTATACAAAGCTGTATCCTTTATTCAATGAGAGACTGAATTAGAATGGAAATAGGAAGGTACTCTGATTTAAAACCAAAAGAAGTGAAATGATTTTCATGTTGTATCTTGGCCATTCATTATCTTACAATTTTCGTTAGGAAACTAGACATAAATGAAATATCTAACATTTCCAACAGTGTTCTGAAGTTTCACCGCCATCAGGATATTTCTTCCAAGTGATAAAAATTAAATCAGGTTTTATGGAGGGAAATCTGAAACTCATTCTATTTTGACATTAGACTTTTATAAAATGATTTACATCTTTTTAGTCAAGGACAGATCCATTGGCACAAACAGCACAACCACAGTGTATCCCCTTGTATTAATAACTACCATTACTTTTTTTTTTTTTTTTTTACTTTTTTTAGGCCGTCAGGATGTCCATTTTGTTATCAACAGTGTGCTCCTGTTTCATGTGTTCCTGTCTTATGAGCACTGCCATACACTGAGGCTGGCCATTTGCATAAATGCTATGGCTCTTTTGTTATCCACAGCATCCTGTGATTCTTCACTTGTCTTAGAAGAAGTGATACAAATCAGGACTGGCCATCTGTGAGCATACCTTAAACATGCTGCAAATTCAGTTTCCTATGTTCGGAACTAAACTTCCCAGGATGGCTATATGTCCACTTAAAATCATGTGCAGAAACCCAGTCACCTCTGTCTTCCCCACCTGTTTTTATCAGAAATAAGAGATTGTCAAAAGTGTTGCGAATAATGACACTAAGATGTCCATTAAGGAACTTCTGTTATGCTGATGATGCAAATTTTTTACTATCCCTCAGCAGTCTGAATTAAAATTTGCCTGGGCCTCCCTGTATTTAAGAATCTGTGAAGCCAGATATTAACCATTATAAATTTTAGAAAGATAGCTTGCATTCCTACAGAATGGAGAAACAGAGGTAAGAGATTTGATATTGTTTAACTCATCTATGAATACTAAAGTGTGCAGGAGATACCGAAAGACTGAAGGTAAATTTAATTACAAAGAAAGTAAAAGATGGTACAGAGAAAATACATATATAAAAATATTTTGATATATAATCCCAGAGTTTCAACCATGCTCATCTGTTTATTTAAATAGCATTATGGGACCATACATTTTGGGGAGAAACATGCTATTTCAGAAAGCTGCCTGTTCCGGTGTTTTGAAGGAGACAAGAGATTTTGGTCACAGTATCCATACTAATGGTGTGCGAGCTGTGCCAAGAAGATACCACTCCACTGCAAGTACTTGAAGCATATTATATGAAATATAAAATAGGCTTAACACCCAAGCATGCAGATATTAGACCGAATGCTAATTTCAAGTGCATTTCTTAGACTATCATCTGATTTAGTTCATTATTTGCTTTAACAGTGAAAGAAAATATGTCCACGATGAAGAGAGCTGCTTTGTTTTTTCAGTGCAGAACAGATGTGCATCAGACTGCAGTCCCTTGTGTAAGGAATACATTTCAGTCCTGCAGCATTGCCAAGATAACATTAACAAAATCAGCTGAGTTTCAGATTTATTTTCCTGAACATTTAAGTCACTTGATTTAAACTGTCTATGGAACAGTCTGTGTGTTTGCAGTAAAGCGTGTTTCTGAGACAGAAAAGAGTATCTACAGTGTTAAGCCAGTTACAAGTGGGCAGTACACTAAAATACCTGCTTTTGGACTATTGTTTTGCTAGTATTCTGTAATAAAAAGCACTCCAGCAGTGTCATAAAAAATCTCCTCTGGGAACCCTTCTTGGGTAATAATTACACAACTAATGGTAACAAGGAGTTTACTCTGAGCTTTTGCAGGCATAGTTAATCAGTGTAGCTCTACTGACTTCAGTGTATTTATGGCAGTATCAGAAAATGATCTTACTTGCAACATCTCCCTTCACATTGCATTCCATTTTCTAAAATAGAATAATTCTCGTTACACTTCCTGTGCTTCATACCACATTTAAACATTGGAACTACCAGTTAGGAAGGCAGACGAATGACAGTGGCATTGGAGTAGACTAATGCACTTAAAACAAACAAAAATGCTTTAAAATGAGATTTTCTAGGTATAAAATAAAGTGGATGCTGCATTGTTGGTGAAAGGAACTCCTGGCTAGAGCAGGACAGAAAAGAGATAGAAAGAGCCAGTGGGTGGAAACATGCAGGATGTTTCAAGTCAAAGGGTAAAACAAGTCTGTAGAGAATTACAAACACATGAGCAGAAAGTTTTAGTTGGGCATAGAAATGGATAAGGTGGCAACCAAGAATGAAGTCATCTCACCAACACTCCTGCAGCAAGAGTGTGGTTGTGCCACTAAATTCTAACCTCCCTGAATCTGGAAATTCTTAGGAAAGTTGCAAGAAAGGGGTGTGTGTGTACGACTGTCAGGACAGAGTCTACGTGCAGGAGACAGCATCAGACAGGCAAGACAGGAAACTACCAGGTGCTAGTGCGAGGGATAAGTTTGTTTTCTTAAGTGTTTCAAAGTTCCACGTTCCAAAAGCAGATCACATTGTCACTGCATGTGGAACATGAATTGCAAGTCAGTTATCTCCAGTGGAGTCTCCTGTACCATACCAATTTACACCAGGGAAGAAGACTGCAGGTGCAGTGATATAACAGAAACCCGCTGCTCTGGCATGGACTGGGTCAAGAGGAAGTTAATGTGTACAACTCGAATGTCTACTGATTTGTTGATAGGTTGTGTATATGGTATTTTTAAAACTATTAAGACCTTTCTAATGTGTTTTGTTTGGGTTGGGGTGGGGGAGGGTGTTGGTTTTGAGGCAGGTTTTCTGCATTATTTCTGCCCAAGAAACACAAGGACAACTCTAGTTAAAAGGATTTGAGAAGAAAAAATACCCACCCACACAGTGGAATTTTGGAAGGAATTCCTCCTTTTTTGCCTTTTCCAAATTACATAGTAAGACTGCTCTGGTCCTCCTTTATTTTCTTTTTGTAAGTGCTTTTCTTCTGAGTACCATTTTATGCATAGTGATACTCAGAGAACTCTGATTTAGGGCCCAACAAGCAAGAGAATCTTGGTTTTTTCTTAATTGCAAGGTACATTTGCTTTTAGCTCCCAAATTTGGGTTGTCTGCTCATGGAAAGGCAACCGCAGCATTTGACTTGGCTGTGCTGTCACTTAGTCTGCCTGAATAATTCCAAAGACTGAATAACCAAACTATACTTGTTTTGAACAAACATGAGCCATCCACAAGCTCATGTTTATTTACACACACTACTGATCAGACCACTTAAAAAATAAGTTCACAATTTACATGCAGAGAAGTCATAAATCAGAGGGCAGACTTTTCCAGCTAACTACTTCAGAAACTTTTGAGCTAATGTAGCTTCAATTCTCAGCCTTGTTCCACTCACCAGCTAAATTTCCTGCACAGACTAGCCTACTGTCAAAAAGAAGATAGTTGATTCATATTAAAATCAAATAATGTCATCTCTGCTTCTCTTTAGAAAAAAGAAAAATGACAACATAATAATGGAACTTGTCAGGCTTACTTGTATAATACACTGTTAATATCAGTATAAGGCAGCCAGACTAGCAGTGAATACAAATCTTAAAAACTATTTTTAAAAATACTAATATATTTCCCCAGAAACTGAGAAAAGATAAGTTCTTCAAATTTTCAGTGATCTCCAGATAAATTCATTTTCCCTAATTCATGTTTTTAGTCCTACTCTTACGCAGCCTAAAAAATGTGGTTATATTTTCCTCTGGTGATTTAGTACCTAATGTATTCCTACAGTTATCTAGCAACGCTAAGTTCATTCAATGAAAAATGTATTCTTTTGTGTTTTGTTTCCTGCATGTGCATATCGTATGGTTAAGTTTCCTTGTTTAAATCTCTACCTGATAAGCCTTGGAGACAATGGTTCTATTTAAAAGTTGTAAAGGAAATAATTGACACCAAACAGTTTCCTGTAATAGAAAAGAGACTTCTCCCCAAATGCATCCAGCTAAGGCTTTGGGCCAGCATCTGATCCAATGGTAGGTGCTGTCTCCTTATCTTAAGCTTCATTTTAAACTGTCCTACAAACCAGGTAAGTTAGTGATAGACTTGGTCACACTGCATTTGGGTGCATTCCCCTGATTTATTTTTTTTTTCAAAACAGGAGATTAATAGAGGGTGTTAGACAGCCTCTATTAATTTTCTTCCACATTGTTTTTTTCTTCCTTTTTCTTCCTAATAGTTACATAAAAGCTGGCCAGCTTCTGCCTCTGTCAATGAGGCTTCCAAGTCAAGAATCTCTATGGGTTTTTAAATTATGATGACTCCCTCAAACCGTTAAAGTACTAGCATTTTCCAATGCCTGGCAAATACTGTTGAGCAGGCCTCACAGAATTACAGGTATGTCTAGATTAGGCTTCTTCAATTTTCCCAGTTCATCCCTGGCTAAATACAGTACTGTCACACAGAAGGATGTGTCCATTCAGTCTCAGAGGGAGAGCTGTCAAAGTCATAAGAGCTCATACCTTGCTTTTACTGACTGCAAACCCTTTCTCACTGGACAGCTGCTGTCTACCACATAGGTATGGAGCTCTGGTTCTTCAAAATCCTTGGTGGTGGCTCTCTAGAGGACCATTCACTATTGATGGTCTGTAGAAAAGGCAGAGAGTGTCCCTACTAAGGAAGAACAATCTCTGAACACTTAAATGAAAAGTTCATAGCTGGGGAGAGATGAAGGAAAAAGTAGAGCATCCACTGTCAGAAAAACAAAATATGGGAAGTCAGAAAAAAACAAGGGTCATTACAAAAATGGGCTATCTCTATGCAAATCTATAGATGGAGAAGAGTCAGCTTTTCCTTAACAAGACACAAAAATTCAATAAAAAGAAAATATACTACTGCTCCATTCCCAAGCCCAGAAATAGTCTGCTGTTCCTTAAGTTGTCAAGGTACTTCTCTACGTAATGTTGGTACATGAGAGTCAGAAAATGTTTTGTGGAAAAACATATGCCAATATTTTTCTTTGTAAATAGTGGCAGTTTCCCAATTCTGACCTCAGGTAGATCTACTGTGATATGTATCACAGGGGACTAAAAGTTATTTGTAGCTGTGCGATGGTAATCCAAGTAATAAGAGCACTCTGTTAATGATGACCTCTATACATTTTTTTTCTCCAGCTTTAACTGGTAATGTGGTTAAGATTTGCTGTCATAGCATGCTGTATGATTTAAATATACCCCTTCGACATATTTTGCATTCATGGTAAGTGTGCCTTCCCTGGGGTACTATTATTTTCTATTTCCATGCAATGGGATAAATTACACAGAGATGTGGACAACACAATCAAATCCTAGCACAAGAAACAGAAAAATTACACATTTTTTGCTTAAATGGGAATTAAACACTTTAAAAATCTTCGTTGAGGACTATCATTTTAGAATTAGATTATTCTTTGCCCCAGTGGTAACAAGAGACCGATAACGTCTCACCAGTGGCTCTGTTTTCTCATCACTCAAATGTCCAGACACATAGCAGACACTTGAATTAGTACACTTTCTCATTCCCGACTCTACGTCTATCATGTATGAGCCTACCTCCAGAGCTGCTGCAAATGTGGCAGACAAGCGCTACCTTGAGCCTCATTACCAAATAAGAGTCTGTCTGACAGCTCCCCCAAATGTGCCTCAGCCTGTCACACCAACCCAAGTCCCGGCCCCAGTGACACAGCTCTGCTCTCCTGCCACCAGCTTTACACCCAGTCCTCCCATGCACATCTCTCTCCATAGGCCCCCAGCACACAACCAGCTCAGCCCCAGCAACTCAAATTCCAGCTAAGCACTCTGACCTTTGCAATGTCTATCCAGTTCATTAGCTACGTATCTAGCCCTAGCAGCTCTAGCTTTCAATCGACAATCTATATGTGGGGAGGAAATCAGGCAGCATGAGCAGCTCATGAATTCTCTTTACCTGTTCAGGATGTATGTGCTGTCTCAGATGCATGATACAGGAACACTCAGTGGTTTTGCTGGTGTACAACCTCTGTCTCTGTTCACTGATGATATTGTGCCATGGACTGCCACGGCTCACTGGGGAAAGAGGATGTATAATTTAATGATACTATGAAAAGATGCGAATTTAATGATACTATGATACTATGAAAAGGAAGGTACCACCACACTGTTGCATCAGTCCACTCTGTATTGCTATTTCTCCTATTAATGGATTCAGCCATCATTGCATGGTTAATGATGATGGCTGATTGTAATTGACATAACAAGAGTGCAAAGTAGTTGGATTGTAATTAGTCACATGATAAGTATGCATGGTACATTTTATGCTTGAGTTCTTAAAAATACAAGCTGCCAAACAAAGAGAATGAGGTACAGTCTCTTTGATTTTTAGGTGGCACAGGTAAATTAGTTAAAGTAGTGTCAAGCCAAAGAGTTGCAACCTCAGAACAATGAAAGTTACTCAAAAGATCATAGCATTCTTAAACTCTGACTGCACTTGTACACACTAAATTCTGTTGCAAATGTAGCCTGAAATACTCCTTGTGTGCAATGCCCTGTAATTTCTAAACATGCTGAGTAAAGATTTTATTTAAAAGCATAAACTAGTGGTTCCACCATAAGGAAGTATTTTACAAAGAAGCCCTTTGAAATTTAAATAAGATAGATAGTCTACCTAACGATCTCCACGGTTGCAGGGAGAAAGGGGCATGTTTTAAATTCAAAATAGTGCAGGACATTATGAAAGGTAGGGAAGTGAAAATAGATTAATAACTATTGCTATGTGTAGCCAGAATAAAACCTTCCAGAGACTAAGCAAGAGTCTTGATTCCTTCTGGACTACCAGTTCTTCTGTAGGAAGAGTGTGGGACTGGAAGTCAAAACTTCGAGTACTTTGCACCAAGTTTCCTACATAACCCTGAATATATCAGGTCATGCCTCAGTTTTTCCTTCTTTGAAATGTGAATAATATTACCTTTTCATATATGTTGTGAGATTTACCGTATCAGTATAGCAACCTGCTTTGAAAGCTTCAAGAGGCAGGAGTTACAGATGTCAAAATATTTATCAGGCATAGAATGACACATGAAAATTTATAATTGGGATTATAAAGCCAGAATTGAAAATTAAGCACTTCGTTAACACTTGACTCAAGTTGTCAAGTGTTCCCTTTATAGGAATTAGACAATGACCTGGCTTTTAGAAGTGAGAAACTTTTCCAAGGGTGTGTTTCTATTGCAAACTGTTTTCCATCTCTGCTTGTTCTAAAAGTAATTTATGGCCAGAGGATACTAAAGAAATTTCTCTTTGGGGCTAATGACTGTTATAAATTCTGTTAAGATTTCCAGTTGTGGAAATATATAGTACAACAGCAACATAAAAAAGACTGTCCAACATACTGTTTCGTCTGCTTCATACTTTAAAGATAATCACCAGTTAACAAAGCAGTAAAACGTTATTAAGGGAAGCAATGTGACACAGTTAAACAGAAGTAGGAAAGAACTGTCCAAAAATCATTATATAATTATATTAATCAATATAATTCTTTTAATCGCCAAAGTAAATATGAAACTTCTGCAGATGTTCACATGCAATTCTCACAGAAGTCAGCTAGAGTGGCTGGCATATGTATTACTGAAGATAAAATTTATCAGAATAGAGCAATGACACTCTGTGTGAGGAGTTCTCTTCTTCAAAAGGAAGTGTCTGTCTGTTTTTTAAGACACTTGATTTAAAATCCATGAGAGCAAAACTAATTGGTAATGAATTACAAAAAAATAACACTACCATGAATTCTTGGTGATAATAAACAATTAAGAAACCAAGGTAAAGTCCTAAAAAAATACCTACACAAATGCCCACACATGTACAGTTATTCCAATAAAATTAAAAATAACTCACTTCAATGGGCATAACTGTGTGAAAAGGTTGTAACCTCTGGGGTGGAACTCAGTCACTTTAGTTTGACAAAATAAGTTTTGTTTGATTAGGAAAACTATAATCAGATATACCAGCATGTAGCTTTTTAGAAGCTCAGTTTTGTACAACTTAAAAAAGTATATTAAAATAATCCTTATTCTTACATAAGAACAGAGAGGCATTTCTTAGGAACAAAGCAGCTTTTTGGTCAAACTTTTATGGCAAATGCAAGTAGAAATGTAAATTATAGTAGTTTATAGAGTAAGTAGGAGAAACAATAATTGTCCCCTATCGAGTCAGATTATGGTCACTGTAACATCAGTGTAAATCTGGAGTAATTCCACAGATTTCAATGTAATTACTCTGGATTTACTTGGGAGGAACTCTTGTAGGGAATGATACCCTTAAAAGATCTACAGACAGATAGAAGAGATTTTGGTTAGTATGGAAATAAATTAAAGGGAGTACAATATTTCTAAGGCATTAGATGTATTTTCTTATTTTTGTTTTCTTTTGACTCTTTGATAGGTCTTTTAGTAGTTTTTACAGGGATTTTACTTCTTTAAATCTCTGATTCTCTTAGTCTGTTTACCTGGAGTCTATCTTCAGTCTTTGTTTGCTGGTTGTTTCAAATAATTTAATGATTATCTCTTCATCCATGAATATTTTAATCTTTACCAAGATATTTCAGCACCTGTAATGTCAGCCTTGCTGCTACCAAAAAATGCAATGACCCAGGTTTTGTCCCTGAAAAGATGGCACTGGGAATATAAAAAGCACAAAGAAAATACTAAACACAATTTCCAGAACCAGAGCAACCACTGTTGCTACAACTAGTGTCCCCAAGTGAATGTTATCAATGACAGAAACTGCGAAAAATTTGCTTAGATGTCAACAAAAAGACACAGTGGAAAAAAAGTTCTAGAAAAAAGTTGGGTTATGTCAACTTGGTTTGTATTTTTTTTTTACTGTTTTTGCTACCTTCTAATGAAAAGTACTGCAATTAATATATTCAGTTCCCCTATCTTCCAGTAAGGTTTAAGATCATGCATCTGAGTATGCACATATTCGCTAGTCAAAAATAGCAGAACTGTGCAATCCTTAAGGATTAGTATAAAAAACTTAGTTTCCACTCATTTCTATCATCTTAGAAAAGTGAGATTTGATTAAGGAGAAAAATTTGTGTGAGTAGCCTTAGGAATTTCAACAGCTCTGGAAGTGTAATAAAATAGTGCACAAGCTGTAAATGCTGGATCTACCTGTTAAGTTGTTCGCCTGCACACATTCACTTACTGAAACTGTCATTGTGTAACTTTCATTGCATGACATTAAAAACAGAAATACAGGATGACCCCCAAATTATAGAATTTACCAGTAGATAAGCAGAATTTCTTGTTGACATGTGAGTCACTGAAGATCACTGCAAAATATAAAGCTGTCGTTTGTACAAGTCAGAGCTTTCTCCATTTAAGGGACCTATGAAGCTCTTACTGCGTTCAGCAAAAGTGGTACTAACACTTGCACACAGGATGATGCTAAGTTGCATTGCAGCAGTAGAGCAATGAATTCGTTGAAGATAAACACAATGCTTTTAGATGTTGGAGAGCTACAGCAAAGGAATATTCAAAATCCAAATTGTCTGCCTAGCCTTTAAAATTCGGTGAGCTGAGATTAATCAATTATGGAATTATAGAAACACTAAAATTTTAAAAAAAAATCTCTCTTCTCCATGCCCCTCCTCCCTCACAACTTGTCTAGACTTTGGTCTGTCCCTCCACACAATCTAGCTACTGTTGATGCGAGAGCCTTTTCTTCAAAACAGGCTGTAGTCTGGGACAGCCTTTGTGTATTTCTCAGCCTCGGTGACCCTTCATCTCATTTCAAATCTCAAATAAAACCAACTTCTTTTCTCCTACGCTCCGTATACATTTTAATGTCTCTCTTCCGCTGCTCTGATTTAACTCTTGACTGTAATACTCCCAAACAAAACCTTCAATAGATAGACTCCAAAGTTAAACGGAGAAAGGACCTGTTTGAACAAGTAGTTTCTGTCTGGGCAAGATTGTTCTCTACTGTATATTTACTATTATTTCAAGCAGTCTGGTTTTAAGAATCTAAAGCTAATTAGCTTCTGTAAATTAGATTTTCTTTAAGATTATCCTCAAGAGTTGTAAGTCTTAGTGTAGGAAATATTTTTCTCTATTTTTTTTTAAATCTCTAATTTTTTTTGTTTTACATGGCACTTATGTAACTATACTCCCAAATATGTTTCAGGCCTTTTTTTCTCCAACTGTATCAATACAGGGCCAACAAACGCACTTTAAACCTCACTGGCATTAGCCTACCAGATGGATTTCATTGCAGATGGGGACCAAAAATACTTACTTCCTCTCACTGGCATTCAGCCTCATCAAATGTTTGTAGACAGTGTTCTCCCTGTCCCTTGATTGTTATTTAGCCAAAGAACATAAAATGGCTAATATTTCTAAAGGGATTTGTGAATCAAGCTGCCAAACTTCAGACACCACTTATTGCGTACTTTTTGAAAATAAGGTCCTTGTTTGGGCACCAAAACTGGGAGACGCCCAAAATTAACTGTCGCTTTTGAAAATCCCAGACAGTCACTGCACTAAGTCTTAATCTTTCTCAGAGATTTAATCTTTGTGCTAGCTATTTCTCTTTGCTGCTTCTTTCTGAGCAACTCATGTAATTTCCTTAGGATCTTTTAGATAATATAAGGACAACACCTAATACCCTAATACAATCTAACTCAAAAAGTAGGTCATTTGTGGGCCAAGAACTTTTGTGTGACTTACTTACCCTAAGATGCAGTTATGTTGGGCTTTTCTCATTTCTTTTATGGTTTTCCTTAGTCACAAAGTGTCAATTGTGAGACTTAGTCTTCCTCTAAACTGACCTTTACATGTACACTGCAGCGTGCCACACAGTTTTTGACTCCTCAGTTACCTATAAGCATGAGATTAAGGGAGGGTTCTAGTTTATGTACAGATTTTGTCCTAATATGCAGTCAAGGTGTGGCCAGACATGCATCCCAAACCAGGAACTTGGAGGTGCTCTTGAATCCCCCAGTTTAGACATAGATTGAGGCACACCTGTTTATTAAGGAAGTTTCAACAAGAACAGTAGATAATGTAATTTTTTTTTCTTTGTAGTTGCACTACACTAAGCAAAAGCTATGAGTAAATGATGCAAGATTTTGATGGCGGAGTAACTGGAGTATATTTATGTGCCACTCTCTGCAGAGGAAAATTTAAAGTTTGTAAGTAAGTCTGGTTAGCATGGAAACTTCCTCTGAACAGCTAAGGAAAAAGTCACACTCAGGAATCTATTAAGTACTGGCATGTTAGTCTTTGCAGTAAAGGTACGTTGTATTCACGATACGGCAGAAGTACCACACTGACAAAAGCTGTTTCATTTTTCCACAGTGGAGGCAGTCCAAGGCATCAGTCTTTGTGCACAATGTCTTATGCCTTTCTTTTAGTCAGTGATGTAAGAAGTTTCTAAAGTTATGACAATGTTTTCTATGTATTTGCATCCATGTAAAATGCACAGTAGTTGAAGATGGAAATTATATTTTTCATTGATCCTATGCTCCAAGAGTCCTTGTTGAAGATGTTTAATTTAAAAAAAAAAATCAAATAGTCTAATGAGATAATTGTTAAGGCATTCACATACATTTACAAGGCTAAGGAAAATGTCCCAAACAGATACTCACAAGTAGAATGAAGAACAAGGAACTAAATCTGCTTTAGAGGAAAGTAAATTACAATCAAATTTGCAGTCTTTTAAGACAGATGACTTTTTGGGGAGGAGACTTCTATATTCAGAGGCATATTCTAGTACAAGAAGAAAATATTGTCATCTTATGTAGGTTGGAATTTAACATATCTGTAAGTCCCATTTTACTCATTCTGTTTACTTGAATTAATAACGTATCTTTGCAAAAAACCATATTCCTACAAAGGGTTCTTTCTATGCCTCATCTTCAAATACAGTTGTGCTGGTTTTGGCTAGGATAGAGTTAATTTTTTTCATAGTAGCTAGTATGGGGCTGTGTTTTGGATTTATGCTGAAAACAGTGTTGATAACACAGGGATGTTTTCATTATTGGCAGCAGTGCTTACACAGAGTCAAGGCCTTTTCTGCACACCACCCCACCAGCGGGATGGCTGGGGGTGCACAAGGAGTTGGGAGGGGACACAGCCAGGACAGGTGACCCAAACTGACCAAAGGGATATTCCATACCATATGACATCATGCTCAGCATATAACATTGGGGGAAGAAGAAGGAAGAGGGGGACATTTGGAGTGATGGTGTTTGTCTTCCCAAGTAACCATTATGCATGGTGGAGCCCTGCTTTCCTGGAGATGGCTGAACATCTGCCTGCCAATGGAAAAAGTGAGAATTCCTTATTTGCTTTGCTTGCATGCGCAGCTTTTGCTTTACCTATTAAACTCTCTTTATCTTAACCCACAAGTTTTCTCACTTTCACTCTTCTGATTCTCTCCCCCATCCCACCGAGGGGGGGGAATAAGCGAGTGGCTGTGATGCTTAGTTGCCAGCTGGGGTTAAACCACAACAGTAAAAAAGACAGAACATATAAGTAATGTACAATAGCAACTATAAATTGATCTGAAGCATGGAAGCAGAGTTTTAGGATAAAATCTACTACAGATCATCAATATCCATAAAAAAATTTCTTATTTCAGTAAGACACCAACCTGTAGCAAGAGGATGTGGGCCTTTGCCATGGATTGTACAAAAGTACAGAGTCAAAAATGAGCTTTTGTTGGAAATGTGGATACCAATATATTCAGTTGACCTTAAAATGTAAGTAGATAGTTATCAACTTAAGGAATTTGTATTACAAGAAAATAATATTTAAATTACATAACTAACAACATCTCAGATTACTGTAGCCTCTTAAAATGTTAATTAGTTCTACTACTCATCTTTATTTTTGTTATGACTTACACAAAGTCACTGACACTATTACTTATGGCAGACTCACTTTCATGTTGAGTCCTTAATACTCTAGTTAGTACAAAGGAATTGGTATTTAGTTATGAAACAGTTACAACCAAACATTTTTTATTTATTCTAAAGCAACTGTTTCCACAAAAATGTTGTTTGATTGTTGTTTTTTTAAAATAGAAATGATTCTTCCAGACTATCATTCTGAAAAAGTTCATTTTCACGTAGCCTAAATTTGGGGCCACATCTGTGGTGACACTATTCTTTGCAACTAAAAGTACTTTTCGCACCCTGTGACTGTTTCCTTTCACAGTCTGTCTCACAAAGGAGAGAGCTCGTGCAGAAACCCCAGAGGAACCCACTGGAAAAGCTCCAACCCCATGGCACAAGTGGTCAGTGGATGTCACATTCAAAATGGAAAAAGAAGCCTTGGTTTTTTTCAAAAAACTTTTAACCTAGCCAAGTAGACCTTTTCCTCACCACAATTTGTCTGACTGGCTAAAAGCAATTGGCCATATTTGAAAACTTTGCTATTAAGGTTTGCAACTTTTTTTTTTTTTTTTTGCCCCCTGAACAATGTAGCAACAGTTTGGCTAGTGATGGGAAATGAAACGTCTGTTCATAGGTGGCTTCCCCTCCTGGCTTCACCATCCTTGCAGGTACCCTCGGGGACGGGTGACTGTACGAAAGAACACGGGACTCGCGTAATAGAGAACCAAGACTGACAGTTTAAGCGCCAAGGACTGGGAGCAGCCAGAAGTAAGATCATCCCCGAAAAAACCCACCTTTGTGGCCAAGAACGGGTTGTCGTTATCAGCGCAGCAGTTTAATCCCAAGAGAGTAAATTCTCAAGCTACCTTGCCGCCCCGGCCGGACGCTGAGGGCGGGAAGGGGCCGGGGCTGGGGCCGGGCGGGGTGCAGAGGGAGAGGGCGGGGCTGGGCCTGTGTCAGCAGCTTCCCCGCCGCCTCGGGGGCGCGAGGGAGCGGCTGTCGGGGGCGGAGGGCGGCTGCGCGGCCGCCTCCCCGCGCTGCTGGCGGCGCGGAACGGAGCGGGCAGCGGGAGGGCCGGGCCGGCGTGGCCGGGCGGCCGCGGTGGGTACCCGCGCCCGCTAGCCGGGTCTGAGGGGCAGCTGCTGGCGGCAGGCCGGCCGTGCACAGGGGGAGGGAGGAGGGAAGGAAGGAGGGAGTCGCGGGGCGGGGAGAGCTGCCGCTCCCGCCCTCTCCACGCTTGCGGGAGAGGGGCGCCGGGGCCGGCGACCAGCGCGGGAGGAGATGCTGCTCTGCTCTGACTCCCTCCCCGCGCTCTCTTCCAGGCGCCGACCACAACCTTAGGCGAGCGCTACTGCGGGGGAGGGCGAGGCTCCGGGCTCCTCGGCTCCATCACCGCCCTGCATGCGCGAGCGGAGTTTCTAGACCGGCCGGTAGGTCCGCGGCTCCCCGGGCCGCTCGTCTCTGCGCCGGGGAGCGCTTTGCGGCCACTTTGGAGGTGCGTGGCCCTTGGGGGGCTGGGGAGAGAGTCTCGCGGCGTCATCCCGCGAGGGGGGTCTTGCGGACGGGCGACCGTTGGTGGCCGTTTAATCGCGTGGCCCTTATGTCGCGGGGCGGCTTCGCTCTGGGCGGGGTGGCGGGGGTGCCGGCGGCGTCAGGTGAGCGGCAGCTCCCGCGGCGAGGGAGCAGGCTGTAGAGAGGAAGCAGAGTGGCGGTTTTGGGTCCCGCGGACGGTGTGCGGGCAGGGTTAAGTATCGGCCCCGCTCCTGTACGGTGCTAGCGCAGGATGGCAGCCCTGGCCGCGTAGCGCTGTGGAGTGTGGGAGGAGGGAAAGAAAGGCCGCACAAAGCGGGTGGTAGTTCTCACCCCTGGACTTCCTGCCTGGGTCGCTTTTGGGGTTGAACTGTGCTTTCAGTAACAGCACTACACGCGTGGGGGTTTGCGCCTGCCGGCTGCGACGGACTCATTTTTGCTTACGCAAACCAAACAAAGCAATCCCCCGAACCTCTTAACAGAGGGGAGACTTTTTGCCTCATTAACGTTTTTGGAGGAACAGAAATGAAGTATAAATCTGTTGGCCGGTGATGAGAAATAGCGTAGGTTTCATTGGCTTTTTATCTCCTAGCAATCGACACCTCCGCAGACCGCAGGATAATCTCTCTCATATTCTAGATTGTGTCATTCTCTTTAAATTGCATGTTTAAAACAACAAAGGCAGTGACTTCATAGGGAACTGCCAGGAGCTGCTCTGTACCCCTCCTGTTTATTGGTGAAACATTTGGGAACCGGTTTGGTTTTGTAGGTGGGATCAGAAGTAAATGTAGGACATGAAAACTGTAAGGTTGGTTGCAGGTAATCTCTGTCTAGCCATCTTATTAAGGTGTGAGTTTTGGAGAAGGGAGTATGAAAGTCTTTGCATGTGGAACTAGTTGGGGCAGTAACCATGATCAGTTCATGAAGCCTTTTCAGTGGAAAGAGAACATGTTTTATGAAACTGTATGATAAAACTTGGTTAGAATACACTTTGTCCTGGGGGCTGAACCTCATGTGAGAAAGCTGTCATTGTTCCTAGGTGTCTTGACTTCCAGGTCATTCGTTTGGGCTCAGGCTAGTGAAGTGATGATATGTAATACCTAAAGGAATGACTCGAGAGCAGGACTGCTTTCTGTGCTCAAATTATGCATCAAGCCTCTGACTGATACTTAGCCTGTGCAAGTCTGTCTTTGAATGACCAGAAATACATTATAAAGACATTTCTGCAAGAGTTAGAATCAACCAGAATACAGATACAAATAGGAAAACAACTTCAATAGTTTGGTTCTTGTGCAAGAAATACTGATGAGGAAAGAGTCTTAGGTTCTTTTGGTAGTGCAGTTACAACAGAATTTGCTACCACTCCTAGTGCTAGCAGACATACCTATCTGTTCAGCTTTCACATTGGGCATATGTATTTCATTTCATCTTTTTTATCTGCCAACAAACACATCTTTCCATAAACAGTTTTAAAATGTAAGCAGTAATTTAAGGAAAGAAAATAATGACAGCAAGAGACACAAAAACCTACGGTCTAACTTTAAAGATATTTTGTTAGGTTTTTTTGACCTAACAATCCTATCTGACTAGAAAAGTACATAACATATATTCTTTCCATGATGGGACTTTCTTTTTTCTTTACTGTTTCATGATAAAAAATTTGAACCTTCTGTAGATGAGGGGTTTTGTATTGATTTTTTTTTTTTCTATTCAGAGCGTGATTTTTTTTTTTGAGTTAAAGATGCAGTAAAAATAAATACTTCTGAATATACTAGATATAAAAGGAGACAGGCTGTATCACAGACTGTTGTTATAATGGCTTAATTAAAAAAAAAATCTTTTCATTCTGAGACTGTTGTTGAGTGGAGCTGGAGGCTGTGAGAGCCAGAGACTCAAGGACACTTGAGTGGATGGAAGAACATGCATGAAACAAGGAAGTATTTGTGGGAGAAGGATGGGGTGGATGTTAAGGGATAAGTGAGTGCATAGCATGTACTTTCCCCAGGATAACGGAGTGTATGGAGAGAATGGGATCCAGTAGTCTATTCACAGCTTCACAGGCCGTTGCAAGTAAAAAATGGGCTGTGACATGGATGAGTGGTAAATAACCATTGTAACTGGTCGTCTTGAGCCTGTGATAGCTTGTGTATAACATTATCATTTTGGATGCCTTGAAGAGAAGTAGTGAAGAAGCCTAGGAAAGGGAGGAGATTGCGTTCCTGCAGGTGGGATGTTACCAAGGCAGAAATGTTGTGTTTGCCTGTTCCAGTGGGAAGGAAGGTATTGTGTTTCTTTGCTTTTTTTTTTTTCTTTACGATGGGATTTTTTCAGCCATGTGGCTCTTATAAATATACAGTAAGTATCACAGCAAGGGACTGCAAGTTAAAATGCAGTTTTTTATCTGCTTACTCTTTAAATTGCACAGCAAAGCAAATATTTCCGCTTTTACATGTGGAACAGAAATTATTTGCCACATAGTTATTTTCCTCCCAACCAAATGCAGGTATGAACAACAATAATTAGCAGTTGTATAGTACAATAAATCTTCAAAGTGCCTTCAAATCTTAATCAGCAAACCTTAATAGCATGCTATTCCTGCAAGAGAGGTAAGTAACTAGACAGAAAAAGTGAGACTGGGCAGACTCTTAAATGGAGTTTATTGTTGAAGTGCCAGTCAGTTGGACAAAGCTGCTCTTTATCACTGAAGTCTCTGAATACTGCTGTACATTAAATGGCTTCAAATATTTATATGGTGAAATACATGACAATATGGCCCAGAGGGCCTTGTTAATATAGACATCCTCTTGTTCCAAGTCCTTTGCACTTAAGGAGACCTTACACTCAAGAGGCTCTCGAGTGGTTGTTCCAGAGCACCTGTTAAGACTTATTAACTTGAACAAGAGGAAGGTCAGCTCTGTAAGGGCAATGATTTTCTTTTGAAGAGCTTTCCAGTTTACTCATGCGAAAGCCTAGAACCTTTAGTCCACTGATGATACTGGTAAAACTCAAAGTGATTCTGCCAGAAGTCTGTTAAACCTAAGGACAACTAAGTATTGGTTTGGCTCCCTCATTTTGGACATTTGAGAGTGAGTATTGGTTAGCAGCCTGATTCTCTGTCAGTCACCCTTCTTTTTCTCTGCTTACAGAAAAATTGGCTGGAATTTTATGGTTTTAAAAGGAGCTAGTCAGAGAGACTAAAAAGCAAGTCTTGGGGTAGTGTGTCATGGTGCAGGAGATATTTGTAAGCCATTGCCCTAAGCTGTTGCTTACCATGGGACAAGCATGGATGGAAAGCTATGAATACAGAGTAAGTTAATGTTGTATGTCGCCAGTTAACTATTATTGAAATCTCTGCATCTGTAAAGAAGGGTGGAACTTCTAAAAGAAGTGTTTCCCAGCCCCACCTCCTCCTGAAGTGTAGAGAAGGAAGCTGGCGTTTACAGATGGGAAGGGCAGAAGAAGACTCTTTGGTGCCGTTTATATTTTGTCCGGGCTTCTCTTTCTCCTATGCCAGTTAAATACCTGGTGAGCAACAAGGCATATTCTTTGTGCATCATTATCTATTAAAATGCTTTCATAAAAGGCAATGAATTGAGTAGGCTGCCTTGGGACAATGATATGCCTTGTGAATTTGAAATCCAATTGCCAGGATAGAGATCTGCTCCAGTTAGCTTATGAAACTCGTAGGAAGAATAACAGAGGTGAGAAGGCTTTGTTCTGTTTCATCTGTTGCTCTTTATCTTTTATGTGTAAATTTAATATGACACAGAAATGCCTGCAAGTAATATGTCAAGAATTAAAGGAGATGTAGTATTAAAACTTCTGATTTTTGATTGCTGGTATTTATAGGGAATACTGTAGTTTTGCAGGGCATTGAGTGTTGTTAAGGATTTGTAGATGATAAGGTAACGTCAGATCTAGGACTAGGTGTTGTGTCAGCTCATTGTTCCTGCTTCGAACAGTCTGTCAAATTAGATGAGATGGGGCACTTGGAAAAGAGAGGGAAGCTTTATCTCCAATTTTGTAGCTAGAAATAAAGCATTGGGAGAAGAACTGACTGACCTAAGAATGATGAAAAATTAAGTGCACAAGTTTGGAATTGAACACAAACCTCTTCATGAGCTAATCTGATGCTGTTGAAAAACACTGCTTTTTTCAGTAGACTCTGAGATCAGTAGACTTTCCATTTCTGCATGCTTCTACTTTGTCAGAGGAGGGACATGGTTTTCTGGGATGTTCTCCCAAATCTGGATAAAGAACTTTTATTTCTTGAAAATTGTCTTAGTAAAGAACATTTGTCTGTGTCTGTAGCAGAGATATGGGAGGGAACATCCTATAGAGTTTGCTGAAATTTTTGAAAGTGAATCTGAAAATGGTTTTCGTATGGTGTTAACATCTTCTCTGAGTATTTATATGTAGTGTAGGTACTTGGTTTCAGGCATATGTACAGAGAGATACCTTAGCAGTGGCATATCCGAAGTCTGTTTTATTTAGGAAGAAAAAAATCTTGAGCTGAAAAGCTACTTGGGTGACTTTTCTTGAATAATGCCATTGCAGGTGATTTATATTTGTGCTGTAAGCTTGAAATTGATGCTGAGTTTAATAGGAAGACTCCTGTTTAACTCTTTCTCAAGTAAGAGAACTTAAACAGAGGGTCTTTCCCATCAGACCTTTCCCTGAAGTCCAATTTTGTTTGTTGAGGGGAGAAAGCTGTTAAAACATACAAATACCTCATGTTTTGAAGGTAGAATGTGCTTTTCATCATAATCCGTCATACTGGATAAATCAGTGGAAATACCAGGTTCTCCTGTGTTTCATACTCAGTATCACAACACCTGTAAAAGCTGTTTTAGTTACATCTATATATGTATGTAGGTGCAGCTGATGTTCTCCAGCAGCTAGATGACAGTAATCTTCCTAGCAGGTTCCAGGATGTTCTTGTTTAGTGGCATCTTACCACCACTGCTGTGCGCTGTATAAAACTAAGGATACTAGTTCAGTGCTATAGCATTGTTATGCAAATGTATTAGAAATTGTTGCATTCTCTGTTGACTTCAATGCTATTTCAGAATTGACATTGAAAGGCATAAAGAGTTGTTAATGTAAATAACATTTACAGTAAAGTTATGTGCTTGGAAATGTAAGCCTCTCTGAGTCTCATGTTCATTCTGTAGTCTGTCTTTATTCATGTAATAGCAAGTGGTGTACTCAGGTAGTGGGCAGGCCCTCAAAACCTGTTACAGAAAAAACCCACGGTACTGAGTACAAAGGCTTTCTAAGTTATTACTGACTACAGACAGAACATGGCTTATCTCATTATCTCAAGGGTTATAGACACTCTCATTTGCAGCTCCCTGTTTATGCAGGGGAATTGGTTCCCAGTGATTGATTTTATGTTTCAGATGAGGATTTTTCCCTTTTTAATATTAATTTCTTTAGCATCTCAATAGATGTGTAGATTGGCTACTGTATTTTCAGGTTTTCATATAGGCAAGAATGGCTACAAGGAGGGCATTAAAAAACCCAATAAACCTGTGACACTGGTGGTTCCAGGGCTTTCTTAGGGTCACCAGGGAAAGGTAATGGGACTTGACTTGTAAAGCCATGTCTGTCACACAGCAAGTATTCAGAGACCCTGTAGGACATTGCTGTTGAAATGTTAACAACAAGATTTCAAACTTGTAAGCAACTTTATTGGGTGTTGAATGTGTCCCATCTTTCTGAATGGAGCTGTTGACTTTTTCTGCTAACTGCTTTTATATGTTGTAATTTTAAAAGATGAAATTGACTAAAGAGGGGGCTAAACTAGAGTTTGAAACTTAACCTGTTAGAAATAGTTGTGCTTCCTAGCAAAGTCATGCCTGGTTTGAATGAGGAAAGATTTGGGCTTGCATGTTGTCTTAAGTAATAGTCATGAAAAAAAAAAATTATGTTTTTATCCATGTCATATGTAGATAGTTAAACTTTACGTGTGTTTTCTACTTAGTTTGCTCATCAGAGTGTCAGTACTGTAAAAAAATCTTGCTGATACTTCTTTTCTTGTCACAGTTCATCAAATGCAAGAGTGTATTATTACTAATTTTACCCATTTCTCTCTTTGCATAATCTAGTGTTTCAGCAAAGAGAAAAGTTAAGAGAAGGGAAAGGGGAACTAATGTTTTGCATTTTAGTATCTTTACTGTGAAATCAATAAGTGGAAAATCCCTTCCTAGTGCTTAGGATTATGGTCAATGAAATAATAGTTCAATTTTCCCAAGTCAATGCAAAGCTGTATTTGCCTTCAGTGAATTAACTTGGGAGTTTGAATCCCAGGCAAGCAAACGGTCAATACAGTACTACAAATGCTACTTTTATTCTTTACTTTTTAATGTCAGTGAGTAACAGCACACGTGTTATACTACAGAGATGTCTCTCAAAGTATGTCGCTGACTGGACAATTGTGTGGTTAGGTTTATATAGAGTTATCCCTCCAGCAGCCTAATTAAAGACTATATGTAACTTCCTTAAATGGTATGTTTCAACAGGAGATAAATACTGTTTTCTCCTTCAGAGGTTTTGTTATGGTATTTCTTTCAAGTGCCTTAGTGTGTTTTAACTATTTTTCAATGATTGAGGTGCATTTTTTGTTTGTTTGTTCTTCTGAAGCCAGTTTGCTTTCATCTTCTGTAAGTCTTAAAATTGGACTTCACATTAATTTGACTTACAGGAAATGAGGGAGTCCTGCCTGTATGCATGTATTAAGAAATTTGTCAGTAAGCTCTCTCTGCAGTTTTTGGTGAAGGCTATATCGTCTCAGTTCTTTTTAAGGAAGAAAGAGATTCTGTCCAGCCTTCATAGACTCTGTCTTTTAGAGTTCTTGTGTATCTTCAGTTATCTTTTCTTTGTTCTTAGACTGGTACCCTGCGCTTGAAGGTATTTCCCCTTAACCATTTGAAGGAGAGCTTCAGAAACACTTGCAGAAAAAGTCAGCTTATTGATTAGTGTTAGAAATCTGTACAAGGAGTAGCAGCAAAAAGCGATAGCACATCTAATGAATCCACTGAAATATTAAAAAAAAAAGTTGCATTCTAGGGAAAATTAAGATTTTAATGATATTTTTCCTAAAAGTAGCTTTGACATTTGTGCATGCTGGTGTTTGGCATCTGAACTGATACACCCTGAAAAGCACTGAGAATCTCCCTGCTAACTTTACTGGAAATTTGAGTAGGATGCCAGTGGAACACAAATTCTGTTGACATCCTTATTGATATGTAACATTACAACAGACAATGCAATATATATCTATATGTCTGTAAATTAAGAAAAAGTGTTCTCTCACAGTAATAGCAGTTGTGAAATGTTAAATGGCTTGTATCTGAAAAAAAGAAGGAATTATTTTAACAAGCTAGCTAGAATATACCTGTATAGCACCTGGAAGACTTTGACCTAGAAGGCCTAGCTTGTGAAAATGGTGTTAAAAAGCCCCAGTATTTTTTGGCAGTGCACACAGTTTAAAAAAGGAGCGTGAGGAAACGAGGAGGGGTGTAAGGGGCAGAAAGAGTGGGCTTGTTCAAGGTGTGCTAGGGCACCTTCAGTTCCCTCTAGTCCAGGTTTATGTCCCTTTCCAGAATGTCCCCAACATTTCATGTGGTGGTAGAGGTTTCTGTCAGCTGAGGTTTCTCCCTGATAAAGGTTAGGATGAGTTTTCAGACCTTCAAACTTGCAAGTACTTTCGGGTCACCCAGCTTAGTGGTCATGTTTAAGGCCTTCAAGGGTTAATAGTTATCTGATGTGTGGTGTGGTTTTTTAATTTGTTTGTTTGCTTGGGTTTTGTGTAGGTTTTTTTAGAGCTGTTAGTCCTAATCTCTTTTTATTTGTACGGTTGTTCAAACTCCAAATATCAGAAATCTGCCTGGGAAGTCCAATATAATGATTCATTTAATAAGAATTGAAAGAAATAGACACTGTAAGTTTTTGAGGAAACCTCAAAACATTGGATTTTGATTTCCTCAAAGAAGTTTCTTCTGATGCTATTTATCTGGCAAATGTACATGCTTAGCAAAACAAGCTAATTCCCAAGAACCTTAAATTCTGAACAGCTTAATTTTTCAGTGTGCCCTGTCACTGCAATCCCTTGAATGACCTTAATAAAGAATTTAAAGATTATCTGATTATAAAGATCTGCTAGCTGGCAGTGATGAAAGTTTGTTTCATCAGCTATATAGACTCATTTATTGAGTGGCTCTGCAGTTAGGTTATTACGTGTGAAACAGCCAAATCAGCCTGGAGCTTTAAGTGCATGGACTAATGTGTAGAACTGAGTTACTGAAATAGCTTTCCAGAGCTCCTTTATGTCAAATTGAAATGTATGTGCTCACGATGATTGTAACAAGACTCTGGTGTTTCAGAAGACTATGATACACTGTAAAAATTAACAGGGTTTTTTTTTTTTTTCTTGTGTGTTTTCAGTAGTCTTCAATATCATTGTATCATATTAGCACTGGTGCTTGCTTTAATCTATTGGCAAACAATTCTAGCAAGAACAGTTTTCTCCCTTTTTCTTTGCTCCCTGGTATAGTTCTATCCTCTCTGCTTTTGAGGAATACGGTATGTAAAGGAAAAAAAAAAACCCTTAAGCCTACTTCTTGTTGTTTTGTCACAAAATACTGAGGAAAACTCTAAAAAAATTTTTATTATAATTTTGTAGTTTTATTTGCAGGCATTATCTTCAGAATAGAAGATATTTTGTATGCTGGAAGATTGTTTGGATTTGTCAGTTACTGTGGTAGTAGTGTACACAGCAAACGTTGGCAGAAGAAAAGATTTTCTGTTATTTTTCTGTAGCTGCAAACATTTACTGCTGAGTGGCTGGTAGAAGTCAGGTGACTGTGAGGCATTACGGGGTCCTTCAAGATCCTTAGTATGTTCTTCTCTAGTGAAATTTAAGATAGTAGCCTATCTTCACCACAAACAAAAGAAAATACTCTTTGTGAACTGCCTAATTACAGCTGTGTTAATGGAACAGAATGTCATGTGAGTAAAAGTGTAAATGTGTACCAAAAGGGGTTAGAGAAATGAATAGAACAGAGACCACTAGTGACCATTAGATTTGACTGTGCAGCTCTAACCTTTAGCTGAGGAACACTGAGTGATTGCTAGGGAAGGGTGATGGGAGAGGTGGTCTGATCCAGTATAGTATTCCTTGTATTGAGCATTGCTTAGGCTTCTAAATACCAAAATAAATAGGAAGCTATTCCAAACTGAAGACTTCTTTAACCTTTAAAAAAAAAACAAACTCAGAAATATTCTGTGATCCACCTTTGAGGCTTGTGTGTGTCCACATGGCCTGGCTTGCTATTTGGAGCAGAACCCTGGGAGCTGCTGTGCTGTCCATGAAAGTCTGTGTTACAGCACTGTGTTGGTTGCAGTTAGGTCAGTGCTCTGGATTAGAGGCATCGGGAGTGGTCATGGCTGTACCTGAAAGATTGGAGAAGTTTCCACCTAGCTGAAGAAATGGAAACAGGATGTTGAGTTGTCTGGTTCAAGCTGCAGTCCTTCCTTGGTTTTTCATCCTTTCTGTCATGGAATCCTTGTTTCCTTTTTTTTCCAGACTCCTTAAGGAGGGATTAAATGATGGATAGTCAAGTAATCAGGGGAGTTAATTTTCATGCATACAACTAGAATAAAAATAGTTGCTCAGGAAGAAAGGATAAAAAGACGGAAACGCCTTGGTGATATCACAAAGCTTCAGTTGTGGTATTAGTTGTTGTTAGAGAGGAAAGTGAAAATATACTACTTAATGAAATAATAAAATAGATTATATAAGTAGTTGTAATTTTAAATGGTATCACATGAAAAGCACAACAAAAAGGAACTTGTGGAGACATGAATAATTTGATTTCTTTTACAGATGAGAAACATGTTACTTAAGAACTGAAGGGCATTCTGTAATGATAAAAAGCATTATTTTTGTTCTTGCTTGCCTCAACATCAGATTCTTGTTCTTTGTTGGTACTAGTATGTGTGCTGTTTTGCTGTGTGTGTTCTTCGGCCTTGCATGCTGAAATAAGCATAGGATAGTAAAAAAGTATTTTTCAGTGCAAACCCTTTAGTTCTGTGATATTGTCAGACACTGGTGGAATTTGTCTTTCAGTACTGAGTATTAAAGAGCAGAATAGAATCAGTAAATTGCATTTAACGTGGTATGTGGACGTTTCCCTGTTCTCACACAGTGCAGAATATATTTTGTAATATTGCAGAAAATATTTTTTGTGCTTCATATTAACTGAACTCTTTGATATATGCATTAATTCTCACTGATTCTGTCCCACCCATTGCCTTTGCTTTGAGAATATTTAAGAACTGAAGATCATAGAATTTAACTTTTCACTGTAATATGAACTGCTGGTTGGGAAATTTGCTGATGATGCAAAATCTGTTTCTTCTGCTTCCCTTTTCAGTGGTTTTGGAGAAATGGAAAAGAAACTATTGCCTGTCTAGACTTTAATAATTTATATATAAATTTACTTTTTATGTAGACAATGTTCATTTCAAGGCTTATGATGTATTTTCGGTAATAGGCTAGAAATGCCAGTTAAAAAAAAAAAACAAAACCCAACCAAAACCAACAAACAACACAATGCAACTGTTGTGCCAAGAAGTAATATGCATGTAATAAGAGCAATTGCTTTTTATAATGGTTTTGGAACCCTGAGGTATACTGTCTTTAAACAGTTTTCAAAGAATTTGTGGAACTCAGATTTTTTTTTTTTTTTCTGTGTGACAAAAGCTATAATTAGTGACCAGCAGACTCTTTGATATAGAGCAGCTATAAATTGTTTGTGACTTCTGGGTGGGTGAAGTTTGGATTTCCTTCTTCCTTCCCCCCCACCCCCCCATCTATTAGTTGGAGAAACTGGTGGTGTTTTTATTGCCTGTTTTAGACTGTTGGTGCAAAATAAAGGGTGAAGTCTTACAGCCACTTTTACAGAAGTCTGATTATTGTGGAAGAAGATTACTAAAAAATTGGAAAGGTTGCTTATCAGTGTGATAAAAGGCAAAGGCTATGTTAGTGCCAGCTGTCTTCAGTTAATTTTTCTGCCAAAACTCAATATTTTATTCTGTAAATCTGTACCTTTTAAAAATGAAGCCTGTGAATGGTTATATGCATTTATTTTGCCCTAAATGACTGGGGTAATATTCAGCTTCCAGGTAAATGGATAAAAAATGGCCAGCAGTGTAAACCAAATAATGAAAATACACAAAACAGTCATTATAGGAAAAAGTATTTTTCTTCTGTTATTGATTAGTAATGGTCCACAGGATGGCTTAGGTTTGCCAGCAAAACTTGGCATCTATAATGATTGTTTATTTTTTTTTTAATGTGAAAGTTTCTGATGCTCCTAACTGCTACTTTTTAAGTTGGATAGTTCTTCCTTGGCTAAAACAGTATGTGTATGCTTTTGTGCAAGCACGCTTTCTTTCTGTCCTCCTCTACTCTCTGATGAAGTTTTGGTTCTGGTTTCTGTGCCTCTGCACAGTGAGAAATCTATGTATTACTTCTCCCACTATAGACTGAGAAGATAATACATTCTCCTGTCTTTGAGATTTAAATCTCAAGATTGTAAAATTTTGTTCCTTCCCTCCCTGTGTTGTTGTTGTTTTTTTTTTTCCCCTCACCTCCTTTAATTTATAGAAATAGCCAGTTTGATATTAGTGGTGAACCCTTGATGCTTCTCACTGATTATCTAGTACTACTTTCTCAGATAAGTGTATGCAGCTTGAGATAAACCAATACAACTGGTCCAGTTTGATAAACTATCATTCAAATTCAATATTTTATAAGCAAAGTTTTTAGGAAATGCATGGTAGTGAGACAAGATACATCAAAATTGAAAATATTTTGAAATTATTGATAAAACATTCTAAAGTTTTGAAATCTGCTTCAGAACTAGTGCCCAAGTGCTTTTTTTAAAGCCTTATATTTATGAATTTTCTATGTGCTGTATCAAAGTGTTTATTTAGCAGTGAAAGATGGAAATAAGAGCTGAAGTGTCAGCCCATCTTTTTTCTTGCAGAGAATTTTGAATTTTTTCTTCTAAAAGCAGAACTTTCTATTAGAAGTTTATGCTGTCTATATACTGAAATGGCAAATAATATTTTTTTATAACACCCATTTTAAGTTTGCAAGACTAAAATTGAAATGCTGTGTTCAGGACTGGAAGAAAATTTGGATTGTTGTAAAAGTTCTAGCCATGCATGGAAAAGATCAAAGTTGGTATGTTCTATGCAGACCACATTGTATAAGACTTGAGCTCTTACGTTTTGGAGGGGTGAAAATTTGTTTGCCTCGGTGTGGTGTTTCTGTTTATTTTAGGTGGTTCCATTTAGTGTTTTCTTGAGTCTACATGAAATAAGAGTTAAGCAGGGTTAAGCTGCTGTACGTGAATTGATTCAGAAGGCAGCCAAATTTGATGCATTCTTTAACTGGTCTAACTCCCTGTGGTCCAGCTGCATCAATAAAAGATTCAAGCACTGTTATATTATCCTTCTATTCTCCTTTCACTTAATCCCTCACTAGGGCAGTGGGTTCAGAGGATAATACAACCTTCTGCTTGGTTCCATTGCAATACAGCAAGTGTAATTTGTACATGGGCATTATCTGTGTATGTCCTCAGTCTGACTAGCTCTCTGTTATTGTTCATAGGAATGTTCTTAAAAGAAAAGAAAGATGATGCTGTGACTTGCTTTCCTCTCACAGTTTCTAGGCCCGCAGAGGAAGAGTTTCTGCTATTTTGTCCTTGTTATGCAGCCAAGGGTGTAATGTGGCTCTTTGTCCTGTAACTCTACTAATATGAATATATTTATCATCCAGACAAAGCAAAACTTATCTGAACTCTGTTTTTTGGCGACAGCAGGCTTGGTGTTATGTCATGGGAGGAGGTGCTTGTTTTTCCTGTTTTTTTGGCAATGCCATCTTCCGTAGCTTGTTCTGTCTTGTAATCTCTCCAAGTACCAAAATATTATGGAGTGCAGATAATGATCAGGTGGAGTCTTTGTCCATTCTAGTGTGTGAAGCTAAATCAAATCTGTTACATCATGGACTGTCGCTTTGTCTTTACTATAGATCAGGCAGTCTGTTGTGTCTAGAAGGTCTAGTTAAGAGTTCTATAAACTACCCTTGCAGATTTTTCATGTTGCTATCAAATAATACTGAAGCTTAGGTTCTATGTGGTGAGGGTCCTTTTTACACTTGGAATCCCATTCACTTTCTTGGCTCAGAAACTATAAGCTTAGTAACGATTTGAAGCTGGGCAGCAATAACAGGTAGATGAAGCTCTTTTGAAAAAGAAATGACATGTTTTCTCATCTAAAGGCTAATAATCACATCACCTTTGAGGGCGTTTAAGACATGGAGAATATCATGGCTGTAGGACTGAATAAATTATGCCTAGCCTCTGAATTTAAGATGAATCATAAATTGGGTGTGTGTTAGAAATTTGTTCAAGGGGCAGTATAGTCAATTTAACAATTGTTAGGTTGTAAACAGCATACTGAATCATGCAGTATATAATTACATATTTTTCTGAAGTGCAGTTAACAGTCACAGGCTGAGGGACTCTAGTTAACTGGTCAGGTTCCAATTCACTTATATAATTTTGGTACAAAGCCATATGTGCTGTGTGAAATCATGTTTTGGAGCAAGATCGTGACTTCCTAACTATAGGCATTCCAACTCTTCAGGTGGCTTTGTCTACTAATTAATCTGGAGCTAAAACCTCCTAATTGCAGGATTTAAACTAGACTGTATAAGCTGCTCGAGAAGGTTTTGGCCTCCATAAAGAGCTCATTTAAAAAGCAAGCATCCATAACTAAAAACCTTCATGTTTTGTGTGGAATCTTTCAACTGATAGCAGCATGTCTAGACATGCTGCTAAGTTAATTGGTGATAGTTGTCACATGGACTGTACTGTTCTCAATACTTGGTCTATACTGCATCCACAGAGTTGAGTGGAGCAGATGAGTGAACAGCAGGTAAACCTTGATATATGTTATCAGTTGCAGGAAAGGATCAACTACGGATGGTTGGATAAAGAAAGTCTGCCTTTAAAAACCAGTATTTATTCAATACCTGGTGAGTAATGTGCTTAGAAACCCTGCTAAGGATAGATTTAAGAGAGAATCTAGACAACTTGAGAGCTTGAGAAATACTGGTGTATGGAAACACCAGCAGGAGATTGAGAATTTTGGGAAATCCTATAATGAACCAGTAGGGAATAATATCCTTCCTATGAAGCCTGTCTTCCTTTTTCTGGGCAACAGGTCTGTTTCACAGCATGAAAGAATACACTGCACACTTTCTCACCTCTCAGATTTTTGTGCCCTGCAAATTCATTACTGATTGGGAGTGTGTATGCAGAGAATACATACAACTTTAGTCTTAAATTAATTTCTGTGTGCATGAGTATGGAAGGAAGTGCGGAACAAAGGGATCTGCAATCTGAGAGGACAGATGATCACTTTAGTTGTCACAGATTCTGTGCTTGGGTCAAGCAGGTGTTAGGCAGCAAGAAGGAATCTCCGTGTTTGCACTGTGTGCATCTAACTCAGAGGTCAATTATTTTCTATATTACACTGACAGATTCTCAGCTGCTAGGTGGAAAAATGAGATGTATCCTGTTCAAGGACAACGTTAATGAATTTCCAACAGTCTGCACCGCAGCTCAGCATCACTTCGGGAAGGGGAAACATCTTTTACATCACTTGAACAGCAGCTAAGTACTTTCAAGAATTAGCAGTTAAACAGTTAAACTAACTTTTTCTCTGGAAAGTTAGTTGCTTATGGAGAGAAGCACTTGCTTTGAAGCCTCTTATGAGGACAGTTGTATACACAGATGATGAATGCTGTTGAAATGCTTCTCAGGAAATGGGTCTACCCTTTAAGACTTGTTAGCGCTACACTTGGCAGTACCATGCATCTAAGAAAAAGAGCTGATTTCTGGACAGATGGAGGTCTGTTACTACAGTTGCAGCCCATCTGCTGGTATCAAATCTGTTTTTACAAATGCTTACAGACTCTTATTTTAAATCTCCCTTGGCCAAAACCTTTAATAGGCTTTAGAGACCCTCTAACAAGGCTTTTAGGTAGTTGATGTTGACTTCTTGAAATAGATCAGTGTTCTTGCCCTCCATTTGTCCTTCAGGGTTTTTCTCTTGTCCTGCAGCAGAACCTGAAATTGTTTGGCGTATATGAAGTATACGCGTGCAGACAAATGCATGTATATATTTTATATAGATAGATTGTAAGATAATAATGCATATGTATATAATGCACATACATTATGTGTGGGAACACACACTCTTTCTCACATGACTGTGCACTATAAAAAGCACATCCTTCCTGAAGGCTGATGTAAAGTTCAGAGAGCCAGGTATGTAATCTCACTTGCCAGTGCTTCTCATTTCCTTAGAATCAGTCTTCCTTCATTTCAGGAGAATGTTATGAGGCAGCAGCTTATCGTTTGTTGTCTAATTGCTCTGTGTAGGAACAGTTGTTCCGTGGACAAGTTAAATCCAGCCAGCTGCCTGTTAGCATCTCTCCTATTCCCTCAGAGTATACATGTTTCCTGATCAGATCTCAGTATGAGAGTGGGGTACCATCAGATATCTCTGTTTTGAAGAGGTAGTTCACTTGAAGTTGATTCTTGCTTGGAAATGTATGAAGTTCCTTTATAAAGTTAGTCACTGATTTCCCCCTGCTTTGAATTTCTTTAGCACAAATCTTTGTACAGATTTTCACACCTAACAGAAGGGCAATATATCATAGACTTCTTAAATTGCATTTTTGGGCATATAAAAATTATAAATCTCATGCCTTGTATTACCATGTCTGAGTAGAGAAAGGCTCTCTGTCTGAAAGCAAAATTACTTTTTTTTTTTCCTGCTGCTGAAGAGTGAAGCAAATGCGGTGAGTGCTCTTTGAATAACAATTGATATTTGCTACTATGCTTGAATTAATGTTTTCTTCAACTCACAGATAAGTAGAGCAAGGATCTCTCAGTTTATGCCTTGGTGCTAAAGAGGCAGCTCTTCTTGCATATACAGTTCTTGACAGCTGAAATGTAGGCCTATGTTCCATCTTGTCTGTTTTTCAGGGTAGAAATTCAGACTTTCACAATAAGAATTAGTCATCACTTGTGTGAGTAACAGCTTTACTCCCAGACAGGTGAGTTCATAGATAAGATATCTGTGGTGTCATATAGCTGCAGACCTCGAAATGTTCTGTTCCTTATGCCATATCTCCATTCTTTTTTCTTTTCTGGTGTTTTGGTTTTGGGGTTTTTTTTGTTGTTGTTGGGGTTTTTTGGTTTTGGTTTTCTTTTTTCTTTTCCCAGAAGTGAACCAAAAGCCCTAACTGTCTGGGCAGACAGCACACTTTTTTTGTTCTGCAAGTCCTGGGATTCTGTGGTGTTTCCTGTGTGGTAGAGCATATGCAGTCAGTTACAAAAGGAGTTCAGAATATTACTGTGTTGAGCATCAAAGACTGAAGAAATGGTGCAAGATAGACTCTCCAGATGGATAGTGCACTCAGGCATACTAAAGTTTGAGAACATGATGACTTCCTTCAGCTGTAGGGCTACTTCAGAATTGTTCCTGACAATTACTAGGAACTAAAAGATCATTCAGGGTCATGACTGAGGAGAGTGTTGTTAATCAGGAGATGGTCCATCTTCATCAGTAATTGTTTGGACTCTCATTAGCTGTTTTCACCAAGAGTTAGAAGCAGAAAAAATCTGAGGATGTAGATTGACTTAGGGCATTGAACTATTGGACTATTTGTAGCAACCGATTAGCCGGAGAATGCTTGCTAAGTGGTAACTTTTAAATTGCCTGAGATTTTTTTTCATTTTCATAGGAAAAAAGACCATCAATGTACAAATGCAGTTTGGTAGAAATATTGGTAGGTGAGGTGATCCACGTGGGAGTTTGTTAGCTCTCTTATTGAGCTAAATGTGTACTTAAACAAAAAATCCTTGTGTTGTAGTAGTGCAGCTTCTTTGCCTGTGTATGTCTAAGATAAAGCAGTGCTGGAGAAATCAGATGCAGATAGATGTCACTTTCAAACTTGTTCTGTTACTTGGCCAGTTTTTCTTCTGTTGTTGGATACTGTTTCCTTCCCAGGCAGGAAGTATGAAACTGCCCTCTGGATACTAGAGGTTTATTGTGGTTGAGTGCACAAGTTATGCTCCCTGATTGCTTTCTTGTCTTGAGAATGCAAGGGTGCTGCTTTCAAACTAAAAACACAACAGAATTGTTTCTGAAACTGGTACGTTTCTCATGAGTACCATACATTAGACTGTTCTAACTATGGAGAAACTGGTTTGGTACTATAGTAAAGCATGTCTTCTGCTGATTTCTTTTTCCAAAACACATGAGACTGACAAAGATTTTTTTGCTCACGTCCACCCTTCTACCACAGGAGGAAGAAATCTAAAAAGCAAAGTCAACCCCTCAGTTTACGCACCATAACATCAACAGTAAGCCATTTGTTGAAGGATTGGACATGAATATATAGGATTTATATCTGGTTTTGAAATAATGTATGGTGGGGTCAGTCTTTATACTTGTTAACAATATGTTGACTTTAACATGATTTACAAATATACTACAATCCTAATGCTTTTTACTGAGGTAAAACTATTTTTTCCCAATATTTTAACACATTAATGTCATGATATTTCTACACTTACCTGAAAGTCAGCAATTTTCTGAGTTTAAAAAAAAAAATCAACAAAACAAAAAAACCAAACCTGTGAAGCTTCCTGAGGTTGACTTTCTCTTTTTAATGCCACATCTAAGAAATTTGAGGACTCTTACTCTTTTGGCATATTGTGCTTAGTTTCTTGCTGATCCAGTTGTGCTGCCTTCATTTACGCTAGTTATTATGTTGCTGCAAGGGGCTGTCATACTGAGAAGAGGCATTTATAAAGCTAGGTACCATTCTCTGTTACTGAGACTGGAAGGATTAATATCTAACAGAATCTGAACCCTTCAGTACTGTAGAATATATCTAATGTAGTAAAATACACATCACTTCATTTCCACAGAAGAAACCTTAAGCTAAGTTTTTAAAAACCCACTCTAGTGTAAGTTTATCCATTAGGGAAGTTACCTGTTGAGCAATACTAGCTTAATTTGTACCTGTTAAATCACTGAAACTTCCTTGTAGAGTTGTTGAGTTTCTAGTCTATAGCAATTTATGTCTTGCTGTTAAATATTTGATCATTACTCTTCTCAAACATTGGGAACTGATTTTAAAGAAAATCATCTTTGTAATGATATGAAAAAAAAAGTTACACTGTACAATTGTCGCTATTTACTTGACTTGTTGCTTATCACACCCTCATTGTCTTACTTGTAGATACCTTTAAAATGCCACAGATGTTGGGAAGTAGTACTTATTGACTTAGAACAATGCTTCCATGATGTTTAAGTCATGTGCGTACTACTATTTCTGCTCCTCTGACAATAACTTTCATTCCCTCTTCAGCTGCTAAGAGCTGCAAGTGAGTAAGGACAGACTTCAGTCATGACCTTTTTGTAGTATGTGAGGATTGTGTAGCTCTTGCATGCAACAATGGAATAACTGCTGGACTAAAGCTGGAGGTGCCATTCTTAGTTTCTCTCAGTGTAGTCTGTCCTTGCCATGGTGACAGTGCATGTCACCCACATGGACCTAGCAACAGTTGTGTATTCCAGTGTACTTCATGAAGAGCATTACTGTCAGTGTGCACTGAAAAAAAAGCAATATGGAAGGATGCCAAGGAAGGCATCTTCATCAAAACTGCTGCACAGTCTGGAATTTGTCTGTCATATAAGTGAAGTTATATGATAAACAATACATCGCTACATCAATACATGACTTACATCAATAGTAAGATGTGTTTTGTGTTATTTCATGTAATTGGAAGAGTTTCATCTACGAAGTGTGAGTAAGGGTATGATTGGTTGATCTGCTATTTGAAAAGTGTTACTATTGCCAAACTGCTTTGCAGTCCTGAAATTTCTACTTTTCCATTTATCAAGCTTATCTTAGTCACAGGTCCTCTGTTCCTACTTAGCAATTAAAATGAAAGTTGCAAGTATGAGAAACGCACGAAGGAGACGTGCCTCTCCGAGGTGGAGCAGATCAACAGCAAAATAAGGGAGTTGCCCAAGGATCTTACACTGACAATTAAAGAAAGAGGGATACAAGAGTCATGCCCCGATTTACGTGGATTAAGCTTACTTTGTAGTGATAATTATATACTCTTCTGAATACAATTTTAATATCAAATGTGAAACTTCAGCTACCTGATGTATAAAAGAACATTCTACAGTTGCCTAGAAAATATGACTTTCATGATTATTATATACATTTTGGACTGGATTTACTAGTTTGTCTTATACAAGCGTCGGATAAACAAGTTTATCTGGTTCTGGTGATAGAAAAGCAAGGAAGAGATTCAGCAATAACCCTTGCTTGTCTTCCATTGCAAGTTCAGTCCAATGCCAAAAGCTGATTTCTTTCTACCTTCCAGGAAAGAAAGCAAGCACTTCTCAAGTAAAATAAACACTGCTTGCCCTGGAGGTGCGAGCCAAGATTCTCAATATGTCATGTTCTTCTGTCTTCCAGACATTGGAATACAAGACTGATTTAAGGCTTTGGAAGGAGAAATGCTAACATCTTATCTGCTACAGTGAATGTGAGAGCATCATGTATGCTCAAATAAAAGGCCAGCAGCGTCCTGTACTTCTGGGAGTGTCCTCCTCATGTTCTTTTTGTTTTATTACAAATTTGAGGTGGTTTCAGTTCCCTCACTTAAGAGGTTTGAGCTCAAGCAGCAAGCTATCAGTTTGAAGAGAAGATGCAATTTGAAAGAAATTTTTTGATATAGTTTGAAGATTGACCCAGGAGCATGAGATGTTTGGCTGACATTCATCCCGTCTGCCTACAGAGGAGAAAAGAGGAGAACATGGAAAGAAAGTTGAGTGGAAGAGGCTAATTTCCACAACTAGAGGAACGAAGTTCTTGGGTGGCAATACTAATCTCTGTTGACCTCTCCAAAATGAAGGTGAAAGGAATAGTGCTTATACTAGGATAATATTGTTGTAGGTAGCTGATTGAATGAAAAGCATGGAAGAGAAAAACTTAGATTCACATGATTTTTGGCAGCTATTTTGAGACTTATAGAAAGAGAGGGGAGATATGATTTACATCTTGTGCAGCTTTTTGTCCCTTCTTCATATCTGTAGAAGTAAAAAAAGTGATCGTGGCACGAGGGTTTGTTTACTTATCCTTCAAGACAATAAATGAGAATAATGTCCAGTAATTAACCTGAGAGCAGGATTCTAAAAATAAAAATAAAAATAAAAAAATCTTTAAACACAGTTGACTTGATTATGTTGTATATTCATTGTGTGCTTGACTTGAATATTTGTATATACTGCCTTATTTTGTGGATGCTCTATGCAAATTGGACCTGCAGCTATAGGAAACCAAATTTTATGTGCACATATCTAAGTATGTGCGTATTTGAAAATGAGGTTTCAAAGACTACTGAAGTGCAAGTTTTCTAACTTGGCTCCGGGGTTCTGCACTTAAGCACAGTTTCAGCAACAGTATTGTTGGGGATAAACTAATTGATAGATGCATTCCATGTTGTCTTCAGGGGTGTAAGATGTGGGTCAACGTAAATAAATAGTATAGATGCCAACATTCTGAAATTACAGGGCATGGTAATGATTCCAGATGCTTAGGTTCTGAAATGGGATAGGCCAGACTTTCAAAACTGTTCAGGTATAGTTCCAGTTAGGTTTCACTGGGTTTTGTCCATTATTGAGTGCTTTTAGAAAGCACTTCACACTCAATGAGTGCTGAATAAAAGTGTCAGTGTTTTAATTTTAGGGAGCTAATCGTGGCTTTAGAAAGGTGAATTTTAAGAGGTTCTTTTGGACAAAATTGTTTTGTTAAATGTACTTCTGCTTTCTCTTTTCTCTGTTTTAAATTTGTCAAAGCATAAAAACAAATACCAGAGTATTTTATATGATTATCTAGAAACTCTAACAATGTTTTTATATTCTAGATTTTTTCACCACTGCTAGCACATCTAAAAAAAACTCGCAGAGTGTGTGACTAGAGCAGCTGCTCTCCATGTTTCTTTGCAGTATATTCTCAGATATCAAATAAGCATGACGCATCTTAGCTGATGTTGTTAAAGCACAACTTTTGACTTAAAGTTTTGGTTCTGAAGTTACAACATGGGGAAAAGTGCTGATGCAGAAGGTAAGGAAAAAAACCTAAGACACGTGTTATTAAAACCAAAACACAAAGTTGTCAAGCAACAGTTAAGTTGAACCACTTTAGCCTTTTGACTTTCAGTCTGTTCTTAGGAACTTTTTGACAAAGTTACTTATATTATAGTCTTTATTAAGCAGAGTTGTAGCAATACCTTCTTAATATTTCAGCTAGCAAGAGTTCAATAAAAACTTTTCCTAATTCTTGGTTGCTGTTAGAGACCTTCAATTTCAAATTTAAAATGCATAAGGAAAAAAGTTGGTGGTTGGGGGAAATGAGAATTTTGAGCATTTAACTTCTGTGCTGCATACATAAGTAATAACAAGCAGGGTGTCTTGAAAACTTTGCAAATTGTAGGAAAAAAAGTATATACCTTGCAAATTGTCATATTGACAGTATTACTCGGTATGAGGGGCTGCTCCTGTTGTGTTTTCTCTCTTACCTTGGACTGAGAAAGTGTCAGGCTGCCACATGTACCATGTTGGCACTGCCTGGATGTTCTATAGGTGGTATGCTTTTAACATGGGTTGTTGGGACTGTAGAGTATAGGGACAAGGAGGTTACCGAACTTGCTGTACAGGGAAGATACAGAACTACACACCTCACTCATCAGGGAGTGTATAAGTTGTCTGCCTTAAAGGGAGGAGCTGGCAGTTAGTCCTCATGAGGTAAACGGGCATTTTAAAGGAAGTGTTTGAGATATGGGAGAGGCCTTTGGCTTAAGCAGCATTCTTTCTTGGAACTGTGCTGCCTGTATGGCTTAGGGCTGAATGGCGTGGAGGGTGAGAAATTGTACTCAGGGCTTGTTGATACAAATGATTTACACCTGAATTTACTCTCTTGTCCTGGAGCAAAAAAGAGATGCCTCCACATGATGCAACTCCTTTCCTGTGGCAATTGTACTCCTGTATGGTCTAGGAGTAAATTCTGTCCCAGACCAAGTAACCTGAAAGTAATGTTCATGTCTATGCTTCTCCAGTGTCAACTGTTTTAATTTGTCCACTGTCTTCCTACATTGTGTTGTGCTCTTTGCTGTGTGAATGTACCTTTTGGATGTTGTGGCTATGATCTTGTGTGGCTTTTGGGTGTATGGGGAATCCACACCTTCACAGTTCATGCTGAGTTCATACCACCTAGTCCTTTGACGTACCTCTTGATCATGACTGTACCTGGACCTCTCACCTTGTGAAGCAAGGTGCAGAAAGAAACAGGATGTACTTAGCCTCCTGAGGCATAAGCCTCCTGATTCCATCTCCAGCTGTGTCTCAGTGTGGCTTCATATCAAGATGCCACCTTAATAATGTCCCAAGGAAAAAAGAAGTGAACTCATCCGTAGAATGTGCACCTTTCGATGTTCTTTAATCTGTCCATTTTTATTTCAAGGAGTGAAAGGAACAGGGCACAGGATGCCAGCACAACAGATCTTGCTTACCTGAAGTGAAGAGGAGATTGAGGACTCATTGCAAGAAAGTGGCCTGACAGGAACCTGACTAAGAGTCCATTGAGAACTCTGCCAGTGCATCTAGATTTCTTTGCTGGTCAACTTGATACCCTGAGAAACACAGGGACTGCCAGGAGCATCTTTGGAAGTTTGAAGCAGACTAGTTTGTACCATTAGTACAAGAGAAAAGTCTTTGTTTTACTTGCAGTTTTGTGTTCTGTCATTTTAGGCCAATACTATTTCCTGAGATTCACTCACCTTCTCTCCTTGGATCTTTGCTCAGTTGAAATCAGCTAAAAGTTTACCCTTGACAGAGATAACTGATCTTTGTCTTCTCTTTCATGCATTTTAAGCGGTTGCTATCCTTAGTCTGTTGTCCCCTGTTGCTATCACCCAGCTTCCTTTCTTTGAGTTCTAAGCCATAGGAGCTTAAATACACACTTTAAATGGCAACTCATTTTAACTGGAAAATGAACCTTATACAGCTATATAGTCATGGGCGTAACTGCAGTTAGAGGGCTAAGATGTGAAGACAGGCAGTCTGTACAGTTTTGATACAGTAGTCAACAAAAGCTTTATATGTTTCTCTTGCATAAGTTACATGATACTGTCATTATGTTGCATTTTATCAAAATGTTCAGGCTTTACACAAAACCAAAAGCTTTTGTATGCATTGAGCACTTAGCACTTCAGCTTCTGTTTTCACAAAGGACCAGACACTATTGAGGCTTCCAGAATCTAAGACAACAGTAAATTTGGAAGAATTGTGCATTGCAAACATTATTCCTACAAATTTCGCCTTTCTCCTTGTGAAAAACATCTGTTGCAAACAAACTGGTGGGGAAGACATATGCTTTGAGCCAGCCACTTTCACTGTCAGCTTCACTGTGTTAAATTAATGGTGCCTGCCTGCTAACAGGTGGACTGTGCAGATGGAGAACTCTGGCCATGCATTTGTCTGTAAACACTTCACCCCAGCTTGCTTCAGTCAGTTCCTCAGTGACAGAGAACCATTTTGTGGAAGCTTCTTTAATCTTCATAACCAATGTGTTGGCCTGCTCTTTGTTGTGACAGGCAACTTCAGGATAGTTTTAAGGAAGAAAAGTTGGAGGGAAAGTTACTAAAAAGTTTCTGAAACAGATACGCTTCAATGAGAGTCCCACACAAATCCCAACTCGCGCTGTTTTGCGTGTGACTGTGTATGTAATGATTCGTGTTTCGTTGTATTCTACTTGGGCTTTCACAACCCATTTGAAATGTTTTGGGTTTGGTGTGTTGTGATATTTGTTTTTATTTGTCAAGCTACTGCTATCTGTAATATACCAGCGGATCTTCTTGCTCACGCTGCTACAGGTGAGGCCTGTGTGGCTGGGTGGATATTCATATACTTCTTACTGTGATTAAGAAATTGTTTTCTGTAGGATTCTTTTATTGTTCAAGTAAAAAGTTTGGGAGTTTAGGCAGGCATGCTTATAGCCTCTATAGTGATGTTAAATAGGCAATTAGCTTATATCTGCTGCAGAACAGTCCATTTTATTTAATCACAGCTGAAAGGAATCAGAATTTTGCAGGATGGGGAAAGGGATGGCAGAGAAGGTTTTTTGGGAGGATTTTTGTTGGTGGTGATGTGCTCAGCATACTTCCTTTAGAATATTTAGCACAAAAAGTTTTAATTTGTGGATCATATATTTTTAGTCCCTAGGAGAAGATGAGATCTTTGAATAATCCAGTTTGATTCTAGATGTACGTACTGGAATTTGACAGTGCCATGAAATCACGAAATTCCCTGGTGTGTATGATAGACCAGACATTCTGTGCCAGGTGTACGTGAATCTCATACTGACTAGAAACATGTTTATCTCTGGCTTTTCATCTATTTATTGCAAGTTTTTATTAGTCCCTAGCTTTCCATTTTGAATAATGTATTTATTTTTCTCTTCAGGGATTCAGATTTTATCTTTCTTTTAAATGTGGTCTGGATCTCTTTTCACTCCCATTATCTTTAGATAAGAACTTCTGAACATTAATTGTCAAAAATGTATCTGACTTAATAAATATGCAGAATAGAATAATTGAATACTAAAAAACCTGGCAAGCTGTGAAGTGAGGAAAAATAAGCTGTTTGAAATGCAGCTGGTAATATGTAATTTTTCAATACTATAGTATAGAATTACAGCTGAAAAAGGTCTCTGGGTAGTACTTCAGCAAATACCTTCAAAGCCCATATTTTCAGCTAGAAAGTGCAGGATATTTAGCCTTTTATATTGCCATTATATGGGTATGACCCTGGTTATCTGGAAGTAAAAAAACATGGAAGGCATGAAACTGCATAGACAGTTGGGAAAGTAAATATAGCTAGTCAGCCTATACTCCTTGGAAATTGTTAGAATAATATCTGTGAGTGTACATCTGAGCCAGGACTGTAACTCCAGCTAGTTGATTAGAAGGGAGGGGGAGGAACCTCCAGCAGTACTGTTGGGTCATCTAGAGCTGTTGGTATCAGTTTCTAAAGCTGTTGGTATCAGTTACTGATTTCAGGACAATATGCATTGCTTGTGGGACTGTCTTTTCCATTTCTAGCAGCAACTTTGGAGCCTTTGAGACCTAACAAACTCATCACCAATGATTGATTATACCTTAGACTCTTACTGCAGCTCACTGCAGATTTTTTTTCTTTGGGCTTTGGAGAGAAGCAACTGCAGCTGCATCTCAATCCGAAATATAAACTGGCGTGTGTGCTCAATCTGAGAATATTTAGTGTCCATAGAAAGCTGAAGTAATTAAGCAGGCACATGATTTATTTGCTCCTGAGCTTACCAGAATGATGCTTTGACTTAGCAAGAATATTTAGGGATGCGTTCTTCAGTTTTCAAAATGGTTTTGCTTTTGGACAACTGAATATCGTATTGTGGTATGGTGAAAATGGTTTAACTCTTTGGAAAAAAAACGACAACAACAAAAAACAAACAAACCAAAACATTAAAACCTGACCTCGTTTAGCTGGGGATGGAAGTGTTTATTTGTTTTCTGGGGATGTAATACGTAGAGCGCAGATAATGATTTTACTTTTTCTTAAACATATGAAGAAGCTGAACAAAGGAGATAACTATCAGTTCCACAACTAGCTTGCTTGCATGTTTGCGGGCAGTGCTTTTTATTATTTGGCCATGAGATAATAGAAACAGTCCTGTGAAAATATATAGGAAGAAGAGCTTCCTTTCCTAACAGCAGCTTAACTGACTTAAACCTGTCAAAACAATGCTAATAGCTGATTTACACTAACAAACCTGTAACTACTAATCATTCTGTCATTTTTTTTTAAACAGAGTAAACTCTTGCTCCATGGCATGTGGACAATGCCAGCTTATTGATTTAGTAGCCTACAATATTAATACAAATCATTGTTGTCATAACCCAAGTTTTTCTTCTTCATAATAGCAGGTGCTTAAAATTCTTTATCATCATGGTGAATGTTTTGTAGTATTTATATTTAATGGGCTCTATTAATGTTAGAGAACTTTTGTGACAGAGTTGAACGTGGGTTATTACTACGTGAGAATTACATGCAAGGAGAAAATAAGTGTTACATATTCTTAACTAAATCTGTCTCATTTCTTAGGTAACATGCATGTGTCACTGGCAGAGGCTCTGGAGGTTCGGGGAGGTCCACTGCAAGAAGAGGAAATATGGGCTATTTTGAATCAAAGTGCAGAGAGTCTTCAAGAACTATTCAGAAAAGGTAAGCACTTTTAAAGACTGATACATACAAAACTGGAAATATCTTGGTTATGTTTGTGTCATATAAGTAAACTCCCTTGTTCTTCCTAGGCTCTAAACCCAAATAACTTGCTCCTAGGTTATCTTTGCATAAAGTGCCTAGCTGCACCCCAGCCGAAAGGATGTTTTCAACCATTGCTTCCTATTTTATCAGGACCCATAGCACATTCCATTTCATGTGGTGACAACTTCACTTTGGTGTAAAGTTTTAGACTCATTGACATGAGATAGAAACATAGAAAAAAAAAATGGTAAGTCTGAGACCTTTGGAGCACTTTGGTCCTGAAGTGGACATAGAAATGGGTACAGTACAGTGCAGTCACGACTAGTCTACTCTGAAGAGATTAAGCCTCAAGTGAGGCAAAGGTGAGCCACTGAAAACTTGACCAGAGGGCTCGATATCGTTCCCTAGAATGCAGTTAGCTACTGAGAGGAATGTGGTGGCTTGTACTTTAAAGGAGTAGAAGTATTTCTTCTCTCCATCCCCCCAACTTAGTAGGCTGTAAGTTAAGCATCTGCAATACTGCTATTAATTATATGTTTTAGCACTAGGTCTAAGTATGGAACCCTTCCTCTTCCTTATATTTTCTTTTCTTTAAAATCTGTGAATCCTTAATTCCCTTCCCCCCCCGCCCTTTTTCTTTATAGCAGTAAAAGCTTAACTCAAACATTGAACTTTGGTGACATCTTCAACATGGCCTCAAGTATATGTTCTTATGATGCATCTTAGTATTTCAGCAAATTTATGGGGGGTCATCTTATATCTAAGCATGCATATGCAAGCTCAGTCAGTTTTATTCAGGAAAAATCAAAAGCTCAGACTTTTTAAACTAGCTATTGTTTTGCCACATTACTATGCAAGGGGCACATCTTCATTATTGAGGGCAAAAAACGTTGTATTTTATTGCATGCGTTTGGGCTACAATTTCATCAAGATTCAACATTTCAGTTGTTTGGTGGGTGTGTGTTAAGATTTGATTTAGACAGTCTTTCAAGTCAGACACTAGGTTTGTCTCATCCATTGCACAAGTTCTGAAAGTGGTCCACAAAGACTCCAAAGAAGGCAGATGTGGGCAGAAACTGCCATATGGCATTTGATTTCTGATCAAGCTTGACTTAGCATTATAAATATGAAACTTTATCAATTTCTCCAAAGTATTTTTTGGTAGACAAACAATGGGTAGTTTAGATATCTCATACAAATTTCCATATTCTCCTTTACCAGAGAGCTCAAAGCCCATGCGTGATAAGGGTTCCCTGTTAGGAATGCTGAGTTTATTGTTGCAATTTGACTGTCCCTCTGCTTCTTGTATTGCAAGAAAGGGAAAGCTGGCATCTTCTTTCCTCTCTCTTTCGCTCTTTGTTCTGTCTTAGAATCAGAAGAATGATTCTTTTTTATTTAAGAGGGAAGGTTGTTGAGACTAAATGAGACCTTGACTTAAAGAGACATCTTCAATGATTAGAGGTTTACTCTTGCACACTTTACAGAAATCAGCACATTGAGCTCCATCTTGAAATCCATCTGAAAGATCACAGTGGCATTAGTATATAGTAGTGAAACCACTTAAGGCATTATCCTATGTCTAAATTCCTTTTCAAGAAGGAAGTCTCCACTGAAAATAAGAGCTCACCCTTTCTTGGTATGAGAGTAGTGCAGAAAAGAGTTACTGTAATTACTATGAAGGCTGCATGCAAGCATTGAGAATGAGAATGTAGTCAGCCCTCCTTCAGAGGGACGACTACTGAAAGACGAGAGCACAAAATGGAAATCTGCCCCAGGACTTATGGTATGTGCTTTTAAGGTAGGGGAATGTTTGCCAGCCAAGACTGGCTAAGGCGGCAGAAGCCACTGGTCTTGCTTCCTATCACTGAAGATGAAAACACAAATTCAGATAAAATCAGTGCCAGAAGAATCTGTTTCTTCTTGGAGATTAAGCTGTTTTATTGAGTTGTTTTTCTGCTAGTTCAGCAAACTATTTTCAGTTGCATGCTATTAATTAACCTGGGATATAGCCCTGTGGTAAAATGCACTTCAAGAGACACCCGAATGAAAGAGCTTTACTATGTAGCTAAGGTTGACAAAGGCAATCTAATTCCTCCCAGCAAGATTAGGATAACAGATGGCCTTTAATGAAGATTTGCCTTTACTAAGGAAACAATCTAGAAACCTTTTTTGGTCATCTTGAATATCAGTTTCTGTGCTGACTTGTAAAGATGCATTGCAGAGATGCTGGAACAGAGAATGCAGAGATGCCTCTAGGCTTGTCTGACCCAATTTTGTTATTTATTTGTGGAGGACTTGTAGCTAATAAAGGATCCTAGAAAAATACTGTTTTCCTTGGTCAAATTTCAGACCTATCATACAGCATGGAAGAGCTATTCTATGACAGAGGGTGAGGTTCCAAAATTTTTCAGAACTGACCTCTCTCTCCTGGGCAGAGGGCAATGAGGAGCTTCTGCAAGTTCATAGTATGCTCAGCTCTGACCAGTCTCAGAGATGCTCTTTTCTTCTTCCTTGTATAGCTATGGAGTACCTGAACATGTTGTTCTGTAACAAAGTCTAAGCTTTGGTGAGCATTTTCTATATTAAATGTCTTTAAAAGTTAAAATAAGGCATATTGTTCAACAGTCTATGTTCCAACTGGTTTGAAATGAGGGGGATAAAAAGGCCATGGAAATCATCCACTCTTAAATTGCCATCTGTTGGCAACCTCCCCGCACCAGCCCAGCAACCACACACACTTAAAGGAATTACCAGCCCAAGTAAGCATTTGTTTATTTATGTCATCCTGGTAGAATTATAGTAGTCTGAAGTTGAGAATCCTTGCTATTACTCCAACTGATAACATGTTTTTCAATTAATTTGTTGCATAAGCTAGTTTCAGGAAATTAAGGAAAAATGCCCAAAACAAGCTTCTGTTACAAATTTGATGACTTTGATTTATAGAAGTTCTGCATGTCTTTTAGTGACTCTATCATCTTATCCATCAAAGCACTGAATAAAAGAAGCACAGAATGAAAATCCATGTCTTACATGGTTAATCACATATCATACCATGTGTAATTCAGTGACTGATACAGAAATTGCATATTTTTATTCCTATTTGTATTTACAATTGTAACAGGTTTTGAACTCTTTAAAAATACTTTACAAATTTATTTCAATCGTTATAAGCAATGAAAGATTAGATTGAAATGCCCAGTTGTTAATCACTGATTTAGAAGATCAACTCTGGTAGCTGTTCTGTCAGCATATTATAAGCTGTTAAATGGAGGAGAAAGGCAATCTAGTACTGAGTTGCAGATCTGACATCAGTTGTACTAGTGACGTTGAGATTAATCTGGAGATTTGAAAAGGCCGATACCAGACCTGCCCTTCTCTTACATCTGTTTAATTATCTGCAATAACTGTTTTGTTGTTGAGAGGGTGTATCAGTTGTTTCAGACATGCTGTATCTTGTACTCAGTACTTCATGAGGTCAAAGGAACAGGTCTTTGAAGTGAAGTATCTCAAATGTGAGCATTTAAGTGTAAGGAGCATCCTGTGCTCTCTGCTGCTGAGAATTATAAACCAGGTGTCCCTCTAATTTGGGAGGTTTACTGGAAAAGATTTATCAAAACTTGAAAGTGGGAAAGATTTCATATATCATTTAGGCCACTCCTATGCTAAAGCATGTATTGTGGATTCTGAAAATAGTTGGACCTTATATTTGAAGATGTGTTTAAAGGGAGGGGAAAGAGAAGTGGGGGGGGAAATGAGTCTGGTAATAGAAAGGCAGGTTGAGCAAAGATGGACTTTACAAATTGTCTGTCTTGCAAATTTGTCTATGGGAAATGATTTATGTAAAGAAAAGTGATATCATCTGAAAGTGAATGTGAGGAAGGACAATTGTGGTTTTTGGGGACCTGTAAATCTTGTCAACAGTCGCACTATTGCATCTGCTTAGCTTGGGTAAGTATAATGAAAAAAGGAAGGGAAGTATGAAATATGTTGATAGGAAGTAGTGGTGGGTCCCAAGCAGTCATAGACCTAGTTGGGATTGAGGGGGAGATGGATTGTTTTGGTTGACAAGAGGGAAAATGCAATAGGAGAGGGGAAAAAAAAATAATCCTCATTTTACAGCCACTCCTTGCTGGCAGGTGTTAAATGATTTGTTTTTTCCCTTTAACCATAACTGCTGAGGAGTGATTTTTTTTTTTTTTTTTTTTTTTTTTTTTTTTCTTTTCACCTTCTGGTAACATTTGATCTTTTGGTTGCTGAGAAGGAAAGAGATCAGGTTTTTGTGGTTCTTGGTGATATTTTTAAATTTTTTTATTTTTTTATCATTCCCCACACCAAATGAGGCTCAGTTACTACTGCTCTTTCCAGAACTCTCTGCTGAATGTGGTCAGGGTAACAAAAAAGTATAGTGTGGTGTTATGCTGACTTGGGGAGCATCTCAGGAACAACATGGGTGATCTCAGAAACTATTTGTTCACTATGTTTCTTGCTGCAGTATTGTCAGGAATGAATAAATTTCAGTTAGCCTCTCAGTGTTGCTGCTGGCTTCCAAGTGATTCAATATCACATCAGGGCACTCTGCTCAGTCCCGTCCCTTTGTGTCCAAGGGAGAGGGAGCAGAAGCACTGCAACGCTGTTTCCCCTGTACACCAGACATGCGTGGACATGCTGCAACGGCTCAAAGTAGTATACAGCTTACGGTGTAACTGGTCCCTTGTGCTGGCCTGTCTACAGATGCATCGGTGGTCTGCCAGCCTCCAACCTGTCCTAAGCATAAAAATCTTCAGGTTCCTTTGTGCCAGGAGAAATCTTAATTGTCGCAGTGAGGGCTATAGAGTGAAGCAAAGAGAAAAATGAGACGAGTGTTGAAAAAGCTTGTGAATGTTTTTGGGCTGTTCTGTGCTTTTTTAAGGTATTTCTTTTGTATCCTGAAAGAGCTGAAATGTACGTCACTTCTGACCGTTTTTGCTAATGGCTGTGGTCTAAGAGAGAAGTAGGGGAAAAAAAAAACAACAACAAAACACCTGAAGGAGCTTGAATTGTGTATGTAGTTTGGAAATTCAAAGTTACCTGCCATCAATATTGTAAAATGAATCCATTTTAAATTTCTGCCTGAATTTACTGTCTCTTGTGATGGGTTTGGGTTTTTTTGTCTGTGGCTACTTGCATTCTGTTAAACCATGTAAAGGACTGTTTTAAAAAAGTCTTTCATTTGTTTGGCAGATGCTATGTAGCTAAAGATTATTTCAGTTTTTATTGCATTTAAAACCAGTTGACTCACTTTAAGTAAGACCACATTATTTATCTCTGTCTTGGTACTGCTTGATAAACTGTACTCTCACAAATGTTTTGTTACCAAGTTGCATAGTTCTGGAGTTAACTCAGAAGGCTGGCAGCTCTAGCACAGTTGGAAGCCTACTGGACAGAAAATTGACCGGGAGCCATACCCGGAATTCCAGTGCTTTTAGAAGGACAGGTTTGAATCTCTTTTTGTCATTTTCCCCTGTATTTTGGGAAATTTGTTTCCCTTACTGCTGCTGTAAATTCTTCTGAAAGCCTAAACAAAAGATGACATGAATATTATGACTGGAAGCTATTTTCTTTTTTCCTGTGGTCCCTGACTATTTGATGCAGTGCATCTTTGTTGCTTTTTATCTTTTTTCCCCCCTAGTACAAACAGGATAAAAGTAGAGTTACTTAAAAATGTTTTTTTTATGCTAAATCTGCGTACTAGGTGCTTTGAGACAGTTATTTTGGTTTGAGATGCATGCCTTAAGGAAGGAATGAAGAATGAGTTTATTGTCATCCTTTGTAATAGTAGATTAGATTCCCAAAGTTGTGATGTAGGCAGCATGATCTGATATATTAGTTAAAAGCTACTAAAACAGGAAGCTAAGAAAACGTCAACAAAAGGAGCTTGGCAAAATCAGCCCTTCTCCTAAACTTACAATTAATCACATTCCTTGTACATTGCTTCAGATTGTGAAGATTGTTGAGGGTGGATGGAAGAATTTTACGTGGATCAGTAAATTCAGCCTCTACAGCTGTAGGGGACAGATGCATGCTCCAAAGCTTGTTTAAATTAATATAGGGACGACTTCAGGCTAAATGGGGGGCGGGGGGTTATTGTTCTTAAGTATTAATGAGATGATTTAATTTTGTTTCTGTAGTATGTTTCAGAATATGAAGAGTTCATATTATTTAAAGTTTTTGTCATACAAAATGTTAAGGATAAAGCCTCCACATGACTTAAGTTTCCTGATTTGAGACTTTTAAGCAGAAATCTTACAATATTGTAAAATCTATTTTTTTTTTTAATATTGGGGGTATATACACACAGAACTAGTAAAAAAATCCAATAGTTACTTGCAGGCTTATTTTTGGAAGTTGATGGCTAACTAAGGTCATCTTTCTAAAAATGCTTTGCTATATAACGTAATATGTATGTATAATAGGAAGGGTCTTCCTATCTTTACGTTTCTTTTGTTTAGCATCTGAACTTACTGCCACAACAGTGAACAGCAATTCTGTTTTATTTCAGAGGAAGTGGGGTTAGAGGTGTAGTGCAAAGTGTCATCTCTTGGGGCTGGAAGGAACAGATAATGTTGTTTTCATTCATATTTCATTCAGTTGATTGACGTCAATTTCCACTACTTTCAACATACATGGTGTTTAAAGTTCTTGCTAGAGGAGTTTTCTTCAACTCATCTCATTTTTAAATGTACATATTTGATGACTTTTTCACAATAAGAGATATTTCTAGAGTCTGGTTTTGAAGCTGGCCATGCTAAGAGAAGGTGCCTGTAGAGGTAATGTCATTTGCCACACATTACTTGTAGAGGTAATGTCTTGCCACACACTGCAGTGAAACCATGATCTTGGACATGATTGAATATTTTTACTACTGTATCAAGCAGATATTTTGTTGTGGCCATTAAAGGGAGTGATTCCAGGCTTAAATCTTTTTGTAGCTAGGGGTCGATTGGATTTCTGTGGGGAAGAGGGACATTGTGTACTGCAGTGTAAGGATTGGTAATTAATATCTGCACGAAATTTAGAATGTCTTGTCTTGATCAAACTTACATGATGATGTTCAAGTAGCTCAGCAAATGCATTTCTTTTGTTGTTGATTGGATTTTATTTTTTTATAACACCTTGATAATTTCAATATTTCAACATATTTGAAGTCACACTGGAGAAGGTCTAGAAACAGATACTTGTACAGCTTTTTAGTTGAGCCATATATTTTATTTAGTTTCGCTTATATTGACATTGGTAGCTTCAAGTAGAATATATTGCTTTGTCTCTTGCAATCTTACTTACTGAAATACGGTAGCAAAAGTCCCTGAGATTTTGTCTTCTGTGTATAAGGAGATATCATCATGTATGGTTTTGTATTGGGGGTTTTGGGGCACTTTTTTGTATGTGACAAAGACCTGGTTTCCATGGGGAGCACAGCAGTTCTGTATGAGAACTTAAATTGGTTTAGCCTACATGATCAGAGATACCATCCATCAAGTACCTGTTTCTTTTGGATCCAAGGGAGAAAGGTGGAGCAATGAAATGCACTCCCCTGAGGCAAGAAGACTGAGCCTGTCTTCTATGTCATAAAAAGCAGAGCAGGGGGAAACCAGTTCTGCACTGTGAATCCTAAGCTTGTCATACTGGCTTTCAGCAATACATACTGGCATTTTGAAGTTCATTAGGAAAACTGTAACAAAATCTTTCAGTTCTCAGGTGATTAAACAACTTGAAATAGACTCTGTAGGATCTTTCCACTTCTAGAATGTTCGTTGCCTTCTGCTCTCTTTCCTTTTTAAAGCAAAATTCTGCATAGCGATTTAAGGTATGTTCAGAAAAATGTGTATGTTAGTCTTAGACTGGAAAATGAATTATTGGGTTCTCTACTGAACGATGTCTTTTCCGCACATTGGTAGGAGGGGAAACTTTCTGAGCTTCAGGATCTGAAAGTTGGGAATGTTTTTCTGGATAATTGTACTACCAAGTTGTTAATACAGTTTTACTTTGGCATCACAGAATGTAGAAAGCCTAAAAGCAATTTCTTAGCTGCTTTTGGCAGAAGGGGAGTTGAAGAAATTGAAGGACTAACTTGGTAGATCCTTTTACATCTGATACCTGCAAGCAGTAATTTAATACATTTCCTAGGAGATTAGAAATAATCTAGATTACAAGATAATTGAACAGCCTAGGAACCAGCACTGTAGGAATACCTTGAGCTGATAGGAGAGTGGAAAATGTTGTTAGTGATGGAGATGAAGGAGGAAATTATTATTCTGCTGTTGTTGCTTACTATGTAGAAGGAAAAGAAAGATTTCTCCTTCAAATGCGTGTTTCCTCAGGGCTTTGGTATATCATGTAGCATAAAACAGAGCAACTATCTCTTTGCCTATGGAAAAATAACAGTTAACTTTTATTTTTACTTAGATAAAAGTTTATGCCTCCTTCAGTGAAACTGAACTGATTTACTGTTTGAGGTATTTTGACTCGAGGAAATGGGCTCTCTCTTCCTGCCATAGTTAACTTTTACTTTCAAAGTAGATTTTTTTTGGGTTTAACACCTTTCCCAATGCATGTGACACCCCACCCCCCCCTTTTTTTTTTTGGTAGGTCTGTGCCAGAAGCTTGGCAACAGTATTATCAGACATCAAAAACCTAGCTGGCAAATTGCATATTCATGGCATAGGTAGTTTTCTTTGTCACTTTTGATTCTCTGATTTCAGTGCTTGTTTTGCTATTTTCAGGTATACCCCCAGGGTTTGAATGGGTTATCTAACTAAGGTTTCAGGTGTATTCTTGGCCCACTTCTGCCTAGAATTATTTTTTTCTTTTTCACTTTTGAAATATTTTTCTTCTTTAGGCTAAAAAGGACTTCTTTGCCCCAAAACGTCACTGTTTTTGTCCAGTTCCATCAGCTACTGTGATAAGGAGTTATTTCCTCTCTGTACTAACCTTGTCTTCTCTCTTCAGATCATTGCTGCTGCTGCAGCAGCACTGTATTAGTATAGCATTTAACTCCATTCTTATGTAGGAATTAGCCTTAATGATATGTATGCTGCAAAATGTGATGGTTTTATATGTCAACTGTAACATAAAAGAAATAACCTGAGGATAGGAGAGCTTGTGAATATTTTAGCAGGCTCTTCCTGAGCTTGCTGGTATGAATAATAGCAAAGAATAGTCAGAAAAGATAGATGTTAGACCTTAGTGTGATTAAAATTGGGGTGGTGGTTGTGGTTATGCAGCATCACAGGTAGAAAAGGAAGCATGAATCTATTCTATTAATAATATGTACCTGATATTAAACATGTCTTTGAGCAAATAAAATAACATCAAACAATGGCATCAAACAACATTGCTTTAATTTCAGGGGTTTTTTTTCCTTTTCAAATACAGCTGATCCTACTGCTCTGGGATTCATCATTTCTCCATGGTCTCTGCTGTTGCTTCCATCTGGCAGTGTATCATTTACTGATGAAAATGTCTCCCAACAAGACCTGCGAGCGTTCACAGCACCGGAGGTTCTGCAGAACCATTCTCTATCATCTCTGTCAGATGTTGAAAAGGTACAGTACCTCTTCCTTGGCATACAGGTGTTGTCTTTTACTGTTGATCCCTTCACAAAATAGCTTTAAATAGTCCTTTTTCTGTCTATGTGGTTCTTGATTTATATGTGTAATTGCTGATTTCTTTTGTGAAAGGACGAGGGATCCTCCTACTTTTTGTCCGTAAGAGTGGAATAGTGATTATGGTTGCACGCACTTATGAAGCGTCTGTGTGCAGGTCCCTGTTATGTGTATGCTACTGACAGCCATACTTGGGCAATGGCTACACAAAACAACTGACCGTTGAACTAGTAGTAAGCAACACTTTGCCGCCTTTTTCTAAAATATTTCAGTGACATCAATTTTAATTTTTAAAATTTTCTTTGGCAAAATGCATCTGAGACAAAAGCAAAGGAATTACTCAAGCAGCCAAGGGCTTCAAAAAATGGGATATTCCTACACTCATCTGAAAAGAAAATGTTTGTTTTAATTAATATAAGTATTCCTCAGTTGTGTGCGAAATTATTCCTTTCCACCTTCCTTTTTTAACTCTTCCCCAAGGATTAGATGTTCAGGAAGGTAAGGTTTGTATGTGTGATCTCTTCCAGGTCATTGATACGCACAGTCAAAATGACTACTTATTAAATGTTTTCTTAACAATAATTTGTTGCAAATGGTAACGCTTTCCCCAGAATCAAAGATATTTAGAGATGGGAGTAAGAGGGAAGCTGAGCACTATTTCCATCTCTTTGGCTTCTCTGGGTTGATAATCCTTAGAGAAGGAAGCTAGCCGCAGCCAGTGTTGTTGTAATGTGGGAACAATTATGACATTTGGCAGTCTTCCTCCAAGAAGAACAGCAGCATGCTCTTAACTCCAGAGGAAACCAGTATTGGCATCGATTGCTGTTGTGTGCAAAAGGACTATTAAAACATGTTTTTGTGTTGAATATTTTGTGTTTGCAGCTTTTTTCTTCTAAACCTTGTATATAGTCGGTTTTCTTTAGGGCTGTATCACCAAATACCTACTGAAAATCACTATTTCTTCAGTTATTCACAAGCTCTTTAGACATCCTTCTTGCCCTACAGTATTGTCAAAATTAATGGTATAATAAAATAGGTATATACTTTTATCTATGACAAAACTATAAGCAATTAACAACCTAGGTTGAAAGTTTTAATAGAAAAGTAAAAATAACACTGACATCAATACAAGATTTGGGATCAGTTACGTAGGATGCAGCTGCCAAGCTCTGTAGTCATACTATTGGAATTGTTTATCCTCTTTCAAGAGAGACAACACTGTTGAAGACAGTAACATTACCTCTGTTGCCAACTCTGAAGTTAATATGCAAAACAGGCCTTTAAAAATGCCAGAAAAAAGTTTTTTGAAATGATGTGTTTGTGACCTTCCTCAGAGCTGATTGCATTCTTTGTTCTCTGCCAGTATTCATTCAGTACGTTACTTTTTTCTTTTTGAAATAAATAGCAAACTGTCAGTATTATGTATCTTTATCTTAAATACTCAGAGTGAGCACTGTGGCCTATAAACTCCAGCACAGAGTGTATCAGTAGGTGATGACCAAATACTGGCATTCTGCACATATGGAGTGCTGATTAATCCTTGCCAGTTACAGCTGTGTGAATTTATTTCATGATACTAGTATAACCTTGCTTGCTGAAAGGTGATGACAAAATGGAGACTCTAGGCCACAGCAACTGCATTGCTGTTTTCATTGGGAAACAATTGGATGTGGAAACAGACAATCTTTGGCTTTACATAAGCAAGTTATTCATACAGTCACACATAAGCTAAATAAAACCCTTTAGCTTGTGGTATTCAGCTTTAGCATTAGGTTGAAGCTTCAGGCTTTTGACTTGAGATGAACCTGGTTTGTGTTTGAACACTACTCGATTTCTGCGTGTGTTTTTGCACAAACTGGGGGGAGAAAATTAACAGTTCTGGTAGCCTGGGATGGTACAAAAACATTTGAAGAAAACTTGCTGCTACCATTCTTGTTCTCAGTTTAAATCCTTGTGGATAAATCACACAGCTGTTCTCTCAGTGTGGTAGTCATGTCTGGGTATAGTGAAGGACAGCTGTAATCTGAAGATGGGATCTGTGAGTTCCTGCATTCGCTCATGTGAGACCCTCCAGTTGAATTCTTAGAAATGTACTATTATGTACAAAGAATTTAAGTCTTTTCATGATGGCAATGGTATAGACCAGTATACGTAAAAATAATCTTTGATAATGCATCGGAGGACACACACACGCACACACATGACCAGAGTATCTGTAATACTGATCTATAATCCCCTGGCTGGGAACTGCACGGTATAGTACGTTTGTACAAAATGCTTCAAACGTATGAGTCCTCTTGGGTTTATTTGCTTACCTGCTTATATGGAAGGAGGAAACATAGCTTTGTACAAAAACTTTTGTCCTATTATGGCTTTATTAGTTGAAGTGAGTAGGGCTGATAAACAGCATATATGTGCATCCTTCTTTTTATTGACCATTTCCCTTTTCATTTGTATTAAACTGTGTGTTGGGCGGTACACTGGTTATTTGTCCTAATATGTTGACTTCATGTTTCTTAGATACTGCTTTGCACATGCTGACTGCAGTAACTTTTAACATATTTAAACTTTTTTTTTTTCTGTCACAACTTGCTGTAGTTCACTGAATTAATTTACTGGAAATCCGGTATCTTCCTCCTTTTTGGTGGTCATTCTGAAACGGAACCATGTCTGAAAGCTGCTGAAGGCATGAAACATGTCTTGTTTCTTAAAGGCCTTGTACCAGACAGTGACAGGGCTGCATTTGTCTCTTGAGTTATGACTTTACTTGCTAACACAAAGTAACAGTCTATTCAAGTATCAATATTAGAAAAAATGATAGTCAATGTTTTGATTCCAAACACCCAGTTAATCTGAATACAAAATAAGTCTAGGGTAACTGTAAGCTTATGGAAATAGAGTAAGTATACTGTTCAAAATTATAACAAAAGATTAATTTTGGAAATTTGATGTTAATTTATGTATTGTAGAAAATATTAGAAGTATCATAATACAAAAAAACCCTATAATTTTTGAGTAAATGCTTGCATTTTTGAGATGCATGTTACGTGCCTCTAAATCAAAGATTACCTCATCTGGAGAGAGAGAAGATGATGTTAAATATGAATGCTTATTAGGTAGTATTGTACAAAAACAAGACTTACTAATCATTTGAAATTAGCAAAATTCTTGGGGTTTTACAACACAATTTTTCAATAGATGCTTATTGCTGGAATTTGCTCTTGTGTAAGGAACTTGATGTAATGCTGCAGTCATGATCTTATAAACAGACTGTTGTGGGATTTTTTAATTTTCTTTTTTCCCTCCTGACTATCTGACATAACCTAAGGCTGTCAAACTATAATAAGCAGTTAGAAATTTGTAAGGAGAATTGTCAAACACCCGTTAAATAGCAATATGACTATTTTATTTTTTGAAGTTAAGGTGTAGAAGTAGAAAAGAGTTGAATGATGTGTGTGCAGGCATTACATTAAAATAAAAAAATTAGTTCAGCTGATATGTAGTGGATACTTTTTTTTTTTTTTAGTAGTAGTGGCTTGCAAGTAACTTTGAAATGCTGTGATACTTTGAAAACATCCTTAAGTTAATATAAAGCTTGGTGGAATTGAAGTACCACATCACAAACTGTTTCACCTCACTTTTATTTTGAAAGCTGTTTTCAGATAGATTAGTGGTGTAGCATGTTTTAGTTTAGAGGTCTGATTGTGTGGTTGTACAATAATATTTTTGTTGAGAATGATGAACTTCTTGGTTTTGGAAATATCTTCCATTATGTTGAAGCTTAGAATCATAGAATGATAGAATATCCTGAGTTGGAAGGGACTCGTGAGGATCGAGTCCAAATCCAGACTCCACTGAGGGCAAACCAAAAATTAAATCATGTATCTAAGAGCATTGTCCAAATACTTCTTGAACACTGACAGACTTAGGACCATGACTGCTTCTCTGATTAGAATGAACAGTTTTGATGATAGACTTTTTAAGTGCTGTTCTTGTATTTTGGGGGGATGGGAGGGCTTTAGAGGCTTTTTTCATTTTAATTTATTTGGGTTTGTGTGGTTTTGTTGTGGAGTTTTTTCCTGAAAAGTTTTTTTTTGCATGCATTATTACCCTGAAAGAATATTCACCTTTTTCTGTATAGCTATGGTATATCCGGATGTGTAAGGAAGACATTCTAGTGTTTCAGCTGAAAAGGTAATAGGTAATAAACCAGATATAGAACAATTTTCTCAGTATTTGAAAGATAATGTTTCTGGTTGAACGGGGCAGTGGTATTAACTGAGAACCCTTGATGCTTGTCTGTGACTTCCGTCCTATTCTGCTCTTCACGTGGAACAGAGACAACTCATTTTGGCCAGTGCTTGCTGTCTGGGAGAGAAGGCTGATGGGTGAGCCCTTGCCAGCTACCACTGTGCTGCCTACATATTTGTGTGTAGAATAAATCTGTATCATCTGCACCTGTGTACAACACTGCAGTCCTGCCAGAACATGCCACTGTCAACAAAATTTGCCTCCTTATTTTCTCTTCTGAGCATGATTATGAAGAAATTCTCCATGGTTCTGCTTCAGCTTTATGATAAAGAAAAACATCGTTTCTCTATATTTCTCTACCTGCATATTCTTGCACATCTGTGTCTGAATGCACACTAGCTGACCCCATTCTCCTGTCTTCAATGTTTGCCAGTCAGATAGACTGAACCGTACTAGAGAGTAACCATGTGTCAGCAGTATCTGGTATATCGCTGTCTTACACTGATGGAAACCTTTCTGTCCTGTGGCAACTCATAGGCTGTGCTAGACAGAGACCGTACCACAAGATTTAAGTGGTAGAAGTTTAGGATTGGAGTGCTTCTCTGAATATGTTGAATTCTAATTTTGTATGAATAAAGCATGTTGAATTTATGAGAACAATTTTTATAACATGTTTCTTCTAAGTGTATTCAGTAATTACTTCCTTACCCTGTCACAAAGCTGTGTATTGCTCTTCTGAATACATAAATGAACCTTTTTCTGTTTTTACAATAGAAATCTGAAAATACATCATGCTTGTGTTTTGGGGTTAATTCCTGGCACAGTTCAGTAATGGTATAATGTCTTTCAAGCAGTCTGGTCTAAAATGAGAAACATTATGCAACATCCTTTTTCTGAGTCTTCAAGAATATATTTTGTTGTCTTCTGTAGGCTAGATGTGTGATTTATTTTTATTTTTTAAATTTTTTTAACAACTCTGCATATTTAGTGTGGGAAGGAGAAAATTATTTTTAACATTTTATAGGTTCTGTTGCAATGTCCATTACCTTTGTACACTCAATTTACACCTAAGTTTTAAAAATCTTTATATGAAGTATCCGAGTCCGGACAGATTTTGTCAATGTATGTACCTAATACTTAGGATATTTTGCTTTTAGTTAGTGAAGAGGCTGACTTAAGCAAATAGCTTTTAATTTATCGCTGTCCCTGTAATTGTTGTTCATTGCCTCCACAATTATTTAATAAACTTGTTGCTTTTAAGTAGCACAAACATTACTGCTAACTGGGTAGAAAGAACTGTCACTAGAGTATGTTACTTATATAGTCCAGAAAAACTACCTTTTTTCTGCACTTACCTACCTGTTTTGTTTTCACAGTCACCTGTAGGGACAGTGTGTCTTTGTGCTCTTAATTCTGCAGTATTTAAAGGATTTATTCCCTGTCCTGATGGGCTTAATATGTTAAAGATGTATTAATGTAATTAATGTTGATATTAATCATTAATTATATCTTAAAATATCAATAATAGATTAAGATTACTGCTTTATGCATTGATACTCTTGTGTTTGTTCCTTTTTTTCCTTTGATCCCAATCTTGGGGATCTCTTGACAGTAGTAGCCCACTGTTTGAGTCCTGCTAAGGTGTGCCTTGCCTTCAGACTAAAGTTTTAAGGAGCCTTGGACACAACCATGTTGTCTATACCCCACAACAGGCTGATCACATGGATTACGTGTGCTTCTGGCTTCAATGTGAGATGAAAGCTTAAAATTGAACAGAGAAGACAGAGGCACTGGTTAGATGCAGTATGTTTTGTACCAGTAGGATTTGTTTCTCTGAGCCTTGTGGCAAAGGAGAATAATGATTTGAAAGACAACTGAGCTTAAATACCAGGAATATATATAGGCAAAATGATGTTAAGTTAGTTGCTGTACTTTAAAGTTCTGCTTTGCATTTCCAGTCCTGTTCAACGACTTGACAAACATCTTGTGTTTTATGACAGGTCCATATTTATTCTCTTGGTATGGCACTCTTTTGGGGAGCTGACCATGAAGTTCCTCAAAGTCAGGTAAGTTTAGATTTGGTTTCGTTTAATATTGTAGCTTCAGACTTGAATCTGCATTTGAGTTAACATCGCAGGGTGTCATAATGAGACACTGAAGAGTAAGTTGCTTTCCTGTACTTGGATACTTATCCCATGGAGTGTGTGGGGGAGGTGACGGTGATGTTGCCTTAAAGAAGGTGCTGATACTACATTTCTGTTAGTTTCTATGAAGATATATCTGGGCTAGTCTATCTTGTAGTGTCACAGGCTGAAAGACAACAGCTTAAGCTGTTGACAAAGGAGAAAATTATTTGGTTTGGTTTAGGCTTATATAAAATCAAATATTTAAATAACACTGTTGCTTTACTCATAATAAAGCAACTTGTTCTCTGTGCTGCCATAACTTCTGTTAGTCTGGACTTGGCACATACAGATACTTACATTACACAAGGGCCAAAAAAGGGTATGAATTGTTTGGAATAGGGAGTAGACTCTTGCTATTGACTTGTCAGTCAATGCAGACAGCTGCAGACTGCTTAGAGCCGAGTGTTGTTGCTCAGTGGGGTTATTTCACACACCCAGCAGAACTTCTAGAATGTCTTTCCAAAACTGGCTGAAGATTATGATTCATCATCTTCCTGGGTATTCCTTCCCTGCCCCCAGTTAAACTTTTGGAAGTCAATGTCTAAAAGAGTGAAAATAAGATGAAATGCATCTGAAAAAACATTTAATGATGGACTTGCAGTTGTGGGATTTGGCAGAACATTGTGCAGCTCAAGGAGATAAGCTATTTCTGTTTCATATTTGGGTTCAGTTCTACTAATTGGTGTTAATGTACAAGGACAAGTAAGGAAACTTTGAAAGGCTCTTTGACAATTTAAGTATTCAGCTCCTAATATTTTCTTCAAATATTAGGAGTGGTAGTTGGGTTCTCATTTGTACTGATTTGGAAGTAGCTGCCTGAATGCAAAAGTCAGAAAATTCAAAGCTACAACTGTTCCAGGGATACTTACTGCCTACAGTAATGCCTTCTGTGCCTGTCCCAAAAGCCCCAGTATTTTTAGACAGCTATCCCTGTTCTTTGCTCTCCTGTCTGTAGGAGGTGAAAGGAACAGTAGTCAGCAGTAGTGGGAGAGTGACTTAACATAGGTAGAGATAGGTGTTGAGCAGAAAGTAGGCATGATTTTTAACCCCCCTTTTCTTTGTTTCTTCCTTTGGTATTGGATTGTATCAACAGTTTCACAGTAATGCAGTGGGAAGGAGTACTCTACCTTTTGATATAACGATGTTTTTCCAAAAACTGTGGTGGGGTCTGCCTAGAAAGAAAGGGGGGAGCAGAGATCTAGAATCTACCTTTGGGATGTTCTCATGCGGTGCCTCTGCCCTGCAGAGTTAGCGGAGGCAAAAGGACACTCTGTGTATGGCATTGCCTTTAAGTGTTAATTTGCATGTCTGGATCTTCCCATTTTTCAATTATTCTTTTTTTCATATTTGCCTGCCTATGTTAGTTAATTATGCTTCTGTGCTGGGAGTTTGGTTGAATGCAAGAGTGGTTTTTACAACTGTTTAAAAGTGCTAAACAGATAAATTGGAAAAACCTTTGTTAATTAAATCAGGATGGTCCAGAATACTTTTTTTTTATTATGGTACAGTTTAAGAGCACTAATACATGGAGGATTGGAAGATTGTAATGGTTTGAAGTGCTCCCTGATGCAAAAATCAGCACACTCGTACTTTGCTGGTTACCAAAGTGGGTAACACCAAAGTGGGAGCAGATTAGAAAGCTCAGTTCCCAAGTGGCTGCGGCATCTGAGAACAAGTGTTATCACTGACAATTGCATACCCTGCGGAGTAATATTCCACATACAATGTGCTGGATTAACTGAATGGGAGGAGAATTAAATCTAGATTGTTCTTAACCGTGTGAGTGTTGTCCGGCAACCATGAAGCTCTGCTTCCTTAACCAGTGGCTTTGCTGTTTTATTCCTTGCTTTTTTGTTGAGATTGTTTGATGAGATCACTGTACTTTGGAAATGCTAAGGCAGCTGCTGCAAAATGCTGGTGAGGTGAGAAACTGCAGAAAATGAGTGTAGCAGACAGAGGGTTACAAAATTATTGTAATGAGGATTGAATTTTATGCTGGTGACTGGCAGAATGTTCAAAATCAACAAAGAAAATTTCCTTTTCACTAGTCATTAAGCCCTTGAGAAAGGAAAGCATTGGTGTCCTGACCTTACAGATCAGACAGCTTGTTTGGACCAGATTGTTGTAGAGTAGGAATCAAATCTGATGCTGAATGCCTGTCCTCTGATCAACAACTGCTATTTATTCACCGCCTAGATGATGACTTTCAAATTGGCACTCAAATAATGTAGGGAATAAGTTTTGTGAATAGTTATTTTACTGTGTTGAATGTCTTTTTTCTGTGTGTGCCACAAGTCACTATTAAAATTGATTCTCCTATCCCTCCTGTTTTTCTTTGTTACTAGCCTATCAAACTTGGAGATCATCTCAACAGCATACTCCTCGGCATGTGTGAAGATGTAATTTATGCCCGTGTTTCTGTACGGACTGTTCTGGATGCTTGCAGTGCCCACATAAGGAACAGTAACTGTGCCCCTTCTTTTTCCTATGTGAAACAGTTGGTCAGACTGGTTCTGGGAAGCCTGTCTGGGGTAAGTGTGTGTCAGCATTTGAGGAACAATAGAGATGAGCAGGAAGAGAGCAAAGGTGCTAATTCACAGTCACTCTGCAGTCATTCTTCCTCTTGTTTTACTATGTTGCAATTTTGATAAGGGGGGGATGTTGAAAGGAGAGAATTGCTTCTCTCCCCTTGTAACAATTTGTGCACTTGACAATTCCTCCTGGGATGTGCATTCACAACAGCTGTTTCTGAGGAAGATAATTTTGTGAACTGTTTGTCTTCATTGAAAGAAAAGTAGGGAAAAACGGGAGAACACAAAAGATTATGAACTCTGGAGCAAGCCTTAGACTTGTTGCTACCTGAAATGCTTCAAAAATGATTGCTGTGAATTTTCTTTTTTTAAAGTTATGCTTGACTTTTGGAGAGCTGCTTATTAACAGGAGGAGTGACTTTTTAGCCAATTCTCTTGTGCTTCTCTTGCAATTCTGCTCAGCTCTTGAATATGATAATTGTGGAGGACGTTATTGTCTAATGATGACAAATGTATTAAACTGTTTTCAGAAGTGAAACAAACTACATGAACTCATCTTGCAAAGTTACTATTCCTGACAGGCAACTTCTCCCTTCACCTAAACCATTACGACATAACTTCAGAATAGTTAAATAATTTCCAGGCTCTGAGTAGAAAGGAAGGCCATAAATTGTCAATACTGTTAGATTGTTCTCTGGCCAATACTTGCTTTCCTTGTGTTCTGTTTATAATTGTAACAAACGCTGAGCGGTTTATTATTGCTGGAATGATATCCCATGATGGTCCTGAATTTTATTTTATCCAGTTTTATATCATTGAAACTCCTTTTTTTTTTTTTTTTTTTTTAATCTCATAGGGTTATGCCAAGGTAAAAATTGGTGTCTGGAGACACAGCACTGTAATTCCAAGAAAAATATTTGACTTGATAATGCTTCCTTTTTTAAAAAAAAAAAAAAAAATTGTTATCATCTAGTTGTTAGATAGTTTCTTCATAAATCTGGTTAGGAAACGCTTGCATGAGATGTGAGGTCCCTGCACTTGTCTGATATTTGGCAGCAGCTGATTAAAACAGGCCTCCACACATAATGCTGAGCTCTACACTATCAGTCTGGTGCTCCTCGCTGTAATGTCTGAAGTCTTATGTAGTTGCCAAATGGAGCTAGTCTGTGATTCAATGAAATAAAGTGAAGCTTTAATCAGTGAAGCTATTAAAATAAAGACCCAAACCTTGAATTGAGCTACGAGATACAGAAACAGCCACTCTCAAGAGTAAGTCCCCAAGTTCTTAATGGCCCTTTCTGCTTAGCAAATTTTCTGCTTTTCCTTATCTTGTTCTTGTCAGCAGCCTTTCAGAGGGAGTCTGAGGTTAGTGTGACAGACTATACCAGTCTACCAAAGGTAGCAATAGTGGTCCCAAATGCATATACTGAAATCCAGTGGAGAGCTGAATCCAGCAACTGCATTCCTGTCTCCTATACCAAGTTGATAATGAAGGAGCAGGACAGCTGGTAGTTATCCAGTGCTGAAGTTTTGCTAATCTAGATTTCCTCTGCCAGTAACCTTTTTAACCTAATTCATCATGTGTCACTGGATTGGCTTTGCAAGAGGACAAGAATAAAACAGCCGAAGAGAACCAAGTGCTGACAGAACAACAACATAGCTACGCTACTGTGCTTTTGTGCAGCTTAGCTAGCCATCCTTGCTGTTTTTAATGTTTAGAGCTTTGTATGTGTGCTGGAATTTTTAAGTTAATATGAACACCATATAAAGTTGCGGGGTTTTCAGAACCATAGTACAACTTGCTATTTCAAGGTCAGCGTGCCTCGAAACTTGATTGGTCTTATCAAAGGCTAGAGAGGTCTTAGCTCTGTAACTGGTCATTTGGTGGTCTATGAAGTGCAGCTGAGAGGTTCTGTTTGAATATTTTCACTTTCTATGTTAATATGCTTCGTAAAGGGCAATGTTTAATGTTGATTGAGTTGCATTGTAACAGTGATGGATAGAAGACTGCTTGATTTCTCCTTCCCACCTCCCAGCTAAGCCACTGCCCAAGTTATGCTGCTTCTCACTATATCAAAAGATCTCACTAAAGATTCTTTGTTGTAGCAAAGAAGCTCTTCTTTGAATGATCATACATGTGAAATAAATTTTTTTTAGGGAAGTAGTGATTAAAAAAAAAAGTTAAAAGTTAATGGGAGTAGCTAAGCCTGACACACAAAAGGAATGTGCCTCAGGGCTAAAGAGACTTCTCACAAATGCGTGAGATCTTACACGTGTAAGTTGTGTGAGGTATCAGCCTAAAACTATCAGGTACAAGACAGTTCTCCTTGTTATACAGAAAATTCATCAGGCCAATTGCAAGTTCCAGTCATGTTGCATGGAACATGGTTTTTGAATGTGACTGTCTCTTCAGTTTGCTGTAGAGGGGGAATGTTACACGCCTGTGAACTTAATTTATACTTAGTGGAAAAAAGTAGACCAAATGTTATAGTAAAAATAATGCACAGATTATTCAAATGTGGATAATTCTAGGGGATGTTCTCACTGTTGAACCTGTTTTTTTTATGAAAAAAAGTTTCAACTTCTACTCTGAACTTGAACTTAACTGTTTGGCACTTGTTATGTTGTGCGTTTACATAATGGATGCTTGTTTCATACTAATGTGAGCTCTTTCAATATTTGACTTTGTGTTACTGCCTGTTTTGTAGGTGGATCAGCTTTCTTGCAATGGAGATAGAAAATTGCAGCCAGACAGGAGCCAGGCTATTCGGGAGAGGCTGAGGGGAAAAGGACTTCCCACAGGTAAGTGCTTCACTGCAGTAAGGGTTATGGCAATAAATACAGCCCTGTGGAAGACCAAGTTTGGGTAGATTTTGTGGCCAAAGAAGTTGAATAGTGGAGGACTTGCTGATATTCACAGAACTCTGATGGTTCAGTATCTAGCTAAGTGTTGGTGATGGTGACATGAGAACAGTTGTTTTAAGAAAATACTTGTCCTTTTCCAGTTCAGTCCTGATGGTAGGAACAGGTTTTTTGAAGTTCTTAATCAAAAGTTTTGTTTCTGGATAAAGGGAATCTTCAGCTGAAAGTAGGTTAGCTAGAGGAACAGGATGCAGCTTTTCTTAGTTCCTTCTTTCCTGTGGACTCTGCTTTCTCTTCATAGGTCTAGTTGCACACAGCCCCTTTCCCCGGGAAAAGGGAAAGAATGTTTTCTCATATGTGCATTTTCTCTGCATGTAAAGCTTTTTTCTGTCTCCTCTTTTTTTTTCTTGAAGAGACATATTATATGTTCTGTCACAGTTCTGCTCTGCTTTGACAGTGTGAGGTGAACATGGAGGCCAGGCAGGGTTGTACTGTTACTTCAGGGGAGTAAGGAAAGAGGAAAACGGGGGGAGGAGGGAAGGAGAGGAATGTGTGTGTCAGGGAGGAGAGACTGTTCCAGAAGCAGACTGTTGCTATTGCTATGGTGGAGGAAAAGGGATAAAGTGATGTGGGTTGTCAGCTGATGCCGGCCATGACTTCATTAGATGTCCTTTTTTAACATCAACTCTGTACTAGGCTTCTTGGATAAGTGGATGTGTTCTTCCAAAAGACTGATCTTGTATTTTTCTGGAAGAATTGTGGGGCTGGGTAGCAGCATTTTATAAGGCAACAGTTTGGACCACTCTGTCATTGTGATCCAGGCAGTGAAATGTGATAATCAGGTGAGACCATTCCCACCTTAAAATATTTATCTGTAAATGGAGTATTTTGGCGCTAGAATGCGACATCACCCACAAATACTCAATACCATAAGGGATAGCAACATGGTTTTCATCCGCCTCACATTATCTCTCTGCCTATTTACCACCAATAAACTTGGAACAACGTTATGTTGCTGGTGTACTTGAGTTGGACAGTTGAGTGTTTTTTTTTCAGTTGTGTCAAGTGACACTGCAGTGAATTGCAGGAACCAAAATAATTGATGGAGTTGTCAGTAGCAACAGAAATTGCAAAAGTTAGACATGAGTCTGGCAAGACATTGGTGGTTGTCTTTTATTGATTCTTTTGAGATGAGTCCTAGATTAGGCTAGTTTTCGATATAAAAACCTTATGTCAGTGGTTGCCAGCCCTTTTAGTACAGCACTATGTGTTTAGGAACAGTTTCTGGTACAAGCTGTCTCTTTGTTTTCTGGCACAAATGCACTGTTCTGACTGCTTTCGCAGAGGGGTTGTTTTCTTGCTGGCTTTTTTTTCTTCTTTTCCAGAATATTTCTGTAGCAATAGGAATATCAGTAGGAATACAGGGTTTGGGACTGGATCAATCTAGTTGACTGGATTTGTAGACAATGTAATGCCTTTCCTGAACGTAAGCCCTTTCTTAAAATTAATTTTTTCCCTGGTTCCCACCAATTTTATAAGGGTTGTACCAGAACCTTAGTGTTCTGATTGTTAAATTGTTTATTTTTTAACCCTATTCTTCCCAATTTCCAGTGTTGTCATATTCACAGTTTCTTTACACACCTTTGTTCTTTTGGCAGTACTAACCTATTCCATATTGCTCACCTTTTTTTTTTTTTCTTATAACTTTATTTGAGCACTACCATTTGGCTACTACCTCAAGCTTTGTCATTTCCATACCCTCTTTCCATCATCTATTCTGCTTTTTATTCTGTGATCATCATAAAGTGCATATTTTGATAAAGATCAGAATATTTGTTAAGTCTTGGAGACATAGCAAGATTGACTTTAAACTCTGTTCTCACTGCATTAGCAACCCTGATTATTCTTTTCTTTGTTGTTTCTAGTTTTGTTTTCACTAATACAACTGAATAGTCTTTTGCTGGTTTACTTTTAATTTTCTTAGAAAATCCTCAAGTTCTTTAAGTGTTTGTGGTTTGAGGGGGGGTTTCTTGTTCATTTGTTTTCCTCCCACAACTTTGTTTAAGCTTTTCAGCAGACTTTTTTTTTTTTTCCCCCCGGAAGTGATGCTTCTCCCTAAAGTCTTAAGTATATTTTAACAAAAAAGCCTTTGGTTTAGGTTCTACTAAATTTTGGAGATCGATGTAGTAGCTCCAGCCAGTATCTCCATGGCTTTCTGGCTCAGTACTAGAGCGAATAACATCCCTTTAATGTCTGAAAATTTCTCTGAGGATTATGCCTTTAACGTAAAGGATATAGACTAGATGATCTAATTGCTGTGTTTCTACTGTATCCTCTGACTTGAAAAAAAGTCATAGCTAGAATATTCTTTCCTCTTATCCTTGCTTGTTTTGAATCTTTTAGTATGTATGACTTTGCTTCTGAGATGGTTTAGAGGTGTTGCTTTTTATTTTAATTACTGAAAAGTTCAGTTAGGATCCAATATCTGAATCTCTGAAGGGCTGTGAAGCTGAATGTTTGTCCTACTGCTATGTGCTCACTTGCCTTCTGGCTCTACCTAGGATTTCCAGGGTGCCAAGCAGAACAGGTACCCTGCAGTGTGTGAAACCAGTGGGTCAGGGTAGAGCAACCAGAGTTAAGGGTTCTCTGAGACTGAGGAGTCCAGTTGGCTCAGCTGGTATTGACCACTGAATTCAAGAGAGGGTTTTAAGTAACCTCAGTCCAAATCACTTTTAAAAAGGTTTCTCTTTATAGGGAACTTCACATTGTCTGAAGAGATCTAATTAAACATAATATTTACTCAAATAATATTTTTGAAATGAGTGAACTAGATAACCCCCAGACTATAAAATTAGCTGAATAGTCCTCATCCTCTAATTCCCTTTTCTCTTAAGTTGATTGAAAGTGCGTGCATGCATAGAGTGTTACAAATAATGCATGGCACCATGGGGAATGAATGTTTGTGCATCACTGTTCCAGTGTAAACGTTATTTTGTCTGGTCCCAAAGGCTGTTAACGAGTTATTAATGAGTCTCAGTTATTAATGAGATTCTCTTGAATGCTTGATTTTTCCTATTTTTGTCAAGATGAACAGTCAACCAGCAAAAATGTTTTTCAATTACTGTGTGGGTTTTATGATATTTTGGTGTTACGCTTCTTTCTTCGCTCCCATCCTTAGAAGTGGAAAAGTAGATTTTTTTTTTCATGTTTTCTATTATTTCAGTCTTTATTTTCAGAAAAGAAGATAAATTGAAGTCAATTGCTCCTTGATATTTTTTTATGTCCTGCCTATCCTGCTTCCATTTAACGTGTTTCAGTTTCTCTGTATCACACTCATTACCTGTGGAACTCTCTTTTTTTTTTTTTTTTTTTTTTTCTTTTCCCTAGAGGGCTGTGAACCCTCTTAGCTTCCCCAAAACCTTTCCCAAGTCTACTTCTCTTACCAGTCCCATTTCTTGATAATCTTAATAGCACCATCTTACTTCTCTGTTTTCTGATCTTAGATACATTCCTTGATCTCCACCTCACTGAGATCTTGGGGAACATAGAGTCTGAAATGGATGTCTGGTATTAGTGAGAGGCAGCTCACGTTTGATTCAGGGCAATTTAATGCTTGGTTATTTCTTTCTGTAATGGTATGCTGGTTTGCTGGTGCAGATTCTGTAGGTAACAGCACGCATCAGCTGCCCTGGGGGCACAGATTTTAGATTTCTGGAAAAGTGAGCTGTGGAATGGAGTGCTAATTATACTGATGATAATCTCATAGATTGAGGAGCCACAAGTAGAAGGCCAGATGAGGGCTTAAGAAAAATAGTAATGGTAACAGAGAAAAAAGAAAAAAAAAAAAAGAAACATAAAACTAACTCAGAAAAGCATATAGTCCTTTTTTCCTCAGTTGACACTGTACTGTTCTGCTGCTGTGTGTAGTTGAAATATATGTGTCTTACTCCAGTTGCAAAGCAGCAAACACTTAAAAAGGTGGGAAGCTACCAGGCAGGATTATGATTCTGAGTGAACTGTGTTTCTAGTAAGTTAGAAGTGATGTCAGTCATCTTTTATCTAAATGCTTGGGTTTAACTTCCTGTCTGAGAAGACACTTTGGGCCCGCTTTAGCACTGAGACAATGGTGGAGGGTGGGCAGGGCGCATATAAGGATGTGTCTAATTTAACCAGTCATTTTCCCAGCATATTTAAGGAAGTAAATACGGTGAGCAGATGTCTTTCCTGGAGAGGACAGAAGACTTGTCTGATACTCACTGCGGTGAAGTTCTGTGGAGTCATTGTGAAAAATCTTAAAAAGAATTTTCAATTAATGGAATAGCAGCACAGCGCTAAGGCATGTATTATGAACTTGAGAGTATCAGAATGTTACTATGAGTATTGAACTTAAGATAGCTGATAAATCATGCTAAGTTCATGAACATAGAGATGGTTTAGCAAGAAAGTTGTGCTCCTAGTTGGAGAGTAGCCAACTAATACCTTAGATATTTGCAGTCTTTGAAAAATATTAAGATTTTTGCTTTAAGTCCCTGAAAGTGATTAATGTTAAGATCAGTTTTCCATACTGGGGGCACCCAAAATTATAATTGCTGGGGCTTTATTGTTGGCTTAGGACAAATGTTTTGAAATATTTTTCTACTTCATGTGTTTAATTTGGATATTTTGCTTTCCTTATGTACCAAGGTTGGATATTTTCAGCTACTCATTTCTGTCTTTTTATGTTTTGAAGATAATTATTAAATTAATAAATAACTTCATGTTAATATTCTCCCCAATTAAATTTATTTTTTATCTCTTTCATGACTCACTTTCTGTGGACATCTTGTTGAATGAATTTTATGACAGGGTTGACTGCAGAAGTGATTTATTCTAAATTAATATTACAGAATGTTTGCTTTTAGTCAAGTTATATTTGTAACACAGAATTTAGGAACTGACTTAGCCAGCAGAAATAGAAGTGGTAAAACCTGGTGTGAGTCATGTGAACCAGTGAGTGATATTTAAGTTTCATACTCAAAACACTTTAAACCTTAAGAGTCTTTAAGAATTATTTGTGGAAGTTGCTTGATAAAATTCTTTTGGTGTGACAAACAGTAGGTAATTGTCAAACTCCTCCAAACATAAAGCAAGAATTAATTCACCGTGTTACTCTTCGCCACAAACTATGACACTCATTCTTCTAAAAGGTGCATAGCCTGTTTAAAGCCCATTTGAAATCTCCATAACTTGTATACACCTGGCAGCCTGCTTCCCAGCCCTCTAGTAATTGAAATCCTGAACCAGAGAAGCATTGGTGAGTCACCTTGTGTGTTTATATTTACAAAGTACCAATTTATGTTGATGATCTGTGAACACCAAGGAGAGACCTTTGCAGAGGTATTCATCTTTTAAAGAGATCCGGCTAACAAGTGTCTTGGCTATGCTTTCCTGATTTTAACTCAACTTGTGCATTGTGTTAGACCATCATGTGTTAATCTTGTATGTTACAATGCAACGGTTGTATGCTGCAAAATTCCAGCCTTCATCTCTGCCAAAAGAGTATATGCCACAACAATAAAGACTTGAAATGACTTAAGATCATTAAAGTTCACTTTAATTGTACAAAACAGGAAATAATTGGAAATACTGAACAGAATTTTAGATGTTGATAAACTCTGTGTTTAATTAGACTATACCCTGTAAGGTGCAGCAAAAATGGTAGGTGTTGTAAACTGAATAGAAGATTTTTAAGGCTAAGTGAAGTTGCTTTTGACTGTAATAAGAAATTCCAGCATTTAATTACCATTCTCCAGAATATCAATTACTAATGTAGCTGCCCAGCGAAAACTCTCAGACAAAAGAAAATGTACCCTTTTGCTTTTGATCCAGGGAAATTTATTGCAGATTATGTTTTAGTTCCTGATCTGGGTGAAAATGCAACTTTTATTCTATAAAGAAATGGTTTATAGTGATGACCTCCATGTGTGAACTGTAACAGCTTACTGATTTTCTTGCTAAATCCAAGCACACAGATTTAAGTTACAAAAAAATACAGCATAAACTTAATTCCATTGACTTGAAAATCTCTCATCTGGAAATATAATCCTTGGGGTTTTTTCTCATTGCTCTGTCTCCTCAGTACTAGAAAAAAAGAACTGATTAGGTGGAGAATAACTTCCAGAGTTCAGCAAAACCAAATAGAAGCCAGATGAAGATTTCTTGTTTTAAATAGAGAGAAAAAAGAAAAAAAGAATTCTTTTGCACTCCAGAAACCAGTCTGTTTTCTTCCAGTAAGTGATTCTGTTTGCATCTAGCAGTATTGGTGGTTGGTGTTGGTAGAGATCTTTTAAATTTAAGTACAGTTGCTACTGCTTTACTGAGCTTCCAGCCTGGCAGTATTGGAAGTGCTGTCACAGTGGCACTCAGGACAAACTCAGAAGTCTGAAGACAAAACAAGAATGAACACAAAGATCAGTGAGGAAACCAAACCAGAGACGTCAAATGCTGTCTCTGTGCAGAAAAGCAGCTCTACCACTGAGCCTCTCCTGGGCTACACAGAAATCCAGGAATAGCTGGGTGGCTCTTTTGCCTACTTGGTTGAGAAACGTACCAAATAAAATTGGCCCATAAACCTGAGTGGGAAAGAGCAACGGGGCAGTTGTCTTTTCTGCAGAGGTGCTGAGGGAGGGAAGAGGTAAAATGCTGCATTTACAAAGTGCTACTTGGCCAGGTTCAGTACCACTGTTCTGAAACAGATGCCTGGTTTCTGGTGCAATTTGTTTTTTTTGATAGAGGAGCCATGTCAGTCCAAAGCAGAATGCAAATTGTTCTACAGGATTTATAGCTTGGCCGTTACTGATAGTGCTTTCAACAGTCCTTGTGTCCAGCTCATTTCTTCCTTCACAAAGAATGCATTGTTTTAGGAGTACTTCCATCTGAAACTTGGATTTTCTCAACAATTTAAAAAAGTAAAAGAAAGGAGGAAGTGCCATTCCTAGCAGTCAACCCACAGGCCACATCTGGCTCTGTTGTCTTCTGTTTGGCTCTTAGCTTGCCCCAAAGGGATTGCAAACCCAACTCCTCCATCAGCTACCCACTCGTATTTGAGAAACTAACCACATTGTCTTGGGATAAGGATTTTTCTGTCGTTCTGTTTTCTGCACAAAGATGGTGTAGGAGATGTTTTTTAAACTCCTGTATAACAATTTCCTCTTTTCAGACCTACCAGTTTGGCAATGGTGGTGTGCGCTTTCATGCACATGCAGGCAATCTCTCTCTGTCCCTTCCAGTCCTTCTCTCCCTTCTCCCCCCACGCCACCGTGTGTGTATGTATGTGTATATCCATAAGCTTTGCTAAAGTGGAGCTGAAAAAGGTATTCTGTTTTGTGCAAACAAAAGAAGGGGGCAATCAGAAAGACTTTAAAGAAACTTGAGCTGAGTGTATTCAGTAAAAACAGATACAGTATGTGATGGCATTGAGTGTGTTTGCATTTACATAATATTTGATTAATTGCCTGTATGATCAAGCTGCTACAGAAGTAATTGCAGACAGACTGAATTTAGTTAGAACCAGATAATAACTCTCTTGTTCAGAGGAAAGTCAACCAGATTACTGTCAGTGTGAGTAAAAGATGGTTTGTGAATGACAGTGGTGTCAAAGAGGGTGTAGTTGCAGTCATAGCTGAAGACACCAAAGGAAGAAGGAAGCAGATTCATGGTCATTTAGCAAACGTAATATATGTTAGTTGAAGGTGCGTAGAAAACTAGATTTTCATTTTAGCACCACAAGGGAACTTCTTTGTGGACTCTTGGTGATTAATTGCTATTTTTATTGTACATATTCCCTCATTATATATTATACTTTGGAATCATGCAATTACTATAATTGCATTTGAATTATTTACAGTAATTATAAATAATTGCACTAATGTAACATCAAGTAGAGGATAAACACCCACGGGCGATATGTGAAATCAAGAACCTAGATACTATTCAGATGAGCATGAAGAGTTTAGTTCAGCAGAAAAGTAATTGGGAAAGGGAGAAAGCACGTCTTTTGAAGTTACTTTCATACTGTTGTATCTTAATTGTTAATGGTTTGTCCTGCCACAGTCACTGATGAGTAAGGAAGCACATTTCTGTCCTGTTACACGCTTGCGTGACTGAAGCATGGAGTAGCTCTGTGTGGTCTCAGGTGAGATAGTTAATGTCTTTAGTGTATCCAAGATACTTTGGATAGGTCTCTAGAGTTTCCATTACAAATACAAGCCTTTTTTTTTTTTTTAAAGGAAGGTCATAATATGAGTCTTGTCATCCATTATAATTTAAAGACATAGAAGTTCTATTATCCAGTCAGGTTCCTTTTGCTCATTAGTTGGATCTTTATTCTTCATATATAGTATTTTTACTGGTAGTTCTTCCCTTTGTTTTCCCATATGTTTCATCATAAAAGCTGGGGGAAAAAGTTGATGGATAAACTATGTATTGGCTTAATGAATTTGGACTTGTGTGTGCCATTCAACTGAAAATACATGTATTAAAGAAGGGCATATGATTCCAGTCTGCTCTGTTCTGGAGGTGTACTGTTAGCTGAAAGCTGGATGTATAAACCTTGTACTGAAAGAGACTTACTGCCCTTTAAGACTCTAGATCTAAGTAATGCTGAGGTAGTGCATTGAGGAAGTCTAGGGGAAAAAAAAAGTGAAAATACCTTAACAGTTGATTTTGTGACTTAGAAAGTCTATAATAGTACTTATAAAAAGTGAGGAGGAACGAGGACAGATTTAAGTTATTAAAAATAGGAGAATTGGCCTGGACTGATTGCTGGTTGGCTAATCCAGTTTTTTCACTGGTATCTGCAAGTGAGTTGCTTCTGTACTGGGAAGTGTTGTCCTTGACTATTAACCTCTGCTCACTCACACCAAGAGCAGCATGCATTCTTGGCAAGTATGGATCTGAAAGTTTTGTATTGCTGCTTTGTTTTTAGTTTGCCTTCTAAGGTTGTCAAACTTGAGCAGGCTGTGCACCCCTTGCTTCCAGTCTCTTCTTTACCCTTCTCTGAGGATGATTCATAAACAGATCATATTGACACTGTGAGCCAGTTTGGAGGGAGCTTCTTTAAATGACATTATGTAGAGAGGGATGGGTTTTGCAAAGGTGGGAAGAAGTGCCAATACTGGTGAAAAGTGGGTACAGAGTGAGTAAAAAAGGAAAGATGAAATATGTCCAAGAGAATTTTAGAGTCTCAAGACTGAATACTAAGGCCAGCTGTAGATTCCTTTTGGTACTAAGTTAAAAACTCGTATTGGCTGCATAAGTCAATGTGGATATGAGTTAGACCTGTAGACGTCTCCACTGAGCAGAGTGGAAGAGCAGTGTGGAAATGGAATGCCTCCTGCACTGCTTCCTGATAGGACAGCTCATCTCCTGTCTCATCATGCAATTAGTTGAATGAGTGGCAAAGGTGTATTGATGAGTACTTTTCCAGTCACTGCTGATGAGATAGTGTTCATGGCATTCACTTTTCCTCATGAGGAAGCCATGGGTGAGTGGATGACTTGGAGACTAGAAAGCATCTCTTGCATGCCGAGGCAAGGAGCTTGCGTCTTCTGAGCTTCTGCGTGAACTGGAAGCAGCTTCTGTTACATCTAGTCTGAATGCTACAAGTCCATCGAAACTACAGCCTTGGTGAGGAGGATGCTCCTTCCCTTCTAGCATTCTTTTTCACTAGCAGCTGGGCTCTTTCACTGCAGTTCTCACTAGTGTACTACGGTGAGGATACCCACTGGTACGTAAAGTACGTTGTGGCTCTTTTCACTGGATGTGATCCTGAAACAAGATAGTGCTTCAATGTGCAGAGACCTAAACGAATGATCTTTTCAACCAGGAATGTTCTTCTGAGTCATGACCAATGATGTATCGAGTAATCCTGAATTTACAGCCTTGGTAATATATTGGAGTTGCAGCTGTCTTTTTTTCTTTTGGTGGGTTTTGGGGGTTTTTTTCTGCTTTGTTTGCCATTGTTTTGTTCAGTAAGGTCTTGTGCATGTAAAAACTTTGTGTTGAAGAGGTGGGTTTGGGGTTTTTTTACATTTAAAAATATATGTGAAAACAGTGTGTAGAAGAGGTTGGTTTGGATTTTTTCTGCCTAAAACTATCTTGGAACTCTCATTATTAGGGAGGGTTCTTGGAGCTCCTTTTGATTTGCTTTTTTGGTGACCATCTTAAATACTGCAGTATTTTGATTTTTATCACTCTCACAAATGGCTGAGTTAAAATCCTGTTTAGAAATGTCTGTCCTTGACGTGCATGTACGTGAATGTGAAGTATGTGTTTGCAGAATGGATATCATCTCGCTGCTTTAGAAAGTGGGAACTTCACGTGAACAGCTATTTTTGAAAGGCTTTTTTGTGTCTGTGAATATTATATGTAATTCACAAGCCTTATGAGGGATGTATAGTCTGAGAATAAGATAATAACATAAGATTTATCTGACTGCAAGGATAATTATGTTTACTTGACCTTAGGATTAAAGCCATATTTGTAAAATATGAAGTGGTGCATCAGATCCTTTCAGAAGATTAGTTCATTGTCATTAGCAATTTTGTTTTATCCTCTTGGCTGGAACATGTGGGAACTGTGTAATTTCTTACAAAACACTTTTTAGACAATCTGAATGCTAACATTTTACCATCATGTATTTGTGTGTTGGTAAGAAGCAGGGGGCTTCTTGGCCGCATTTGGCTTTAGTTTTGCTTTTTTTTTTTTTAAACAATTGTTGTTAGTTTAATATTGCAGAAATAGAAACTGAAAACTAACAGCTCCTCTTTAAATAGAATATCAGTTGAAAGGTGTAAAGCCTTAAGCTTTTAAAGCATTTCTGTATACAATTATGAGCATCATTAATGCATTCTGTGAAACTCAATGCAAAAGGATAATAGACTCTAGATAAAGATCAGCAGGAGCCTACTGTGCAAGTGGGGCAGGTGATATCAATTGACTTTGGAAAAGCAGCAGGCAGCACTGTAGAGCCATCTTTGACAGTAGTAGATACAGCGTAGTAATTTTCTTTGAGCTCATAACTACTTTATTTTATGAGGATGTCTTCAAGGCTGCTGCTTCTTAAAAGATGTACATGGTAATATCAGTAGGGAACTAAATCTAAAAAAACTATCGCATGCCACACTGACTCCACCTGGCTGCGCACACATTGCTTAGGCAACCCAGCATGGAATATTTTCAGTTGGATTTTCTCATCAGGGCTATCATGATACCCTTCATTAAAGGGCAATGAAGCTGGTGAAGAGTCTACAGCACCAGCTTTATGAGGAGTGGCTGAGGGAACTGGGATTGTTTAGCCTGGAGAAAAGGAGGCTGAGGAGAGACCGTATCACTCTCTACAACTACCTGAAAGGAGGTTGTAGTGAGGTGGGTGTCCTTCTGTTTTCCTAAGTAAAGAGCAATAGGATGAGAGGAAACAGCTGCAAGTTGTGCCAAGGGAGGGTTAAATTGGATGTTAGGAAAAAATTTTTCACCAAAAGGGTTGTCAATCATTGGAACAGACTGCCCAGGGAAGTGGTTGAGTTACCATCCCTGGAGGTATTTTGTGTAGATGTGGTGCTTAGGGACATGGTTTAGTGGTGGACTTGGCAGTGCTAGGTTAATACTTGGACTTTATGATCTTAGACATCTTTTCCAACCTAAATGATTTATGATTCTATTATGAGGTCAAGATTGCCATATTAATGCAGTGCATATGCTGCAGATTGGAAAGATTAGACTTCATAATAATTTTTGCAATGTACTTGGTCACTTGGAGTTATGAGCACATTACTGCCTGTGTGATATCTACAATAGATTTTGGATTTTTGCAATTTTAATCATGCAGAAGCATTAAAAGATTTTTAGTTTGCTAACGAAAAGTAAGTAGCAGTTGGGTAGTCTTTGATACTAGTTTTTCTCTGGGATGTTACTCTTATAATGGTTACAGTTCTTTTACTCTGATCTCAGGAAGGCTTAAGAACTTAAAAGGTAAACTTGTAGGTCATCTGTTAATTTTAAACAAAATTGATTGTACTTACTGATGTTTGCAATTAGTTTTGTAAAATTGGGCTATTAATTTGAGAAAATGTTATGCCCGAGACACACATGATTATCAAAACTTCTCGGTGACCATGATATGATATTCTTCAAAATACCATATTTCATTGATATTGTTCCGCATCTGACAGTTTCTTTTATTCTGGAAGTAACTTCATGGTATGGGAGAGAGAATTTATTCATGAAACATGAAGTGTACAGGCTTGTAGAATCACTTTGATCTTAGAGGCTTTGTTGGTTTTGTTTTAGAGTATTCTTTATCCGGAGAGACTGTCATAACCAAAAATAGTCATTAAAGGAAGATCGGGGATTTTTAAAATTCCTAACTACACAGTCATTCTTCTTTTACTACTGACACTAGTGCAGGGCATCTGTAAATCTGTAGAACAAACCTGGACTTGTCATTAAAAATTGTAGGTGGTGTCTTTGGGTGTGAGAGGAATTTCAGATTGATGATTAAACAGTACTTTCGGTGATAGTCCAGACTATTTTAAAAATAAAACAAATGACAAAACAACTTTCAGCATGTATGTGATAGTGGTTTTTTTAAATATTAATGCTGAATTATAGTAGGCCACAATTTTTTCTTGAGCACTTCAGAAATAAAAGAAATAAAATGCCTGTCAGATATTAAGTAGTTGGAGTATGTCAATCACAAATTGGAGTAGTTGCAGTTTGTTGTTTGCATGGCAAAATCAAGGCCAAAATGCATCCTCAGAATACACTTCAACAGTAAGTTGTGTTGCACTCTTGTGTATTAAGTACAAAATTACGTATATGAAATGTCTCCTTATTCCAGGAAAAACATTGGTGATCGATGCACCTGATGGACACAAAGCTCACTTCTCTCAACAGACCATGCTTAACAAAGGACTTAGCAAGTCTATGGGATTTCTGTCCATTAGAGGAACACAAGGCGAGGAAGAGTTTTTCCAGGGCATTTCTGCAGATTACAACTCAGGACAGGAAGATGTTTTCTGTCCTTATAGATGTAAAACCAATGAATTTGAAAAAAAAGGTCACCTTCATACAGACATCACTCCCAAGCGGAAAGTATGGGCTTCCTCCACAGATTTGCTTTGCACAACTGACAAGGCAGCTGAGAGGGACCATGCTGGAGGCTTTCATGGACACAACCGTCAGTGTGAAGCATTTACAGTACGGACTTCCACTACTACCAGAAACAAGGAAGCAAGATACTCTGATGGGAGCATAGCACTGGATGTCTTTGGACCACAAAAACTGGACCAAACACGCCATGTGCCTGAGACATCAACTTCTGCAGCAATATCCAGTGCCTTTGACAGGATAAGAGAGAGACAGAAGAAGTTGCAGCTTCTGAGGGAAGCTATGAATGTAGAAGGTTAGTGAAGTTTTTTGATTTTGAGTATACCAGTCATTAAACAAAGATTTCTCTTTATGATAAATTTGAGTTCTCTTGTAGCAGCTCTTGAAACTGCCAAGATCTTTCCTTCATCTTTTTTTTTTTTGTGAAGTGAAAGCATTAGAATGTCTGTTGCCAATGAAGATAAATGTGCTTTTCCAGATTGCTTACCCAATGAAAATAGTTGATCTCCGTAAGTCAGCCAGTATGAAGTTCATCAAGTAAAATTAGAAAAAGAAAAAAAACCTTGGTAACAGCCAATTGTCAAGTAATTTTCCTTGAAGGAAAATCCTTATCTCTAGCTGTTAGAGATGTATTTATACTGCAGAGGAGAGGGAGAATTTCATGTCAAGATCTCTGAGTTTTTAAACTGTATAACTGAATGATGCAGTTAAGTCCTTAAATATGAAATTTTTTAGGGAGTCATGTTAAGATCTTTACCTCAGTGGGAATACTTGGCAACAAGTTCCATTCAGTTAAATAAAAGAACACATTGGGGGAAAAAACCTCTTTGTATTTGTTCTGTGGATACTTATCAAATGATCTTTATGCAGAACCCTGTAAGGAGAACTGCGTATTTTGTTTGCTTTGAAAATGTGACATGATTTTCAGGGGTTGTAAATTTGAGACAGTTGGATAGAAACTGAGAGCAGTGTCAGATTCTGCTTGTGATGGGCCAGAAGACATAACTTAGTCATCTAAGGTATACAGTAGAAGAGCTGTATGTACAGAGCTAGCTCAGTCATTTATTCAGGTGCATTCCAAATCTGTACAGTTGAAAACTCATGGCTGCCTGTCTGTTGTGCGACAGAAATAATTCTGTGAAAACAAACCACCTCTGCCTCCTTTTCCTGCACTGAGATGTAAACACTTCCTTATTAAGGAGAGATGATAAAGCCTTTTCTCAAGGTTGAATTTCTAAAAATGCCTGTTCATGCCCCTTATGGCTATATGAGGAGATGCTTATATTGCAGTTAGCATGGGAAGCCAGTTCTTTCTCTCCTATGCATCTGAGCCTTGTGCTCCAGAAAGGAGTGTTATTGAAATGGCATAGGCAGTTTAAAAAGCTGCTGTGAATTCTGTAGTTGTACAGGCAAGACAGCTGGAGGTTTTTTGTGATACCAAATTAGCATCTTCTGATGAGGATTACATTATAATGTAAAGGAATGAACATAGATGGAAGTAGTACTGTGGAGATACCATTGTTATCTCAATAGAAGTTTACCATCTGTAATTATCTACCAAGATGTCTGATGAGGTACAGGGAAGGTTGGTTGGTTTTTGGTTTAAGAGCCTGAAATTGAAAGGGACCATCTCAAGTGTATGAGTCAACTTGGATCTTTGGAGATAGGCAGCTGACAAAGCTTAAGAGGAGGCCGCTCCCTGCATTGGGAAAGCTTAATAGCCTTGTTGTTCAGGAGTGCAGGTTTGTGTTGCACAATAGCAAAACCAAAAGCTTGGCCAAACCCATTGATGAGCAAGAGTTTATCATTATGATTCAAACAGACTGGGAGATGGCAGAAAATGTAATGTGCCCATGCTTCGCAAACTGAGATAGTTCAGATGTGTGAAACTGCTGGATTCATAAAGGGAATAGGTGAAAGTGCAGTCAAAGTAAACCGGGAACTGGGGCTTAATAGTCACAGGAGCTGAGTGACAAATCTGTATAGGGAAGATTGAGGCAATAGCTAATGACTCACTGCCCACCCATCCTTCTGAATTCACAGTCGTTACTTGCTAGAAAAAGAACTTAAGATACTTTCTCAACAGGTAGTTGAGTTGCAATGTTCTTGTCTGTTTTCTACTTTGAGCAGAGGAAGGAGGTATGTTTCACTCTTGAAGTTAGGAGTGTGTGCTCTGCTGTTTTATTTTAGGCTCTCCTTTTTTTCTTTTTTCCTCTTTCTTTTCCTCTTTCTTTTCCTCTTTCTTTTCCTCTTTCTTTTCCTCTTTCTTTTCCTCTTTCTTTTCCTCTTTCTTTTCCTCTTTCTTTTCCTCTTTCTTTTCCTCTTTCTTTTCCTCTTTCTTTTCCTCTTTTCTTTTTTTTTTCTGTCAGTTAACTACTTAAAGAAAAAATTTGGGCCAGAACCTAGTCGTGAATGTGATTTTTTAATGAGAGCCATTTAAAGGAGTATTTTAGTAAGATGGATGGGGAATACTTTTTCACATAGGAGTTAGTTGCTGTTGTGTTTCACAGGGATTGAGAAGCCTGACTGAAAGTATTCTATTCTGCCTTAATGAGCAGATTGACAAAAGTCTTAAAACATAAAGTCTGCTAGTCAATTAAGACTTCTTTCCCTTTTCCTTTTTTATTCTATATGTTTTACTATTCCTTATCTTACATCTTGTTTATAACAGATGAGTCCCTTGAGATCTTTCATAAAAGGAGTCTATTACTAGTTTCATCTGTCAAAGAAATGAAAAATACAGTCTGTAAGTTTTTTGTGCATTACTGTTGTGTATAATTTTCAAGCACTTAGTGGGTAGACAGATATTTCCAGGCATTATCAAGCATGTGTGGAATTGCTCTTCTGACATAAACGCAGCCTAGCTAAGAGATATGAGCAACTGCCTGGAAAGCTGTGGTAAAATATGTCACTTATTTTGATAAAGGTAGCAGTGGCAGTTTCTTGGGCAACACTTGAAGCAAGGGTATCTTACTGCCTACAGCTGGTGGTCACACAGCAAATAGGCGGGCAACAACTGGAAATGAAGTGGAAAAGAAGTCCACAGAAAATGACAGCAACTACTACTTTTTCCCCTGCGTGGGACACAGTACGACCTCAAAGGAGAGGCATTGAAAGGGAAAACAGAGAAAGAGAATAAAGTATTTTGAAAGCTTGGGTAGTCAGGAATAAGGGGTTTGTTCAGCTTGGGATGGAGGGAGGGAAGGGCGAGAGTCACAGAAACAGGATTAGTGGTTGAGTTCAGCAGAGAGGACACAAGCTGCCATCTCTTTGGTAGGTTTGGGGATATTTTCAATTTGGTTGAGTAAATTGTAGTAAGCCTCTGCTTTTGGCTGTACATTGTTTTTCAGTTTTTGAATTCTGAGGTGACATTGGACACTCTGCAGGTTAAACTTGGCCAGAGAAAAACTTCCCTCCTGAAACTACAAAGGAGCTCAAGTGACATGGGGCTTATTTCTTCTTTATTTTGGGTTAAGCTGGCAAACTTTTTTGTTGTTCATAAAACCTTAAGGACCTGACTGCCTTGGAAAAAGAAAATGTTCTCATGCACAGACTCTGGTATGCCAAGCTTTCACTCAGAACAGATTTTTATGATCCAAAGTATAAACTCATGAAAAGTAGAGTTTATAGTGGAAAGAATGACAGAGCTTTAATTACAGCTGTGCTGTAATAGAGTGGTTTGTAGAGAGCTGCAGACCATCTAAAGTGCACAATAATCTACAGTCAGAACATCTCAGATTTAGCCTCACAAGCCTTCCAAAGACAGTGTCATAGCAAGTGCCTTGCTCATGAACTTGCTGGTTTGTAAGTTATTCTGCTATACAGGATTGAGGTTGTTTATCTCTTGCATACTGAAGATGATTGTTTATGATTAGGTGATTAGCCAGATGGTGGGAAGGGAAAGAGACTGCTGTTTGACTTCAGGTGTAGCCAATTCTTAACACTAAGAACAGATTACAAAAATATGTGTTAATCTTGGCAAGAGATAGGAGAGTAAGTTCTGCATCTCCACTGTTACTGTTCATGCTTGGTTTTGTTATGTATGTTTTGTGAGCTTAGGCAGAATTGTTTAGAGTTGTGAAGTTGTTAGAAGTTAAACCCAAGCAATTTATCTGTACCAGGAGAACAGATTTTGGTTTTGTTGTTCTTTTGAAACTAGGAAATTGTTGCTTGGCACCAACTGATAGAGTCCCATTTCAGAGAGAAAATAATATTTTACCTTTTACATTTTGCAAGCCTGCATTGCCACTCAAGAGTGTGAAAGCATAATCTGTTCTCCCTTGCTCCCAGCCTTCTTTGCCTTCTCACCCACAAGAGTGATTGTATTTTCTGAGAGTTATGATGTAAACACACTTCAGTTTTTGTATCTCAGGCCTGCCTTCAAATGACGCAATAGTAAGGCACAAGGCTGTGAGACTGTAGCCTTGTATGAATCTCTCCCTTTTATTTGCTTAGGCAGCTTCCTCCCGTGTTTTTAGTGTATGCATAATTCAAATTGAATTGGTTTATGTGTTACTTGAGTGAATGTGCATCCTTCTTTTTTACATGCAGTTTTGCTTATGAGCATGTTGTAAATGAGATGCACAAGAGAGCAAGGCATAAAGATTGCTTATGTCCTGGTGGAATATGGGAGCACAGAACAAGTTAGGAAAGTAGTAATATAGCTGGCTGTGGGTTAAATAGCAGACAGGGAGGAAAAAGAGGGGAGGATACCAAAAAGCTGATCTTGCTGAAGCTTTGGAATGCTGAATCCAGGAGTCAGGGAATGGGGGTGGTTTGGGAAATTCTCAAGCCTTTGTTAAATGTTTTTGCAGTTGGGAACCATGTGAATCCCAGAGCTTCAAGCTGTGTTTATCCCTCTCTCTTTTTACCTTTGATTTTTCCAACTGAAAACCCAGATAATGAAGTCCTCTTTTTTTTTTTTTGTCCATTTATTGCTCTCTGCTTCATACAGTCAGCAAGAAGAGGCAGTAATGTGCTGTGTTTCTAGAGATGGATCTCTGCCTCCTAAGTCTTTGTGTCTTTATCTCACAAAACAATGTTTTCATTAGCTACCCTGAAGACTCGTCTGGACCCCGTTTATAAAAACTTCCACATTATGACTGCATGTGTTTAGGTGTGGAGAGTTACGGTTAGGGATGCTCTAAATGTCTGGATTTTAAAAGCTCTTAGTTTGAAGCTGCATTTTTTAATAAGGGAAAAATTCTGCCGGTAATCAGGCAGCTGTTGATGGTAAATTTATCCCAACAAACAAAGCCACAGAGGTTTGAATTTGGGAGCTTCTGTAGAAATGGGTTAAATGAGAGATTGGATTTAGGGCAAAAGAGGAATAGCTGCTTTTACAAACTTACCTCTGTAAATTTAGTGAGGTGCATACTTTCTTTTTCTCTTGAATTGTACTTACTCAGTTCATGAGTAGGCCAAGCAGAGGAAATGCGAGTCATCCACAATGGTATATCTATTTGCATGTGAAAGCAAATTAAGGCTCAGTTTACACATGTCTTACAATCATTGTGCTGCAGTATGATTTAAATTCAGTGGTGGTGAAATGGATTCTCATGTGGTTGGTATGTCCAGTAAGGATAAAGTTTAGTTAGAATAATATTCAGAAATCGTATTAATGAAGCTGAAGGGTAGGATAAAGAACTGATACTAGATAGAAGACTTTCAGTTGTTAATTTTACCGAGACTACAGAAGTTGGTTTTTCAAGGAAAAAGAAAGAAATGTTTGTGGCATTTCTGTGAAGTACAAGTACTCCTGGCATCAGCCACTATTATTTTGTTCTGAATTATGTAGTTTAGCATAAGGTAGTAAAACAGCTCTTATAATTCCATAATTGCACAGCAAAGCAGCATCTGCTATATCGAGCTTTCAGCAGTTCACACAGTCTGGGATTATCAATTTTTAGTCAACACATCACATTCTCAGTGGATAAAACATTTAAATTAAAACACCTTTACTGGTCACGCTTTCTGTCTGTGTCCATTTACATACCTTATCCTGGATGGCATGATACAGATCTAGAAAAGAAGGCTGTCTTTCTAAGTACAAGACACTGAGTTCTTACCAGACCCTGGAGTTGTTGTTTTTAATCTTGCTGTTTTCTTTTCCAGCCTAGCCCTAGAGATGCGGGTTTTTTCTGTAATTTTACAAGGCTCTTTTTCTTCCTGTCACTCAGATCCTGCTAGACCCTATGCATCATATGTTCCTTAGACGCTCTAGGGAGTCGCCTGTATGGCTGGTGACTTGGGCTGTGTGCACAATACAGCTTTTTTATTTAGAACATGGGTGGTGGAAATCTTGCAAGCTAAAATGAGCTGCTCCTCTGGAAGGCTGAATGGATTTGTTTCCCTTGACCACTTGTCAGATATGAATCCTTATCAGGGATTTATTCTGGATCTCTACATTCTTCCTGTTAAACCTATGCTGCCTTGCATAAGATAATTCAAGTTCTCTTAGATGAAAAGAGGAAGACTCTAACCTATTGGTTAAACTCTTGTGAAAGAAGCAAGTCCCAGCAGCTCCTAAAGGAGATGTTAATGTGTTTTACATGGTATTATAGTAACACTGTTGTGAAAGAGACACCCACCAATAAACCTCAAAGAGCAAACAAGGCCTCCCTCTCTGTCATAAGACTGCCTGTTTAACTCTGCCATCTTCTCTGTCCTTTTCATTCTCTGTACAGCCAGTAATGATTCTGTAATCGTGTATCTGAAAACCTGTGTATCTAAAGTGAGTCATGTGTTCAGGATAATGAAATTCCAAGCTAAATGTGGTTCTCTGATTTCTGTTGAAGTTGGCCGAGATGAGGCTTTCTGTAAATTACTTGTCTAGGCTTGCATGTCTTGCCTTGCATAAATAGTGTGTTTTGTTATTTTATGCTGCGTTAGGTGCCTGTAAGGTTGTGCTCTGCTGGCTTTGATAGGGAGTTTGAAAAGCACCACTGCAGCACTAAGCAGCACAAATACAGATTCTTCAAGTTGTAATGCTTCATTCATCTCTGCATCGTGGTACTACTGTGTGTTAGCTTATATTATTAGTACAAGTTTTATGTTTTCATTTTAGTTGTGGACTCTTAAACCATGCTTAAACTCAGGTTTGTTTTCCTACTAAGTTATGAAATGACTTGAAGTGTTCTGGTAAGAGACTAATCTAAACACTGAAATGTTAAGAAGAGTAACTGATACAGTAATTTTTGCTACAATGTGTTTGATGCTTCTAGAATTTAATTCTGAAGTCTCTTTTCAGTCACCGAAAATGATTTTAAAAAAACCAACAAAAACCAAACCAACAAAAAAACCCCAAGTAAACAAAAAAAACCCCAAACAAAACAACAAACCAAGGCCATTCAAAAATCCCAGGGAAAATTGTAAATATAGGAGATAAGTTGTTTTATTGTTGTCTTTAGCTTTTATTGTTGTCGTCTTTCAGTTGCTTCCCAGCCAGACAGGCTAGAAGTTTGTCCTCATTTTTGAAACTATTGTGTGAAACGTTTAACTTTAACTTGATCCCAGAATTGGGACTTTGTGACCTTTGGAAGCCAGTTCTTAATTAGAAGTTTGGCTTGGACATGATCCAAGTGCCTTCTCTGAAGTTAAGTCCTAATGCAGTATGTTCAAATTGAGGAGAATTTGCTGGAGGAGAGGAGACAGCATGAATTATTTGTGTAATTTTGCAAGTGTTATAGATACAGTAGTCTCAATAATTACAATTGAATTGAATGTTTGCCCCAGGAAAGATTAAGTTTGGTTAACAGCAGGTGTGGTGTTGGGGGGATGTGTAGGGGGTGTACATAGACGTGTATAAACCAGCAGAGAACTGGAAGGTGGTTGCCAAAGAGAAGATGCCCCAGCAGCACACATTTCCACATCTGTATGTGTTTTCCTTAAACTGAGCAAAGTGAAGAAAAATCTAGAGTATTTACCCCAAATTTCAGGCTTTCAATTGCCTTTGAACTTTTGTTCCTAGGCTGATAGTCATTGATGCAGCCCCATGTGGAAAGGCTGTAAGATGGCTCCAGAAGATGAGAGTACCTTTGCTTGTGTTACTGGGATAAGTTCTTTGGTCTTGCTTAGGGAGAAAGGTGTGACAAGAAAGGAGGGTGGTTCCATCTCTGTCTCTACTTGCGAATGCTGGGAGAATAGGTTTAAAGCTTGCTGGGCCTCATGTGGAGGTCTGTGAAAACATTGAGATAAGCAGTCACTGGGAATCTTGCTTTCTGTTTCTTGGCTCGTGAACTTACCCCTTGGCCTGCAGCAGGATGCCAACTCCTGCTAACAGAATGAGTCAAGAGAAGTCAGATATCATGCCACCACATATAAACATTTGTTTCGTGTTTTAACTGCATAGTTCTGGTTTACCACTTTACATTTTTTTTTGTAAAATTTCACGTCTCGAAGAACCAGGATGGAGCCACAATTTGTGTGCAATTCAGGAAGCCCAGCCTGCTGACTAGGTGGAAAAAAATAAAATCTCATGTTATATTTTATTGTTCCCTTTCCATCCTCTTGCTTCAAAGTCAGTTTAGCAGACTTGAAAAACCTACAGGTAATAAAACTACTGGGAAAGAAGAGATCTGCTTTCAGTTAAATGTTTCGGTGCTGTAGCTCCAGTATCATGTTTGGATTGATGCCTTAAAGGGCTGGGAGTGTTTTACAAATACATCTCCAAAAGCTACCCACTGAATTTGGTTTTGGTTTTTTCCCTTGTTAGGCAAGTAATTGCTAGATTGGCACTAGATTTCTTTGTTTTAAAATCCAGAACGCTGAAAGTAGCCATTGTGAAAGACTGAAGCAACCCCACCCCCTGACACCCCTCCCAGTGAATTCTCTTCATCTTGCTGTAGGTTGGTTTGCAGATGTGCAAGCAGTATTGCTCGTTTCTGAGAGTAATGTGAAATGTCTGTAGGATTAATTGGGTTTTATGCTGCTAAACCGTGCAACTGGGATGGGCTGGCAGGAGCAGTTGGTTTCATGGGTTGATGGGTGACTTTGCTTCCTTATCCCAGTTTTCTTAGAGTCTTGTATTTGGTGGGACAGTGGGGAACTGTACAACCCAAGTGAGCTGGTAGAAATGGGGCAAATGCTGGCTTTTAAGGAGAAAGGTTTTGGAAACAGGTATTCCAAAATTAACATGAACTAGTCTTTGATCTTGGTCTACTGCATTATCTTATATCTTTTCATGCCTTTTTCCTGTTTGGAATTTTCCCTGCTTCTGTAGGAAGTCTGAATGAATAGTGCTGTTGACTGCATGTCTAACTTGTCCTCTGATCTAATACAGGTTATGCTGCAGGTTTATTGTTCCTGCAGGATTTTTCACCAGGTGTTTTGTTTTCTGGATGTGGGAAGTTGGAACCTCCGACTTCCTTTTTACAGTGTCCAGGCTCAGCTGCTCATGTATTCCCCATTTTGTATTCTCACATTTTATATTCCTTGCTGTAGTGACTTGCACTTGTCTTCACAGCAGTTTTACATGTGTTTTCTCTATTTCATCACTTTTGTTTTCAAAAACATTAACTGTAATTGGACCAGAGACAGCCTTCTGCAAATAAAGACACCTGAAGTTTTCTCTCATGTAGACAGTGAAGCATTGGTAATCCTAAAATGTGGGGACTGTTTTGTTTTCTGCTTTTAAACACACCATGTGGTTGGTTGTTGGCTTGTGCATAGGAAAGTTTTAGGAGATTGTTGCAAATGTCAAGTACATACCCCTTCTGTAGAGTCTTGTTCTCCACTATGTTATTTAAAGAATACACTGAGACTAGGAACTGAGACTGCCGTTTTGATTTTTCATCACATGCATTTAGCTGTTCTGGTTAATTAAATATCCTATAGGGGATTATTAATTGGTGGTTAATCGTATTTTATGGATGTGAAATACAAGCTGAATGAATTATAATTTTCCAGTTCCTGCTTTGTCTCTATTTCTCCTTTTTCATCGTGAAAGAACCAGGGACTGAGTCCTGGTGGTTGCTTTCTACATGCAAGAGGTGCGCACCAAATGTTTTCATCAGTGTTGTTTGCGAGAGGGATTGGATTTTATCCTGGGTTTTGTTGTTGTTTTAAATACTAGTTTTAACTTGGAAGCGATGATGAGAGAAAAGTTCAGAGGAGGTGGCTGTTAGGATAGCCAAGAGAGGCCAGGCAGACCGCAGAACCCTCAGGCTGCGGGGACAGAATGAAACTGCACACCATCCACTGAGTGTTTGCTTTCAGTCTCCATAGCCACCCACAGACATTTAAAAACATTTTGAAAAGATTTCAAAAAAATTCAGGTGTTAATTTGTGTTTGATTTTTGCATTAGAACTGTTGCTCTCTTACTCTTCTGATACCTTTATTTAAACTTTCAGAGCCTTTGAGAAGGTACAAATCTTACCACAGCGATGTTTATAGTACTTCGAGTGAAAGTCCATCTGTTATTTCTTCAGAACAAGATTTCAGGCAAGGTAAGACCTGTGCTTTAAAAAACAAAATGAAACAAGCCCCAAACCAACTAAACAAAAAAACCCCAAATAAACAAAAAAGCTAAAGAAAAAAAGTTCAAGATGAAAAATAGGTCCCAAAAGTCTGAAGTTAAAGCCTTAGTACGAGGCTTGATGATTACCACTAATATAAAGTTGTAAGATGATCTCATGTAGTTACAACATTGTATACAGTTCAGCATGATTGGCACTCTGTTCAGAAATGAGTTTGGCATTTAGCACTCTAGAAGGGAAGTTGGTAGGAAAAGCTGGAAATGGTTAACTTTTTACTGGATTGCATTTTTAAGTAACATGCTATCTTCAGAGGCACAAAAATGATCAAGTCGTCATTAGTGTACAGTAACAGTAAAGCTTTTGTAATTTAACTGGGACGTACATGGTTTAATTAGTTTCATATCAGTGGGGTTTACTGTGAAGCTTAAATGGTTGATAATTTATAGGCCAAGGATTTCAGTGTAATGCAAAAGTAGTACATAGTACAGGCTGTTTGTATGATAAATTCAAGTAAGTTCTATGAAATCAATGGCTTGGAAAAGCAGGAGATGGTATGAAGGGTTGTTCACTGATACGTGGCAAGAAGGGTTTTCTTTACACAGTGGAAGCACAGCATGGAAGGAAACACTTGGAGTATTTTTTGAAAGAAGTGCTGGAATGATGAAAAGAAGTCATGAGAGGAGCACAGTTGAAACAATTAGCTTCGCAAAATCATAAGTGATGGAAACAAACCATTTGATGAAAATGAGGAAAGAAAGCAATAGTTAGGAAGCTAGAGTGTAGCTGCACTGTATGTATTCTGTACACACAGAATTCCAACCCAGCCTCCCTGTACTCACTGCTCTCTCAACCTTAGTTGACTGTTCTCCTACCTACTGAGCCAGAAGCCTAAGGAGCAGTAACAAAGCATTTCCCTTCATTTTCTTGCCCTTTAGAACAGGCTGTTTATGTTTTCTAGTCCAAAGTCAACAGCTCCTAAGTTTGTACAGGCAAGAGAGAGACGCTTTCTGGCTACTAGTAGTAGTGTTGCTGGAGTCAGTAAAATGACTGTCAAAAAGAACTATTTCTAAATCAATGTGGCTGTAATGTGTTCTGCAAGATCTCTCCTGCTAGCTCTGTTTATTGAGGGTATAGCAAGAGATGAAAGTGTAGTAGTTGGCAAAATCAAGCTCTTAAGTGTAGAATCTCAGGTGCTGCTACAGGAAGGAGTACCAGGAAAGGAGATAACTATCACATAGTTACACAGAATAGCAGGTTAGTATATTGCCAAAAGAAAACGAAAATTGATAAATTATGAGGAGGAGTCAGATTCCAGGGACAAAAATCAAACACAGGAGTTCAGCAGTATACTGGTTTCTTAACTCCCTTCTTGTGAACTGGATGCATAATTACCTAGCTGCTCTATTTCTGTTCTGGAGTGGTTTTCTATGATGTCTCTGCCATATATGTGTCCCAACTCATGGCTGACAAAGAAATGTTTTACCTTGGAAATGTGTCTATACAATTGTGTGGGGGGTTTTTTATTGTGGTTTCTTTTAGGCCTTTCTTAGTATTCTTCTTCAAAGGGCTTGAGTAATGCAGCTATCTTTGGGGGGAACTATAAGATCACTTTAAAAACTGAAATCAACTTCATAGTGGTAGTTTGTCTAATACTGTAATGCCATTGTGCAGAACACATGAATCTGATTCCTTCTAAGTAATCGCATATGACTGATAAGTCCTTGATTTTCAGATGGGGTTACTCTGTGTGCTTTGGTGCTCAGTCAAGTATTAATTTGTCTGTCAAGTATTAATTTGTCTTTTGGTTTGCTAGTGAGAAGAAATGAAGGTTTCAAGAGAGATGATGCCAGTGGTGCTTTGCCAGGTGCTGATGATATCTCCCCATCAAGTCAAGCTAATTCTCAGAGGGCAAGGTAAACCCTGTGGAAACGATATGTCTTGGAGTGCTTTGTCTTTATCAAAGAAAGTATTCTAAATTTGCAAGGAAATTTTTCACTCCCATCCCAGTTTCTGTTTACAGTTTAAAAATGGCATGTTGTACTCGAAAGAAAATAGCATTTCAGAATTACATGTTGCAGTCTGAAGTTAAAAATTTTGTGATGCACTGTGGTGTAGAGGTAAGTATACCAGTTAGGAGGCCAAATTCAGTTCATATTTAAGGGAGACTGGGTTGTATCTATTGAGTTGCTATATCTGTCAGAAGGCCATGGGCTATATTCTGCTTGGACATGTTTAATAATTTTGATTATACTTTTCCAAAATAAAGTTTTGGAAAGTACTGATATTAATACAGATTCATTTGCATTTTTTTCATTTAATAAGGCAATGATAGCGTGCTTATTTCTCTGAAATTTGGTTGGTTATTCTGGCAAACTCTTAGTTTATGTCGTCGTGTTTGAATAATTTTTTTAATAGCACGGATTAGGCAGGCCAATTCAGTAACAATTTATATTTTTTTTAAATTTATTTTGCTGTGCTGTGTATTTGAATATTACATCTGTTTGGGTTTTATTTTTACAAGTGCTGTTCATCAATATTGTTTTAAAAAGTAGTTTCTGCTTTGTACATCACCTTAATACAGCATCTTTGTATGGCAGATGCATATCTTGCCATACTTGTTAGGTTTTGAGGGTGGTTCCATTCTAAATGTTTGAGAATTTTTATCAACATTTTGGATGAAAAATTTTCTTCTAGTCTGCCAGATGCTGAATCACTTTGGAATATTTTTATAAAAATTATTCTAATATTTTTTTGTAGTAAGGAAAAAATTGAAAAAAAAGACGTATGTGTTTTCTCCCTCTTCCCTCACCACATTATGACAATAAAGCCTTCCCTCAGCAACTTTTTGCTTTGCTTGGGGTAGATCAGGAGAAAGATTGCTGCTGTGCTGACTGTTTTAGGGTATTTGTATGTTTTTGGCATAAGTTGGATGGGAATCCTGCTCTATCCTATTAAAGAAGCTTAGAGGTGTCTGAAGATTGGAGCTGTTTCAGGTGATGTGGCAAGGCTGTCAAATGTGTCCTCTGTGTTTGTGTAACATCTAGGGTGAAGCACAGTGAGTAGGGCTTAGAGATGTGCTTTGAACATGGACGTGAAAATAAATGAACATCTACTTTTTGCACTATATTGTGTGCCTTAAATGAATCTGAGTAAGGCACAGTCTCAGATGTGCTGTGTCTGAGTGCACGTGAACAGGACAACTGTTACTTGGAAATCTTTCAGCTGTCAGTGATCTGAGCAGCTACATTGCATTTTTCAGGCAAAGAGCAAGTAATAAGAAAACCAGAGTCATTTAGAAATGTATAAATTGGCATTTCTTGCAGGGAAGAAGTATTTAGGCATTGCTTAGCTGGGTCAACACTGCTTGGTTGGCAGGAGTATCTATTCATGTAACAGCCTATGTATTAAACTGCAGTGTCCAAACAGTCCTAGAAATCCAGCCTGTCTTGACTTCAGGTGATTTTGGCTGGTCTGTGAGCTTTTGGGACAAATTCTCAAGCACTCAGGTTACAGGTTTATGTTCCATGTAACCTCATTAAAAAGCTGTAAATCTCTGCTTTGCATTTTGTGTTGGTTTAGCACCACACTAAAATGGCGAAGTAAACTATTACTACTGTGTGTACAGAACGAGCATATAGCTTGCTTAACTTATTTGCCATTGGTTTTTTTCTGTTGGTGAATACTGCTAAGTCAGCCTTCATTCATCTTTGAGTTGAACCCAGGAAAGTTGGCAATTCAACACTGTAGCTACGCTTCAAAATAAAACAGTAATTTGTTGATTCTGATAGAGAACTTTCGTTTCTATTTACAAAATATTTCAGAAATGGAAAGTAGTATATGGTATGTAAATGAGTCACATTGTTGGAAATGCATCAGGCCTATTAGGCAAGTGAAAATGCCGTGGTAAAACACTATATACTTTCTCATGGTAAGTTTTACGTTATTTTGTATTGCTCTGTTAAGACTAGTACCTTTAATGGACATAATTTGTGTATGTGTGAAATCTAGAAGGAAAATAATTGTTTTGTAAGTGCAGCATAGACTTACCTGTTGTGCTTAGCAATGGAATGAATTTTACATGTATGTAACTATACAGTCTTATTGAAAGGCTTAGTATTTTTTTGAATCTCCTGTTTCTGCTTGGCCTCTTCTCTGTGCCTTTGCTAAAAGATACCACTCTGCACTTGCACAAAAATGTCATGGTAGGGTACCACAGATAGTTGTTTACTGGCTTTCATAGTTGTTCTCCCATTTTCATAAGATGAAAAAGTTGGGGTTTTTTAATCTAAGTACCAGACTAGTAAGTATATCCAAGATGGAAAAATGAGGCTGAGGTCCTGAAAGTTAGTTTTGCTAGACCTGTTAAGAAACAGGAAGGCAGCCACGAGGAGAATTTGGTCCTGAAGTAATACTCAGATAATATCTCTGTTAATTATGTGAGCTGAGTAGAAAACAGTGTGCGCACACTCTTTCTCTAACAGCTGTTAAAACTTTCCAGTGCTAACAAGTGTAAAAAAGAATACTGTCAAAAAAGGTAGCTAGTTAAACAGGGAGATTTTGAAGAAAGTAACTTAATATTTTTATCCAGAACATTGCACGTTGCTGCTTTAAAATGTCCTGTGTTGCAGAAGACCATGGCTTTTATAACTTTAGAAATATAAGCTCTCAAAGTAAAACTCTTGATAACAAGTAGTTCCAAGGAGCAGATTCTCAGAGTTTACATTTTTTTGGTTGGTTGTTTGATTTCAGGGTTTGGGGAAGTATATGCAACTTAATCCATTACTTGAATTCCATAAGCACTTGGGTTTCAGTGTTTTTCTCTGTGTTCAGAGATACTATCTGTACTTCAATCCATATTGAATTTACTGCTCCTGTGGCATGTCCTTAGAGGCAGTCTGCTTAATTATCCATGTAAAACTGAGTTGTAAATCAAGTAGGGGAGTTTGGATTTGAGGGAGTCTGCTGCCAATATTAAAAAACAAACAAACAAAAAACGAACCAAAAACTAGTGAAGCTGTTCAGAGTTATCAGCCAGTGCGAGTTGTGCTGTTTCAGTGGGCTGGCCTGCTCTTAAACTGGCGGAAGCCATAGATTTTTCAGTATTACATTCAGAGTACACTCAAACCCTTCTTATGGTCTGTGACTGTTGTTATCCTTTAAACTTCTTGGAATGCTTTCCTCATGGCAATGGATACTTGTGTCTGTGTTTCCTCTTTGCTTCTTGTATTCCTTATTTTTGTCCCCCTTTTTCTTTTCTCCTTCCTTTACTATTTCTTCCTTTTTCTCTCTAGGAGCTGAGATGGATCTTTCTTCTGTTGCCTTTTCCTTCCAGTAGATTTCATTTCCATATCCCTCCTACCTTACCAAAAGGCATCCATCTTTCTTAATCTGTTCCTGACCTTTCCACTGCACTAATCATTAGAGAATGCACACCTGCTTCCCTTCTTCCAACTTCCTTCTCTGATCCAATACCTGCTAATTTCTTGGTGAGTATACTTGGTGAGGAGTTAATTTGCTTCCCTCTTTTATAGGAGTCAGCCTTCCAGGTGACTGCTAACCTACTGTCTTCAGGTTAATAAGTAACTGTGAGATTCTGGTTTGCAATCAGACATTGATGAAAATACAGAGTTGCAGACAAGTACGTGTCTGATGAAGTACCATAGGAAACACGCTTTTATGGTGTTATCTGTTAGGAATGTAATTTGGAAATTTTTCTTGGAGTAATAATACTTGCATATTCTGAACTTCACGGAAGAGCTCTACCTGTATCTGTCAGCAGTGTCTCCTCTCCTGTAGAAAAAGAAATGCATTCCTTGTCTTGTCACCTAAAGAGTGAATCATACTGATACCCTCCATAGAAAATTGACAGTCTGACCAAGCCAGAGTTAGTTTTACTTACCCAGGATGCTGAAGCATGCTGATTTCTGGTTGGTGATAGTGTGTATATACTAAGTTAGGAAAATTTTTAAACCATTAGGTTTTTGAGCTTCCTCCCCGGACACCCCACACCCACCTCAATTTCAGAGAAACTAATACATGTCAATGAAGATGATAAACCAACATAATGATAATACTTTACACAGTAACTTATGATTGCTTCTACTGCATAGATCTGTGTGTTATTAAAAAGGCAAATTTTTTTCTGCAGTAGTTTTCACATTAGCAAGTGTTTTCAGATACAGCCAGTTGCAACATGTCTGTTTTTCATATCATCTTTGATAATTCATGGATACTTATGTTCAGAAAGTCTTTGGTTTTGTTTTATTTCAGAGCCCATCCTTAAACCTTGATCTGAAGGGCACTCGTAGGTGTATTTTACTTAGTTCATTGTGAATATTCCCATATATGTTGATCTTAATAAGCTTCCTCTTGGTGAAAAGCTAAACTTGTGCACAAGTCTTCGCAGGTCTGAGGCCTTTTCTCAGTACTTTGCCCTTTTAGGTGCACATTATTAAGTCTGTTGCAGAAAGGAATGGAGGAGGGAGAAGGGAAGTGATGCTGTGAAAGCCCTGCACAATGAAAGGATAATGGGCTTATGTTAATATGTTTTTCTGTAACTACTCTATATCTTCCCTGAAATTCCATTTTAGGAACTTCAGCATTGTTTTGCTTAGTTTGTGGCACATTAGTAGCATTTCATTGTTTGGACTCTCATGATAACATAACTTTTCTTATGTTAATGCTGGTTTATATGCTAACCAATGAAACTTTAATATTAAAAAAAAATGAGCTAATGCAGTGCACTGTTCGCATTATTGGCATTCATTAGAAACTTTGCTGTAAATAGGTGGGAAAAAAAATTGAAATCATGTCCACCAATTAGCATAGACAACTGTATTGTCTGGACAGGTGCATTTTCTCTTAGTTTATTAACTGATTTGTCATTCCTCAAGCATATCTTTTAGTTCTTTTAAAAAGTAGGTATATAAATTCAATGTCTTTGTATAAGTCTGTAGATTACCTTTTACTACATCAGTGTCAGTGCAGGACTTACTCTACATTTATCTGTATTCCTAAGCTTCAGTGCAATGATATGCAGGCTTCAAAATACATTCTTTGCTCTTTTGTGTTTTTCATTATTCTAGCATACCATCTAAACACTTAGCTTAGAATTGCTAAAAGTGTGTTTAAAAATTGTCTCTATATGGTTATGTTCACAGAGGCAGAACATTGTTTTTTCTTGTTTCAGGATTTCTAAAGAAGCCTTGGTTGGTTTATATTTAGTTTGGGGTTTAAAGGTGTTTTTCTGTTAGCGTGGGACTAGCACGGGACAGGGAGGGAAGTGAAAGTTAGTTTTATTTTTCTTGGATTTATCCTTTCTTTGCATTTCCTAATCTCCTGATTTTCAAATAAAAAATAGCTTTTGTTCACCCAAAATGGGACATGGATTTCTTTCCTTCCACAGAGAATAAAATTGGTAGGACATTTGGGATCTACACCTGCTGAGAAAAGAACTGCAGGATAGGTTGCTGTGTTTTTTTGTTTGTTTTTCTCTCTGTTTTTTTTCCTTTGGATTATTAATTTAGACCCTAATTTATTTTTGTGGTAGCTGTGTATCAACCAAGCCATTCTTAGGAATTTAAAAGAAAAGGGATTTTTTTCAGCAAAATTAGATGATAAAAACTTTTGAGTATGATATTTAGAATAATTTAGTATATAGGATGTTGATACATCTAAAATATTTATATAAATATCTCAAGCTATACTACCGCTCACGAAAAATCAGTGAATAAATACATGCTGTACAAGGAGTTCATAAATAATTGCTACAGAAAAAGTGATTGAAGCAGTATTTACTTACATAAAGTACGTTATTTTAGTTTTTTTCTCTAACAGCATGTTTTTGAGCATACCTTTTTCACGATTCCTACTTGAACAGAGAAATTAAGATATTTTCAAAGCATTAATATTATTCTTCCTTCTGTGTGTTCACTGGTTTTGTACTGATTCACTGGGTTTGTAATGTCAAGTATTTGTTAGACTGCAGCTGAGCCTTTTATTTTCATATGAATAAATGACAGGCAGCTGTAGAAACTTGGTGTGTTTGCTTATTTTCTATATTGCTGGATTGCTGTAGAGTGATAACCTCCTGGCTGCTGGATGAATGTGTTTAATGTAGTATTTGATAACTAGTTTTTGTGTTCTAGGTTTCCACTTAGGTAAGTGCTTAAAGCAGCAGAATGTCTTAGGCATACCTACTAATGTCTTTCATCCCCTCTGACTATTCCATAGGCAACACGAAGCACCATTTGAAGGCAATCTGGTAAGTCAAGAAGTGATGCTAAAGCGTCAGGAAGAAGAAATGATGCAACTGCAAGCTAGAATGGCTCTCAGGCAGTCCCGACCTAACCTCTACCCAGGAGATGCAATTAGATCCTCAGTGCTTGACATCACCAGAGATCCACTGAGAGAAATAGCCCTGGAAACAGCCATGACACAAAGAAAACTGAGGGTAATGCCCTGATCGCAGGTGAACTCTTATTTTCATTGAAACAGAGCAGTGTCTTGACTGAAACTCTAATATGTGGAATTCATAAACCAGGTCCTGTAATCGTCATCAACAGCTTAAATGCTAGGTTTTTGGTATTGCCATGATAGGAAAGACCTACTCTCACACAGTAAACTTCCGAGGTTTTGTGGCATTAGTGGCGATGTAGCCTAAAACAGTACCAAGAGATGCTAAAACAGACAGCAAGCCTTGACTAAAGATTGCATCCATTAAACAATGTAGTGTCCTAACAAAGGTAAGAAATAGTTTTCTCCTGTATTCTGTGGTGTTTTCAACCACTTCTATTTACATTTATTTCTCTTAGTGGAATGTGGATGCATCTCACCAACATCAAAGGTTATTAAATGAACAAGTTGGGAAAGTAAAGGCAGAGAGATTTCATTTGGCCTTTGGGTTCACTCTGAATCGTCATGCAAACTCCCCTTTCCTTTCCCAGCTGTCTTGGTATGTGTATGAAATATAAGATTACAGAGAAAGAGGAAGACAGAGGTATAGGTAAATAGAGTGGCTGATATTTAGAAGAGATGATGGCTTGATGCCCTCTGCTGCTGCTTTCAGTGAATTGGATTTATTTATTTTTATTAAAAGACGGGAAAACTTGAAATAAGACTCAGGTGAATTTGCTGCCCAAATCCAGGGTAATAGTTCCTGTATCTGTCTCCAGTCCATACCACTCTGACCAGTTAGTTCATGTAGGCTTTAACTAACCATATTGGTTCCCCCAGCCCTTAAGAGATTTGCATGCAGCTGTTTTACATATAGTACACAGTAGGTAGTAGGCAGTAGCCAATGAAGGTTTTCCGTCAAAAGGTGAATCTTGGGCCACTTTTTTCATGTGGTATTGAAGTGGGTATTGTGCAGATAACTTCCTTTAACAGTTTGGACAGGTTACCTCCTATAATTTACAGGATGAATTAGTAGAACATTTATTTGCCTACAGGCAGACAGAAATTGGCCAGGATCTCTACTTGAACCCAGCAGATATAATCAGGCTGAAACGCTTCAGTCTTCAGATGATGAGACTTGTGTGTCACAGACAGATTTGTCAAGGCAGAATTGCCACCAATGCAGAAAACCTTAGTAATGATGTCAGGCAGTTGCTTACTGAGATAAGCCCAGATGGTCCCAATATGCAACCCTCACCCTGTATTTTAAAGGAAGACAAATACTATTACAATGTTGACTTTGTACCCAGCAAAGGAAGGAAAATATGCAGAGTAATGATGTCACCAACACTGTAGCTTGCCAGTGGTATCTGGCATGCATGCTGGCAAAATCAGGTTCTTTAGACTTACCAGGTGATGGGAGGAATTCAGTACAATAGTTTGGGCCTTTGGGTCCTCTTTGGTGTTTTCAGGGCAGGAGTTAACTGTGCCTTAATCTGTTGTTCTGGTGTTCATTCATACTCTTCTGATTTGCAGAATTTCTTTGGCCCTGAGTTTGTGAAAATGACAATTGAACCATTCATCTCCTTGGATCTACCGAAGTCTATCTTGGTAAGAAAGGGGCTATTCAGCAGTCAGTGGAAGAAGTGTGTTAAACCGACAAATGCGCTTTGATCACAAGTATGAATGTTGGGATATTTTATTTCACAAAATGCAGACTAAGAAGGGGAAGAGTGATGACACCAGGCGAAAAGTAAATGTGATGCTTCTGAGTGGGCAGAAGCTGGAGCTGACCTGTGATACCAAAACAATATGTAAAGATGTCTTTGATATGGTTGTTGCCCATATTGGCTTGGTGGAGCATCATTTGTTTGGATTGGCTACTTTAAGAGGTAAGAATAATGATTTGATGTAGTTGACAGATACAGAATAAGAAGAATTAACTACATGGTGTTGAGAAAAAATAAGCAGAGAATGCCTGACATCTACAAAGTGTTTACTTTGAGTTATATTCTCTTGTGTTGAGACAAAATATATTCCTCAATGAAGAACAACTTAGCACAATAAAATTCTATGTTTGCCTCAGTAATGGCAGCTCATCTTGGGCAGCCTTTTCCCTTTGGTTGCCAAGTTTTCTCCCCTGCTGTTTGTTGCCTTTGCTCACTAATAACCCTCAGAGCACATGAAAGGGCTTTGGGTTCTGTTAATATACCTAGGCAATGTTGCAGTCTGTTGCGGAGGCAGATACGTCAGGATGCATAGAAGAGCCCCTTGTATAGAGGTACTTGCCTTAAGAAAAAAGAATTTGCTCCTGAGCTGTTAATTTTTCACTATTAGAACAGATCAGAAATTGAATATTTAGGTTTTTTCTCCCCACTGGGTAGAACGTCATTGTGGCAGAACTAATGCGTTCAGACCCAAGTTTCCTGTCAGCATATCTCACAGGCTGTTGCAGAACTGTAGTGCTCAGAATATTGACGTGAGAGAGAATCCCTTAGCAGCCCAAGAGCTTACTCTATCCATGGCAGGCACCTGGTGCTCTTGGCAATTTAGAAGGCCTTGAAAACATTTTGTGAAATGTAAATGGGACAGAAGTAGTAAGGGTGGGAAGGAATGACAGATTTTAATCTCCTATGGGATAAGAAATTTGAAATTTTAAAGAAACCCTAGCTCCTGTTTTGTAGCTATCACAAAATGTAACTTTTTTCTTTTTTCTTTTGTTTTTTCTCACTGGTTTCTTCAGTATAACTATAAAACTATTTCTCCTGCCCTTATTCAGTGTTCCCTTTAATATCCATTGTGCTTATAACCCATTGTTAGTAAAAAGAAAACCTTACTGTTCAAAACCATATTTCAGAAATGTAAATCTGGTCTTGATCCTCCAGCTGGAGAAAATACTTGGTTTTAATGTTTTTCCTGTGATTCACTTTAACGTTCATGGCAGACAATGAATTTTTCTTCGTTGATCCTGACATAAAGCTAAGTAAAGTAGCTCCAGAAGGATGGAAAGAGGAACCAAAGAAAAAGAACAAGCCCCCTGTCAACTTCACTCTGTTTTTTCGCATAAAGTTTTTTGTGGATGATGTCAGTCTTATACAGTGAGTGTATGAAATTTTTTTTAACCCCTCTAAGCCCTAAATTTACAGACAGAAATTAGATATTAATCAAATACTGGAAATTTGCTATAACAGGAAGAGTACCAAAGATGGTATAGGGTTTTCTCATGGTTTTTGTTTTGTTTTCCTGTTCCAGACATACACTGACCTGTCACCAGTATTATCTGCAGTTGCGGAAGGACATCCTGGAAGACAGGATGCACTCTGATGATGAGACAGCCTTATTATTAGCATCCCTAGCTCTCCAAGCTGAGTATGGAGATTACCAGGCAGAGGTACACCATCAATTTCACCTTTTGAGAAACCTTTTCTTACTGCTTAATTAAGGAATGGACTGTGAGCTGCCATACATGCTTCACAGCTCTGCGCTGGACTGGAAGCTCAGCTGATACGCTTTTGGCAGGTTTTGCTGTGGGCAAGTTTTCTTTTAGTCTAACACAGGGCTGTTGCAGAATCTAGTTTGAGATCTGGGTGTTGAACCCTCTCTCTTCAGTGGAAGTAGAGTCAGGCTTGAATAGGAAGAAGACACGTGAAATTAAGCTCTGGGTCAGGGCTGAGGTTCTGAATCCTTTCCCTTACTCAGTTGTAATGCACGATTCTCTGTAAAATGAATGTTTATGCTTCATTTGTGCTCAGAGTAGTATATGGAGATGCCATCACAAAAATGTTTTGTGTTGTAGGTGCATGGCATGTCATATTTCAGACTAGAACACTATGTCCCGGCTAGAGTGCTGGAGAAACTAGATCTGTCCTACATCAAGGAAGAGTTGCCAAAATTGCATAGCACTTACGTGGGTGCATCTGAAAAAGAGACAGAGTTAGAATTTTTGAAGGTAAGTGGGCAGCAGTTTGCTTCCTTAATCTGAGACTTAAGAAATTCCTTGTAGGAATACAGGTGCATGGACTTCAAGTGAAAGCACAGGAGAACAGCTCGGGTTCTGGATAATGCTGAAAGGAAGAAAGCTGAAAAGATCTTTTCAAAAGACACATCATTACAAGTGAAAAGAAATTGTAATAGATGGGAAGGAAGTACTTTTGGGGTTTTTTCCCATCAGTAGTCTTCCTGCTTTAGCTCAAACTAGTTAAAAGCAACTGTTGATCCTTGTGTTTACTCTAAAGGAAACTATGATTATAAGGCAGCACACCCTGCATTCCCTACACTTTTTGTTCTTTCTGTTGAGAAAAAAAATATTTAAACTATGAAAAGTTTTGTTACAGCTAATACCGTTTATGGTGCTTGGTATGAAGCAAGCCAGAAGCATTACCAAGCAGACTTCCTTGTGCAGGTACTATGTAAGATGATAGGAAAACTATTATCACAGATATATTTAGTTTATTCTAAAAAGACCTATTAACAAATGTAATTAGGGAGTTTGCTGCTGTTGCTCCTGAGATAATGATCAAGTCCTGCCTTGATACAGTGACTGCAAATGAGTTCAGTGGGTGACGGTTTGCTGCTGAGACACTGGATAACTGTTACACTGTAATTGCACAGTCACACTGTACTTCCAGTCTCTTTGAGAAGGTGATGGAAAGAGCACTCAGCTGACTTTGCCTCCTCTAAGGCTGTTGCTCGTTTGGCAGAAGTGTTCTTGTAACTTAACCACAGAGGACAAGAGTAGGAGGACTTGATCCTAATTAAACCTAGTCTTGACTAGAGGTGGGGTGGGGAAAGCAGTTAGATTCCCATGTTTGATTCATTACATCAGTCCCTTAATGCTAGTATTGAAGAGTCAGTAGGGATGAATGACTGGGAGTGCAAAGTGAGTGAAACTGGATTCACTCTTTTGGCAGTTATGATGCCATAATGTGATCACAGAACGGCAGTGTTAGTCTAATTCTATGGTTAAGAAATGTCTCAGTAACAAGTGCATCTGGCTAGTTACAGTTTGTTGCCACCAATTGGTTTGTGTGAGTTTGATTTATTCACCAACGTTCTTGATTCATGCTTCTGTTGTTTGCTTTCAGTAAATACTGTTCATTTGCTGTAGTGTTCAGGAGGCCAAGAGATACTACCAAGACTTATGACCCTCTAGAGCAGCTGATGTGTCTCTGTTGTAACATCTGTAAACTGTAAAAGTGGAATCACCAGAGAGAAATCTTTTCTTCTAAAATCCATATATATTCATATATAGATTCTATATATTTTTTTATATAAAGTATTTATATAGAGGTATAAAAATTTGTAATACCCTTAACTTCATATTCTTAGAAGTTTCATGGCATTGATCTCTACAGTTGTGTCAGAGGCTCACAGAATATGGTGTTCATCTTCACCATGTGTTGCCTGAGAAGAGATCCCAAACAGGTATCCTTCTGGGAGTGTGCTCCAAAGGAGTTGTTATTTTTGAAGTTCACAATGGTGCCCGCACACCTGTACTACGCTTCCCGTGGAGAGAGACAAAGAAAATATCCTTTAGTGTAAGTCAGTCTCTTTTCCTCTTACCTGTGCATACAAGTCTATTTTTGTATCTCCAGATACTGGTTTTCTGTATTTGTTATTTTTGCAAACTAACCTGCTGTTTTACAGCATAATCGGACTACATTTTGTGTGACTGAGCTGTGTTCTGTTATGGTTTTGAAATAGGAGTTTTGATGTTCTTAAATTTGTTTGCGGTTTTTTGTTTGTGTGGGATTTTTTTAGTAGCTTACATTCTATGCCACTGAGGTTCCAGCCTCACAAGAGAGTTTTGTACCTGTGTTTTGGAAAATCTGTATTGATGTGAAACGTGGCTTCCCTGCCTTCTAAGAAAAGAGCTATTCTGAAGATAGACCAAGGGCCACTCTTAGCATGGGGAGAAGCTCTGCCCATTTTCTGCATTTCTGGGCAATCTGCCTATGCTGCTGTATGGGATATGAGTTGTGAAGGAGCACCAGAGTGAGAATCCTGCATTAGAGGACTGTATACTGGCAAATGCCAGTACTTTAGTGTAACTAGGAGATGCACCTATGTTGCTTTTAAGTTGTTATATTTCCAAGAGTAGCCAAGTTAAATGATAATGGATGACGATACCAGCCAACTTCAGTGGGTACACCGTAGCCTGGTGGGCATGTGTCAGTTTTTAGTTAGATGTTGAGCTTCAAGTGCTTACCTTTATACAGATATTGAAAACACTACTCCTAACTCTGTCCGATACCTTATTGAAAAGCTACAGCCTGTTTCATCTGTGATATCGAAGTTTAAAAATTACTAAAAAGATTAATTTAAGACCTGGAACATTACCTGATACATTTCATAATTAGATAGGCATCTAGTTCTTTTCCTCTTGAGTGGTAGCACCCTTTGTGACTTCCTCAGAGGCTTTTGAAAACCTCATCCTGCAAGACGTAATAGTACTGGTTGCCATTAGTCAGCACTAACAGTAACAGAGACGGATTAAATAATAATAAAGTACCATCTCAGCTAGCCCAGAAGTAGTTTTAAAGTGCTACTTTGTAAATCTCAAATTACTTTCAATTCCTGTTTTACTCCTATCAGTGCATTTTGCTTCAGAAAAGTTTGAATGCTGTAATTATGCACAAGCAAATACAAAATTCTTTGTAGGCTAAAAGAAATAATCGTCTTCACCTTTTTTCTTTCTCCATCATGTAGAAGAAGAAAATCACTTTGCAGAACACGTCAGATGGTATCAAGCATGCATTTCAGACTGACAATAGTAAGACTTGCCAGTACCTTTTGCATCTCTGCTCTTCCCAGCATAAGTTCCAACTACAGATGAGAACAAGGCAGAGCAACCAAGACACTCAGGACATTGGTAAGGACTGTGATGCTGTGTTGGTTTTCAATAGCAATCTATATGTATTTTTGTAAGGAGAAAAACTGAACTTGAGCTTCAGTAATTCTGCTGAGTGCTACACATATGTTCTTTTTAGATAGAAAATACTAATTGGAAAATGCAGTCATTGGGAAAAACCCTCTGTACTAATTTCTTCACTATTTGGAGCAGAGCTCACTTGTCTGGCTGGCCTTCAGCGTGGCCTGGAAGTGCTATTTTGGTCAGTCTGCCTGCTCATTCTTTCTTTGTTCCCTGTTTTTATCTGTCTGCATTCCAGACTTCCACCATCGTAGCTTGGATGGAGTTTGACCCCATTGCTGTGGAGACTGTGATCTCTAATTTAGAAAAAAAAAAGGGGGGGGGGGGGAGGTAGGGAAAGGCATGTGGCAACTATGCAGCCTTTTCTTCTGTTTTGTTGGGCTCAAACAACTTGGTGCAGAGAAATAGGACCATGTGACTTAAAACCTTTGTATCATTCTCTTAACTTAGTGTTTCCTTATCCTGAATTGCAAAGAAAATCAGTACATGAAAGGCTTTCTTGGCTAGGCAAACTTGGTTGCTCTTACAGATGGAGTATGTATTGTGCTTTGGGAGTCTGGAAGATAATAGCTTGCTTCTGTGCAGTGCGGATCACTTGGAATTCAGAGGTCTCAAATTTCATCAGTCATTCATAATGAGAAGCAAATAAATCAGTATTATGGTTAATTCCATTACACTTGGTTATTAAAAGTAAAAACAATTCAAACAAAGTTTGCTTTTGTCATAATTTTACTGATCTGAATTGATTAGCCATATTTCTCTTTCCTGCACACATACATACAGCAATACAGTTGCTAGAATAATATTTTAAAAAAGATAAAGTATTGTAATACAGGTAAAAGAAAACAATGATGAAGCAGCAAGTCAAAATAGCATATTAATTATAAATACTGCTTTTCTTTCGTTAGAACAGTGAAGTCCCAGGCAGTGTTGGGAAGCATTATTCTTGGCCTGAAGAAGCATCAAGTATTTTATTTTGTTTTTTTTCCAGAGCCCTTAAAATGTCAGTAAAAACTGGTGGTTTGGTGGTTGGAAGCACTCAGTAAAACAGTAAAGAAAAGGGCAGGTGACAATATTATTAACTAAAGGCTGATCACCACAGGAAGTGTACATTCTGAAGGTTCCTTACTTAAGGACTGATTCTGGGTTTACAGCACAGTGAACACAAGCATGTGCCTGTAACACTTGCAGTGTTCCTGGGGTGTGAGGTATCAGACTTCAGAAGATTAATATGCTTTGGAAGATTCTTTAGAAATACAGTTTTACAGTGTCTTGCAAGACTAACCTTGATTTCAGCCAATGAATGGAGAAAATATTTTGAGACAAGGGAGAAGGCCTGGCATGCATAGTGACAGTGAACAAATTTCCATGGAACGTAGCAACAGGGAATAGAGGCATGAGGGAGAGCACTTTATAGCCCCTGTGATATACCATGACGTGTCTTTTCACTTGTTACACCATGTCTTCAGTGACCTGGGAGAAACCATTTTAACACGTGTATATCTAATAGAAAGAATTAGGCTTGGAAAATAAAAGGAAAATGCCTCTTGAATAATATTCTTTCTGCATGGATAGAGATGAGACACAAAGTGAAAAGAAAAGAAAAAATACTAGCAATTTTATGGTACATAAGAAAGGAGATAAGCTATAACATGAGGAATTGATGGGTTTTTGCACAACTTCTGTGGCCATGCAGTGAATAGAAGTAAGCACTGAGTTTTAAGATGGATGCTTGGATACATGAAAGGGCATATAGAAAACCACAAAACTGAAGTGAGGGTTAAGGCAGCCTTACAAAGGATGAGTTTTGAGCACATGAGAATTTTCAGTGAGGGTATGGAGAAAGGTATGAAAGATCTAGCGTCTATATAGTTAAAGATGTGAAAGCATTCATCTGAAATCCGTAGGGAAATCTTGTATGGGTGTTTGCAGAGGGTAAGTATGGCATCAAGAGAAGAGATTTTAGAATATTTTGTTAAGGTACTCTTCTCCAGGATGGGAACGCAACAAGAGCAAGTGTCATTGATAGCTTCTGTCAGAGTCAGGAAATTGGAATTTGTGGGTCTCTGGTCTGGTCGAGCAAAACCATTCTTATATAGCTCATCTAGTCTGTGTGGTGGCTATGACTAGTGGAGTGTTGTGGTTTTCCCCCAGCCAGCAGCTGAGCACCATGCAGCCTCTCGCTCACTCCCCTGCAGTGGGATGGGGGAGAGAATTGGAAAAGTGCAAGTGAAACAACTCGTGGGTTGAGATGAAGACAGTTTAATAGGTAAAGCAAAAGCCGTGTGCACAAGCAAAGCAAAGCAAGGAATTCATTCACCACTTCCATGGGCAGGCAGGTGTTCAGCCATCTCCAGGAAAGCAGGGCTCTGTCATGCGTAACGGTTACTTGGGAAGACAAACGCCATCACTCTGAACGCTGCTGCTGCCCCGCCCCTCCCCCCCCCGCCATCCCTCCTCTTCTGCAGGCCTCTTATAAAGTGAGCATGACATCATATGGTTTGGAATATCCCTTTGGCCAGTTGGGGTCGGCTGTCCTGGCTGTGTCCCCTCCCAACTCCTTGTGCACCCCCAGCCATCCTGCTGGCAGGACAGTGCGACAAGCAGAAAAGGCCTTGGCTCTGTGTAAGCACTGCTCAACAATAACAGCTCTATATAACAAGAACATCTCTGTAGTATCAACACTGTTTTCAGCACAAATCCAAAGCACAGCCCCATACTATCTACTATGAAGAAAATTAACTCTCTCCCAGCTGAAACAAGTACAAGGAGATATTTGGTGTGGGGAAGGAAGTGGTAGTTGTATATTAGTTCACCTTTAAAAAGGACAAAAAAATAGCTTCCACAACTAAATCTTCTCAATCTGTATGCTTATTATAGAGGAAGCATGAGTTACTGTTGCAGTTAATTCCTGCCCTGGGTATTGGAGGAAGGAATGTCTTTTGGAATGGCAGTGCTGAGGTTGCGTTTGCCAAATACCCTCATTAATGGTGAATACTTTGGCATTTAGTAAAGCTAGTGGATGATGTGTACCAAAAAGTAGCATTTTACTTTTGAGTTACAGTGCAGCTTCCTAAAGCAGCTTATTTCCTAGCTGTGTGTAGAGTTTTAAAAAACCTCAAGTTAACCCTAAATCAGAAATACATATGCATTTGAGGATTGCTTTTTCTCAGACTTCCCTGTGATCTGATTCCAAGACATCAGTGAAGTTTATGAAAGGTTCAGATGGCCTGATTTCCTTTAAAAGCTCTAACCGGTAAACATGTTGCCACAGCTTATCAAATATCTGTGTGAGACCCAAGCCACAGGAACTTAACTGCTAGCCTTAGGAGGCAGTTAGGCTAATAGAAATGAGCTGTGCTCAGCTTTTGCTCTGAATTATGAGGGGGTTAGGCTAAGTTGTATTACCTTGCATTTGCTTTTGGCTGAAAACATCCACCCAGACAGTTCCCACGACTCAGCTGACAGTAATTTAATTACAATCCAAAACCTGTTTCTCACTGCTGCTTAAGGGAATCCTAGTTCATTAGTCAAAAAGTCTGGCAAACCCCAGTAAACACTTTCTGTCCTGTGCTAAAACATTCAGGATGTTTCTGATGGGAAGTCCCCAAGTGCACCTGAGTGCACTGATGCTCTTTAACCAGGTAGAGATGCTGCCAAGCCCTATGTCAGGAGCTCATGTGAAGAAAACTAAGCAATGGATGGATGGAAGTTTGGTAGGATCTGGTAGTGTAGAGGTGGGGAAGTCCTATTTGTTCAATTTCTGGAAAAGACTTATATGAGCAGGTTTAAAGGAGTGTAGTCTTCAAGGTCACTTTGCTTGAAGATATTTACTTTACAGAAAGACATGATGTGCCTGTGTATAAGGTACAGCAGTTTAACAGGGAACATGAGTCTTCTTACTAATAAGGGGATAAATAGTCTGCTCTTCTGTGTTTTTGGACTTCAGTGTAGTAGATGGTCAGGTTAGTGTAATGTCATGAACTCCAAACTTTGCTTCCAGAGCAAACTACGTGGTGGTTGTTTATATCTACAGGATGATGGTATGTACTTCCGAGCATCTAGAGAAAATAAGCTTTGAGTTGGTCGTTTAAAATGCGTGCTTTACACAAGGAGTTCACACTAACTCTGCTGTATAACTTTGTTTTTTGTTTAAAAAAAAAAAAATCCACAGAAAGGGCTTCATTTAGGAGCCTAAACCTTCATGCGGACTCTGTCAAAGGTTTCAACATGGGACGAGCAATCAGTACTGGTAGCCTGGCCAGCAGCACTTTGAATCGACTTGCTGTTCGACCTCTGTCTGTTCAAGCAGAGATTCTGAAGAGGCTGTCCTGCTCTGAGCTCTCACTCTTCCAGCCACTTCCTGGCTCTTCAAAGGAAAAGAACGAGAAGACTTCATGGGAGGAAAGACCAAGGGTTATGAGCAAGTCATTTCATGATCTGAGTCAGAGCCACATCTCGGTTTACCCCCCAAGGAAAAATATTATTACTGCTTTGGACTCTTCCCCTAAAAAAATAGAAGACATAATGGGAAGAGTCTTTCAGCAAATGCCAAAATTTGATACTGGATCAGCAGCAGGACCATTAAAATTGAGCAAGTAAGAGTCTCTCTGACCACCCTGCAATATCTTTGTGTACAGTCAATGTACATTTTGCATAAGTTTCGATTTATTATTCATACCATTATTTTATTACATTGATCCTTCCCTTCCCTCTCCCAACTTCCTCTTCCCTCTGTCTGGTTCCCCTTCTCTCCTTCTCTCCTTTAAGTTCAAAATCTCATGCAGGTTTAAGTAGAAGTCCTGAAAGAAAGAAAAATGAATCAGACTCATCATCCATTGAAGATACCGGTCAAGCCTATGTTGTAGGTCAGCATGCAAAAAATAATATTACTGTATTTACTAACTAACTTCTAAAATTGCTTTGGGTGTAATGCTTTGATATATTTATTAACTGATGGAAATACTTCTATTTGAAAAACGGAGCAGAGTATCACATGTTCAAGTAATCTAGGCCAATTGCCTGTTTTTCCTGAATAATTGTTGCAGCAAATGTTGATTGAGCACTGCAACAGGTTACCCAGAGAGGTTGTGGAGTCTCCTTCTCTGGAGATATTCAAAACCTGCCTGGATGCGATCCTGTGCAACCTGCTCTAGGTGATCCTGCTTTAGCAGAAGGTTTGGCCTAGATGATCTCCAGAGGTCCCTTCCAACCTCTACCGTTTAAAAAAAAAAATTTAAAAAATCCTCCTTTGAACGCCACCAGTCTGTACACAGGTGTGCAAAGTATTAGTACTGGGCAGTAAAAGCTGTTTCAGAAAATATCTTCCATTTTGTTGTATGGATCTTGTAATAATTTGCTAGTCTTCACAGTCTGTTTGTCAAGCTTGAACTTTTTTAGTGTTTTCTGTGGAAGGGGTGCAGGGAGTGATTTTTGGAAGTGGACTCAGTTTCACGTAAGCTGGCTATTGGCTAGTATCTCTGAGCAGTAACTGCACAGTTCTTTTTTGTTTGGTCTTATTTGAGTATAATAAATACGGTACAATTTTTTTGCAGTGCATTGGGTGTTTCACAAAAACACTCTGGTAATGAGCGAAGCCAGATGTACTTTACTCCATTTTCTTCACAAGGATTGAATTGCACACAAATAGTCTTACTAGGCAGTAAAAATGCAGAGTTCACATTAAAAAAATGTTCACTTTAAAAAAGATTCGGAGCAGCTAAATAGACTTAGTCACACATTGGGTTATTGTACATTAATTTTTAATATCTGTGTCATCAGTTTCTGGTTATAGGCGATTCCCTGTTATAATAATAGAAACTACAGTGACTGAAACATTTGCAGCCTTAGCTTGCTTTTGTTGCTTTGCTTTTGCTTAATATTAAAATATTGATTAGTTACAGAACATCAGAAAAAGTGGAAGAAGGCTAAGTTTATGAGGGTTTGTATAAACAAACTTGCAAAAAACCCTGAACAAAAAACCAAACAAAACACAACAGTGTGTGACATACAAATACTACCATGTCTGCCCCCGCTGCACTTGAAACCAGGACTGACTTGGGAATCACGCTTTTTCAGATGGAGCTGAGGCATGCCATCTCTGTAGTGATTGGTTGCAGCCATTTATCGTATGCTTTTAGCTTTACAATTAATGTTATCGTGTGCTTACCCATAATCTTCTGGGCAGCAATTCTGATAAGGATCTTAACTACATGTCAGAAAGTCCTGCTGAATGGCGTTGCCTGTGCTGGAGGACACACATTCTTTGCATGATGAAACTCAGCTGAAACTTTAGGGTTCAGAGGTTTAGAAAAGGCCAGGATTGCTTTGTTAAGAAGCTTGAATAATCTTACCTTATTTACTTTCATAACTTAGTACATTTATTATTGTATCCTCTTTAAAGCATGGCTATATTTGCTTGGCATTGATCATTCCAAAGAAAATATAATTCTATATGCAAACCAATTCAAGCTCTTTTTTACTGCAGCAGCGTATTTGTTACTGTACAAAATCTTACAAGACTTGTGTTGGTTTATTAGGTTAGGCATATTCATCCAATTCTGTTAGAAAAGTTAGTCTTTGACTTAGTTTCTTAAAGATCCATTAATTTTATCTGAAATTAACAGTAGTTGTAAAGACTAAACCTCTGTCCTTTCTTTAATTTCCCTTTGCATGAGCTACCATCTATCTGAACTTTGAGCTACAGCCAAAGTACATGAGTAATTTGGATTTGTTAATCCAAAACTACTTTCATGTTTATTCATTTTTAAAAATAAGTAATCTGATATTGTGAATGAGCTCATGTATACTGTTTGAAGTCTGAAATACTTCCTGGTAGCTTTCATGTAAAAAAATAATTACAACAATGTCTGATATTACCATTCATGTCACAGGCGTTAGCATGAATACTTCAGGAAATCTTACATCATCGATGCCATTAAAAGAGAGTGGTAAGTTGATAACATGCTTATAGAATTAATTCAGTCAGTTTGTCACTGTTCCGTCTGTCCTTTTTCTTTGCTGTTCTTAAATCAAATACCTCTCCCATTTAGTTGGATAGGACCTTTTCCTAAATACAACTCCTAATATTTCTTTTAGATTGCTTCTTGGGGGAGATTTTGACATCTGTGCGTAATGTTTTTCAAATATGAATAGTGTCTGTTTATTTTGAGACTTGAGGGGTGCTGTTACCTAAATATGATGCTCTTCAAAGTTCATTCCTGTTACTTGTGAGGTTACTGGCTCTGTAGAGCCCAAGACGACTGTTATTTTCTTTTTAGGTCTTTTACTTTTTAGGTTTGACTTGGTTTTGTGAGAGAAAAACTCCTCTGGGTGGTGCAGTCTGTCGCACTTTCTTGAATCACTGTTTTCTGCTTGTATCCATGTGTAGAGCTCAGTAGGTTTCTGCCATTGTAGAATTCCGTGTTCCACTTCAGGCAACAGTATGCCAGGCACTCCAGACCAAACAAATTGTATCTTCTCTAGGTAGCAAATTGACGAGTTCAGACTTACAGTATGTTGACATTTCCTGAAGTTTCAGGAGATTGTTGGGTTTTTTTCCAAACCATGCTCCTTCTGTCCTCTTTAAGTGCCTGTGTCTACTTCAGCCTGTTGGGAATGCTCAGGAGTCACATAAATCTATTGTGATTTATCTATTCCAGATTTTGGAAGAGGTAGAATCAGTAGCCTGTGGAGTTGCAAATGACGAAATAAATTTCAACAAGATGGGTTTTAGTAGATGTTTCTAATATTGCTTGTTTTTTAATGAAGGACCACCATTAAGAGAACTCACTGAGTAACCTTTCAGTAACTTCATATACTAAGCCTCAGATTCACTTTTACCAATGTGCTTACGTTCTGCCTGCCTGAGCAGGGCATGTAAACACAAATCTAAATATTTTGCTGAGCTGTGACTAATAAATTTGAAAAATGTAGGGCTCATCTGTGTTGTGATTCCAAAACTATGAGACGATGCTATGTGCTTTTCTTAGGAGGAATAAAAGATTTTAACTGCTGAAGATGGGAGTGAGTTATAATGGTGGTGGGGATTTTTCATTTGGACATGGCTTGGAAGATGAAAGTTTGACGCGTGAGTTCAGAACAGCTTTTCAGGTTATCAGAGAAGTAATCTTCTTTAATGGAATAGAACTTCAAGGCAACCCTGAAGGGAAACATTCAGCTAATATCTGATCACGAAATGTTGGCTTTTCAGTTGACTCTCTGCAAACAACACCAAACAGAGTTGCTTCACCAGAAAGAGAGATCACTTTGGTGAACTTGAAAAAGGATGAAAAATTGGGCTTAGGTAAGTGGCTTTAAAATTGTTGTCGTGTGTGTTCATAGAAGCCAAAAACAAAATAAAGTTTTCAGGTCTGTATTTAAGTATTTTTGTAGGGCTGAGGAAAGCAGTGCTTACAATAGCTGGGTTTTGAAGGCATTTAAGATGCTGAAGCCTAGACTTGAGTAGTGCCTGCTACTGATATGTTGAGTGATGTTAAGCAAGTCTGTTTCTCAGTTTTTCCATATTGTAAGTGTAGGATAATATTTATATTGTGAGCTACTCATCCTCAAAGCTGACCTTTAAAGTTTGTCTCTGTGTTCAGGCACAAGATTTTTTGTCTCTGCAGACACCTTGCAGCTGTGACAGTTTTAAGGCTTTAAACAACAACAACAAAAAAGACATTATAAAGCCATTATGAGCTAATTGTGGAGTGGTGTTCTTACTCTTACAATATCATCAGATGGAACACTAATTTGAGCTTTAAGGAGCCTGGAAGACACAATATTTGCATTCCATTCCTCCTCCTACTACTGAGTTTTTTCATAAACCCACATAATTTTTCCCTGTATGAGTAATGAATAATTTTGTGTCAGTACTGTGCTTTAGGGAGGCTCTCTGAAGTGTCTTTAAGGACATTGTTCTGTCATTCAAAATAGGGCTGTTGTGTAAATTTGAAGAAGGGAAAAAGCCTGCAAGACAATAGTATTTAGTGTTTCTGCTGCACAGTAACTTAAGAGTTGACCAAAAAGGAAAGAAATTCATACGCAATGCAGCGTTTTTTCTCTTTCTTCCCCATGCAATTTGTGGTACTTTGCTGTTTCAGCTAGAATAGAGAAGACCTGATTATCTTCTATTTTCTTTTTTTTTCCATCGTGAACATCCTTCCCAGGTATACCTGGTGGAATTGGCAGAAATAGATTAGAAGCCTCAAAAGAAAATAGAGGGTTGAAAAACTCAGTTCTTAAGACCAGGGTCAAGCATCTAACAACAGAAAAAAAACAGAAATTTTTAAGTAAGAGAAAATACATTTAGTCTGGTCAGTGAACGTACATTTAACGTCATCTGTGTGTGTGTTTCTCTTGCCACAGTTTTCTTCTATAGTCTTTGCTGGAGTTTTCTGGGAAGCTAGCTAGACAAAGTCTGAATCACTGGCTCAAAAATAGAAAATGCAATAAAGCTTAATCAAAAAAGCTTTACCATTTACTTTCACATAGACTTCTTTGAGATGTATAGTTTTCTTTCACTTTACGTTTATTACAACGACCAAGTTTTTGTCCATTCTGAAAAAGGGACTTGTGTTGTTACACTGTTATCACTGACATTTTTTGCCTGCTTTGGGCCTTTTTCCCAGGCTTTCAAATAGTCGGCGGAGAGAAGACAGGGAAACTTGATCTGGGAATTTTTATTCATTCAGTTATTCCTGGAGGGCCAGCTGATTTGGAAGGATCTCTAAAACCAGGTGAGTAGTGTAAATAAGAAGAGGTGTATACACGAAAGAAAAAGCCAAACACATATGTAGTACCATTTTCATCTATGGCTGTGGGCATCAGTCCCTTACAAATGCTGACCTTCTGGATAATTTCTGAAAACTGATAATACTTCTTTGTTAAACTGTACAATACCAAAAATCATTCGAATCAAAGTAAAAATAATAAAGCTTGAAGTAGCAGAAAATTAAAGTTACATATAAAGATAATGGCTTTATTTGCTATTGTCTCTCTATAGATGCTTTGTAACTTCAATTTTTTAAAACTCCAAGTCCATACTTTGATTTCAGGAAAAAGTGAATGTAACCATATGGATACTATGGGAAGGGGGATTATTTTATTTAATATTGGCTTCTTTTTTTTTGTTCCCCTTTCTTTCCATTTTAGTCTGTCCCTTGAACTGAACTGCGTATTGGTTATTTCACTACTTAATTTTTTTGCTTTTGCATCTGTTTTTCTTACAGCAGAAGAGAAGGTAGAAATCATAATATGGAAAGGTTTGGCAGGCTTAAAAAGAGGGCATATTCGTAACCAGTTCTTGTGGTTTGTTTTGGGTTGGTTGTTTTTTTTTTAATTATTAAGGTTCCTTATCCAGCATCACTCAGATCTTAGTTATTTTTAATCCATGCATTGTGTAGAGATTTTCAGACCTGTACTCCACAGTCTCACTGATGAGTAAAAATGTAGATATTAGATTGTATCTGAAAAAACCCTTTTGTGCAGGAAACCGACTAATATCCGTAAATAGCACAAGTTTAGAAGGCGTCAGCCACCATGCAGCATTAGAAATTTTGGAGAATGCACCTGAAGATGTGACACTTGTTATCTCTCAGCCCAAGGACAAGCTATCCAAAGGTATGGAGAGAAATATTCCTTATTATTAAAGAGTTGTTCTTTGAGCACTTTGCCTTCTCAGACACCTTTTGTAAAGTACTTTCTGTATTTCTTTAAAATAACCTAATCAACTGAGATAGCTATAAAACATCACCCTAAGTGCAGTCAGTTGTGTTAGCAACTCCAGCTAGTATATGTTAAAAATCGTGTTCCGAGACTGAACGAAGAAATGTGTTATGGTAACCTTTGGTGAGGACACACCGGTTGCATCGTAAACAGAAAGTGTTCTGTGTAATATGGACACATAAAACCTTATGTGGTTGTAAGCTGAGAAATTTGTGTCATACTGCAGATAGGATGTTACCAGCTACTGATGACTGTCTTGTCTCCTGGTTTTCAGCATCGTCTAATGCTGCACACATCAGTAATGGAACCAGGGGTTATTTAAGGAGGCCATCATCAGTGCAGGACAATGAGGCAGAGTCCTCTTCAGAAGAACATAACCGGTCCCATGGTCACCAGAGGCCTGTTTCGGGGAGTTTGTCTGGTTTGTCGGGACGCAAGCGGGATGGAAGCATGAGCTCCCAGGATTCCAGAACTGAGAGTGCCAGCCTGTCTCAGAGCCAGACAGCCAGCTTCTTTGGCAAACGTGCAAGTGGTAGAGCCCAGCAGGATCCTCAGCATTACAGTGATTCCCAATCTGGGCTTTCTAAAATGAGTGAGAAGATAAGATCTTCATCTGACAGTATTCAAGCAAAAAACAGAAGGCCTGGAGTAGTGGAGTCTGTGGAATATTCTGACCGAGGGGATTCTGACATGGATGAAGCAACTTATTCCAGCAGTCAGGAGCAACAGCCAGCTAAAAAGGCATAGTGTGTTTTGTATGCATATTTCCCATCGGTATAATAGTGGTAGTGAAATAGCTAACTGTGGGTGTGAATACAGTTGAAAGGATGTGGAGGAAGGACAGCCTAGCCTGCAGCTTATCCTTGTAATGGCAAATGCTAATAGCTAATTTCTAATAGTTTGGTGATTTTGTTCAAAATAAATGGAGAAAATCACTCCTGTAACTTGAAGCAACTTGTCAGCTTCCCAGTGTCATGGGATGGACATGTTTTATTAAGGCAGATTATGCTTTGGGATGAACATATACTGCACTTGCTGATTCTGTAGAAAACCTCCTTTTGAGTCTGTGTTTGTCCAGTATGATCATAGTCTAGTGACCACCCCTAGAGGTAAGTTTATTCACCTGGCAGATAAATTAAGTTTTTCCTACATTAAAGTAGTAGTGATGCACCTGAAATGGGTAGCAGCAGAACACATTGTCTTTTGGGATTGATCTAATCCATGCAAAACTGCTCTTGGCTAGTGAAGTTCAGCAGAGAGCCATGCTCTGAACAGAGAGAGCTTGCTGCTTCACCTTTCCAAAAGTACACAATGGCAAGTACTACAAATTAATTCCTAACTTGCAGTGATTCCTCCTTTCAGCTCATGGAGGTTATTCAGTCAAGTTGTAGCAGCTCCTGTAAATTAATCCAACAGACCCTAGGCTGCTGTAATACTGAAGTAGTATAGTTTCTATGTTCTGTGACCAACTCACCACTTTGAGAATAAAGGCTCAGCTGCTGAAGACCAAGCATATTTCTGTGCTAAACCTGTTCAGTGGCAGCAATGGAGGAGTTAAAGCAATGAGCCTTATGAGTCTTACTATTTGGTACTTTGCCATGTGTACTCCTTTTGGCTGCATGTGACTCAAAAACATACGCTTTAGGGTCTTAACTGTAAACTTCGGTTCTAATGGCAAATCATTCTCTTTTTGTGTTTTTTGTTTGTTTTGTTTGCTTTTTAAATAAAGGAATCTTCCTCAGCGAATACAGCACACAAAATGAATTCTAAAAAGGTTACTGCAACACTTCTTAAACCTGGAGATATCTTTGAGGTTGAACTAGCCAAAAAAGATAACGGCTTGGGAATAAGTGTCACGGTACTGTTTGACAAGGTTTTTAGATGTTTTCTCTTTTTCTCTACTCCCAGCAACCCATTAAATTGCTAAATTGTAAGGAAGCAAAATATTTTCTGGAGTCACTGTTAAGTATATAGTTTTACTGATGTGTGATTAATCTTACCAAAGCTGAAAAGTAATATTATTTTATATCCCTTTTCTTGTCATCTGCCTTTTAAGTAGCTCTTGTTTGTTGTTTTATGGCGGAGCCCCAAAGTCCTAATAGAATCTTACCACGGATGCTGCTTTGTAAGTACAAAAAGCAAGATGGTCTTTGTCCCTTGCTACTTGATAATGTAGCAAATGTACAAGGGAGAGAAATAAGACTTATGTGACTGGCATCACAGGCAGTGGAAGCAGTAGTGTTACTTAAGAGTATCTATGTATGTCCATACACATATACCTTATTCACTGTTCTCCCTCTGCTGGATAAAAGGCAGAAAGCAAAAAACTACTTAAATCCAGATAAGACCTGGCTGACACTGCTTTCTTGCAATACAAGACAAAAATGTATTTTTAAGGGACTAATTGGGCTATAAAATTTTCAAGGTAGTTTACATTTAGGGCCTGCCATACTGCAGAGTGGCACTTCAGGGAAGAAGAGAATGATTTATAACTGAGATGCACACTTTTTTTTTCACTGCTTCTGTTCTTGTATTGAGTTCAGAAATACATTTTGATATTTTAATATTCAAATATTGTCTTTGGTTGGTTGATTGCTGGACTACCTGGTAATTTGAAAAAGGAAAAGTTGCTTAAATCATAACAATAGAGAGCAGTTAGCGGCTGTAGTTCAAAACTGGTGGCTTTCACTGACTGTACATAAAATTAAGTTGACCTTTTCCTAAATGTGGCCATACGGATAGACATGTAGAGGGAGTCCCAATTCACAAGCCTAGCACTGTTTTCATCTATATGGCTAGTATTGTAAGAGAAGCAGAAGAAATTGTATTATTTTAACATCCCAGTCTATTCAAAGTCATATTGCTTTGTCAAGCTTATAACTTGAGACAGCTGGAGGAACAAAGGTTCAGCAGGAGTTGGTTATTGAATACCATGAAGCCTGCTCTATGCATGCATTGGCTTTGTAGAAAACATTAGAAGATGCCAACTGATGCAAAGATTTCTCTTAAAGGATGACCAAGTGGTATCTTCATTGACATTTCCTTTTTCAACCTCCATTCAGCCCCTTGCAGTGCTATCCCATACAGTGGTGAAAAGAAGAGGTGTACAATTAGCATTGTGTTTTAAGTTTTCACATGTAGTACTGTGTGCTTTGGGCGTGTAATTGATGCACTGTTGGTCTCCCTGTTCCCTCCATGTTTGTGGAGTAGCACTGATAGTGCAGCAGTGAGCCAAAATCATAGAATGGTTTTGGTTGGAAGGGACCTTTAAAGATCACTTAGTCCAACCACCCCTGCAATGAGCAGAAGGAACACCCCTCCAAAAACGATGCCATTTGAACTTTAGCCAATTTTTTCAGCTTAGACCTTCAAACTTGTATGAACTGATGGAAAGCAGCACTCCTTAGTTTCCTTTTACATCAGAGAGGGTGTATTGGAGTAGAACACTGCATGGGTATGCATGTTCTGCTTTGGCATGCTGTGCTCCACACATCTCTGAGCTTTGATATCCATGCAAGCATGTAAAGTCCAGCATAATGCAGATGTGTTTCTGCTGAAGGACGTTTATTTGTTTTGTGTGCATTTGCATTGTGATGCATCATGTTTTTACATTTCTCCCACCCCAACTTCGTTTGTAGTAAATTGCATGACTGCGAAAACATGCTTTGTGTAATATTTTGGTTTTGATAGTTTGGCTGTTCTTTTTACAGGCCAGTAGCCCAAGTGCTTCCTAAGTACAGTTTTCCTTGTATAACACTGTGTTTAATTACTAAATATTCTAACTGCAAAAAGACTAACAAATCCTATTTTTGCTTTCCATTTAGGGTGGTGTAAATACTAGCATAAGGCATGGTGGTATTTATGTGAAAGCAATTATTCCTAAGGGAGCAGCTGAAGCAGATGGCAGAATAGAAAAAGGTAGTATTTCTATTCTTTCTGTTGGGATTCTTAATGTTAAAAAAGGGCAGATAATTGTCTGTGGTGGACTTGATAATACACTGTGGCCTAGAAGCTAGGAACTCTGTTTGCCTCCTTTCATTGTACCTTTTTCACTGGGAAGAAGAGCTGTTCTGCCAATGCAGTAGCTTGGAAATTGTCATTTTAAATATTCTCTTGATAGTTAATTGTGCAGGTGAAGATTTTAAAAAAAGTGTAGAACAACTGCAGAACCAACAGAAAACTGCTGAGACTGTGGAGGGGGAAAAATAGGAGATAGGCTGCAGGACTTCCCCCGCCCCCCCCCCCCCCCCCCCCCCCGCCTCTAATGCAGCCTGTGTTAATGGAGAATACTTCTCTGTTCCAGCCATGGAGAGAGAGAGCTTTGTATTATTTGTGGCTGCCTTGCTTGGCATGCTGGGCAACTCAATACAGAAAATCGCTGTAATTGTTACGGCTTTTCTTGTCTGTAAGCCAGGCCACATTCTTGACTGAAGTGAGAATTCCCACTGTAGACTGAGTTGTTTTTAGTAAAGAGTCTGAGCTTTATGGCAGGCTATCATTCTCATGGTTCATGCTGGCTTTGACATGGGGTTATCCCATAGAATCATAGAATCATTTAGATTGGAAAAGATCTTTAAGATGAGTCCATCTGTATACTTTAGTTGCAAAGTTCTCCTCTTGACTCAGAGTGTGGAGGGGAGGGAGAATGTAGTTCAATAGTTGTCCTCGTTAGGTGAGACTTGAAGGTTTCTGTGCATCATACATGTTTTATAGATGTTGTGCCTACTTTTTCTTAAATTATTAATCAATCATTTGTAGGTGACCGTGTGCTCTCTGTCAATGGGATTAGTTTGGAAGGTGCTACCCATAAGCAAGCTGTTGAAACACTGAGAAACACTGGGCAGGTAAGTGGCTGGTTCTACTCCTACCTGTAGAACCAGATCTTCGTGAGTGAAAAGAAGTAAAGGACCATGAAGACTGGAATTCTCCCCGGTGTCCTGATTGCTTTAGGTGTGCTTTTTTAGACTCCTTGGCTTCCAGGGCCTCAAGTATCACTGCCCCCCCAGTGAAATTCTGTCTTCGTGTGTGGGTGAGAGGTCTGCATGGAATTGGTTTCTCCTTGTCCCTGGGCTTCATAGGAAGAAAGCCCAGGTGCGTGGGTTAGAAAGCAGCTGTAGCAGCATGCTACAGATGGGTCCTGAATCTGAACCACTGAGGAGACAAGGGCCTCCATATATGTAGCTGTGTTTGCATGCTGTGTCAGAGCTTTACTTGAGTCTTGGCCTTTTCGGATAGCGCTTGATTCTGTCAATGATATCTTCTTGTTTAATAGTCCTATTTATGGCGGCTGCTTCATATGTAGAAGTACTTCCATGCCTGAAAATAGCCAGTGAATGTACACATTCAGAGCTGCTAAGGACTACTATTTGTGTTCACTTTCTAAATTGCTTTTAACTCTTCCCTGTATGCAAGTGAAAATGACACTGTCTTTCACGTTTCTTAACCCCCTCCCAGCCTTATTGGAAGAAAAACCTTTCTTACTCTGCTTTGGCAGATACCTTGCAAGTCCATTAGTGTGTTTTGGAGTTTGTCACTTACAGTCCTTAAAATGAGGAACAAAGGGAGAATGTATGGGGGGGGAGATGTCTATAAAGTTTGCTGCTGAAAAACTTACGACCCTGACAAGTTAGAAATGTACTGTAGACTGTCCTGTTTTCATGACCGTTGCCAGTTAACTGGAGAATGTTTCATCTCTTTAGGTGGTGCATCTGCTGTTGGAAAAAGGTCAGCTTTCAGTGGCCAAGGTTCACGCTCCAGTAACACCACAATGCACGCCTCCAAATCAGGTGGGGCAATGTGAGCCACAGGAGAAACCAGCGACAAATGCCAAAGATTACAGCTTTGTCACTGCAGGTCAGGTCACATAGGAAAATTGAACTTTCAAAGCATCCTTTAGTTTTTACAATATTTTTCTTGAAATCTTCTGTAGAATAGAAAGACAGGAGAAAGAGCTGGTAGGAAACTATACTGAGACGCTGCACATAATGCAGTCTCTTCCTTTTTGTGCTGCTGCATTTAAGATTTCCTTTCACATCTCTGTAACTTTGTTTAGTTACTATTAACTGTTTGCTCTCTCACTGTTCCTTGTTGTTTCCCAATTTCATCACCCTTGCAGGCCAGGGCTATAGCAAGGTTGGAGTAAAAGGGGTGCTACTGTCTCTGGTGATGCTAGGAAGTGCCAAGGGGAGGTTAAGATACTCATATAAAAATGAGAGCTTCTGTAGGTCCTGCTGTTCCTGTCTTTGGTGAGAGAAGACATCAAGAGCTGGATGAAGAGAGAAGGAGGATTTGTGCAGCTGACTAGAGGTTGTCCATATTTCAGCTTCTCTTGCTGGACACCTCCGAAAGTGGAGGGAAGCTTACCCAGATGGGGAAAATACTGCAGATACCTTTTGGTCTTCCTGCATGGGATTTATCCTGTCTGCCAGGAAGTCCAGTCACTGCTCTCACTAATGTCTGATCAGTGGCCAGAAAGGTTGTGTCACTGTGTGCTTTAACAGACTCCTTAATGGACTTCCTGGGGAACAGTGTTTTGGAGACACTTTGACTTTCTGTATAATGGGGATGTTGTCAGGGCAAGCCAGCAGACTGAGAAGTCATGATTGGGTTTTTTGTCCTCTTTAACTTGGAGGGATCTTTTAGATAATGCTTGTGTGTAAAGAACCTTGTGAGGGGGAGAGTGTGCATTGCCATGTCTGGAGTAAGAGCACTGGACGCTTTTTTCATGGCCAGCATACTGCAGGAAATGATAAGTTAATGTTTCTTTTGCAGAGAACACATTTGAGGTAAAGCTGTTGAAGAATAGCTCAGGCCTTGGGTTCAGTTTCTGCCGTGAAGATAACCTTACCCCAGAGCAAATGGGCTCAACTATTGTGAGGGTGAAAAAGCTCTTCCCTGGGCAGCCTGCTGCAGAAAGTGGGCAGATAGAAATTGGGGACGTCATTCTGAAAGTGAATGGGGCATCGCTAAAGGGTTTATCCCAGCAGGTTTGTATCTTAGAAGTGAAACTCATGCTGTGGTTGTCCTGCAAGTCTTGGAGACCTGCATCTAATAATGAATTCCTATGATCATAGGAAGTCATCTCTGCTCTGAGGGGAACATCTCCAGAAGTCTCTCTTTTACTTTGTCGGCCACCATCTGGTATACTACCAGACATCGATCCTTCTTTGTTGGTAAGGTGTATGGCATATGATTATTTTTTTAGTTGCTATTTGAAGGTTCATTTGTTCAATCTGGTAGGTGGGTTAGTTAAATGCAAGATGCAGATGGAAAGATGGGCAGGGTGCTCACAGAAACGTGGTTATTAGAGTAAATCCCTCAGGAATGTACTAAGCATTTTGTGGAAACGTGAAAACAATGCAGGGCTTTAATAATTTTTTTTCCTCCATTTTGTGGCTTAAGACATTGGAAATTGGCAGGGGTTTCTTTGCAGCCCAATGGTTTGAAATTGATCCCAAATAGAAATTGGATATTTCTGTAAGGTACGTGAAGAATAATCTGCGAAACACCAATTTGTCTGGTTTGAATGCACATAAAACCAGGAAAAAGATTGCCATATTTACTTACTGTAATTAGAGGCATCCCAAAGAATATTTTCAAAATGCTCCAATAAGTAAATCACAAGAACAAAAGGCCATTTTAAGTTACTTTGAAGAAGTGGGAATTAAATGTGTTTCAGCAAAAGAGAATGTAGAGGGGAATTTGCATGAAAAGTAGGCTTTCTATAATACAGAAAAGTGTAAAACTAATGGAGGCAAGTCTTCAATTTAAGTTATTTTAATATCCTTTTCAAACAATAAAAACTATTCCAGTCTGGTGACAGAAGCTTAAATCTACAAATACAAATTTAAGTGAAGTTAAAATTAGACTGAGAGACACAGAACTGAACAAATACGTAGTCCTGTAACAAACCCCTTAGTAGTATGGAATAACTTTAATAAACCATCGCATATATTAAAAGAGAAAAACCAGCAAAAAATGACAAGTTTTTTAATAACATTTTCACAGATCAGTGCGTTCATGAACACAAGAATCTGGCCGTAAAAGCATACATGAAGCTTTTAAACTTTGTGCATATGTTAGCAGACACATCATACTTGGCAATATGTAGTTATAGGCAAAAGTGTTCTTCATTCTCATGGGAGTTAATAACTTGGCTGAATAGTCTCCGTTTGGTGTAAATTATCATAGTTTTTGTAGTCTGTTGTGTAGCTTTTTTCTTGAAAGCTTCTCTGTTTCCCTCCTGTATGAGATTAGTTTGACTTCAGGTACACTGTAAGCGTCAGCAGTGTGTTCTGGTTAGAAGGGATTTCATGGTAATTGCTTAGATGACTGCTGGGCATAGCTTAAAGGCATCTGTTAGTAGGCTCTCTGAGGCTAAAGCCAAGAGTATATTTGGTTTCCATAGATGAATTTGCAGTTCTTTAGCAGTATAAGTTTCAAAGTTTTGCATGCTTTGTCTTGGCCAAGTTGCATTGAACTTGGTGAAACTGTGCTATGATACATTTACACAGTTGAGGCAACATCTAAATGGAAGAAGCCACTGACTAATTGGTTTTGGTAATTTTATGCAGTCTTTGCAACTTTCTTTTGTCATCAAAACTGGAGTTTGATGAATTAAATGTCCTTACTCTCTGTAGACTCCCATCCATTCACCCCAACAAGTATTTCCAGATGTCAGCAGAGAAGTTTCTGGTCCATCAAATGGAGAACAAGGTGACAGCTCAGATGAAAATGAAACTACTGATCTGAGCAACAAAAGGCTAAAATCTCCCTCTAGAAGAGACAGCTACAGTGACAGCAGCAGGAGTGGTGATGAGGAGGTGATAGATTCACCAGCACAGGTGGGCCTTGGCTGGAATCCTGCACTATACCAAACTTCAGATGAAGCTGTGACACAGGCACATAGTCAGTATGAGGCACACAGTGGTCAGGAGGAGGCTGTTCGCACCATCTTATATTCTGATCAAGAGGCTCCTAGCAAGTCAGAACTTGAGGACAGGTATGCTTTTCATAATGATTCTTGTAGTATTGCAGAAGGTGTTTACAAAAATAGTTTATTGGACCTATTTATAGAAATGTTTTTTTTGTTTCACTTTTCGCATAAAGTCAGTATTGGCCCATATATTAATTTATGGGTGACAGCCCTGTTGTACAAGCTGATCCTTGTTTTTTGTTTGTTTACCTGTAGTAATCTGCCATTGGATTTGCCGTTGATCCCAGCCTGTAGAACTGTTCCTGAAGTTACCACATCCATTTTAATAAATGACTGTTATGCTACTCCTGCTTCTGAGCTGACTCCACCCTTGAGAGGAATGGATTCATTACTCAGCCAGTTGGAAAAAAGTGCTGAAGAATATGAGCCAGTAATTTACTACTTCTGTCTTTCAGAAGCATAAATGTACCTAGTGCTGTGGCCGACTGGAAGTTGGTTTAGCCATGCTATTGGGAATGACTGGATAGATGTTAGGCACGTGAATTTACAAATAGGGTAGTTACACATTATATATTTGCACTAACCTAGGCATGTGCCTTATAAATGGCACACATACATGTGCCATTTGTAACCAATGAACTGCAGCTGCTCATAGAAATGTCTGCAGGCATTTTCTGTCTGGGATCTTGAGGAGTTGATATATTTCCCTCTGTGAATGTGGAGGCATCCATGTGTACTTAGGTAGATGTGTATACATCTATTTTGTGTGTCATTTCAGCCTGGAAAACTTGGCATTAAATATTGACCTACCTCTAAACTGTGTACTCAAGACAGAGCTTAAATGGCAAATGTCTTGCTTCTGCCCTGTTATTTTTCTGTGTGGTTGTTCAGAGGATAAGTTGGGGCAACAGGCACATTAGGCGACCCTGTTCTTTGCTGCATTTATATCTATGAATCCCGAAGACTTTCTGCTCTGCTGCAAAATGCAGCATATTTTTAAGATTCTTCTGAGACAGCTTCTTGCTACCCCACAAGTGTGTATCAGAAGGGACTTCTGCTTCCCTATCCTCACATAATCTATTCACAGATTGAAAAAAAAAATGAAAATTGATCCTTGATATGCCCCAATTGTGAGGTTCTTTCAGGTTACCAAGCTATTCTAGCCCATACTCTGTTTTGAGAAGAAACAAACTGTCCTTTTCTTAGTCCCTTCTTCAGAAGTTTTTCTCAAACCTTCCTGGTGCTCTGTGAGTTTCTGTGCAAATGAGACAGATCTGTATCTTTCAAATCAAAATTCATGCAAATTAAAATAGGCAAAATATATCCATGTTCTGAGATAAGCTATGGTATTGCATCTTATTGTAGGAAAATACATTCACCTACTTTCTTCAGTTGAGTAGTTCCTGATGTGTTGTCTTATTTAAAAAATACAGAGCCATTTTTATATATGGCAGCTAGTTGAGGGTAAAATAAGGTGTCAGTTTTGGTATGTGCCTTCACAGTTTTGTTTAGATCATAGGCCTTTGGCCCAAGGCTAGCTACATGCAAAACAGTAGTCTATCTGAACTCATTAGAGGTGCTTACTTGAAGCAGCTAAGCTGAGCCTGCTGACACATGTCTTGGTACTGTCCAGGCTTGTTTCCACTTAAACCAATAAATAAATCAGTTGTCTATTTCTGTCTTAAATTCAGTAAAGTGTTCAAATTGCTTCTGTTTGTCTGTGTTGTAAAGTGCTATTTTCTTCCCCTAGGAAGCAGAGCTTCGAGTCACTATGACAAAGTCAGAAAAGGGTAGTCTTGGTTTTACAGTGACGAAAGGTAATGATAATGTTGGCTGCTACATTCATGACATTGTTCAAGATCCTGCCAAAAGTGATGGGAGACTACGACCTGGAGACCGACTGATAAAAGTGAGAGAACCAATGTTGTCAGATACAAGGATTGCATGAAAAGGACAACTTTTGATTAAAAAAAAAAAAAAAACCAAACCAAAAACAAACTCAAACCGAACTCTGTGGGCCAAAGTAAATGTGGTTAAGGAACAAAGGCATGCACCTTCAGAGAGGCGTAATTTGATAGTATTTAGACAAAAGAAATACAAGTATGAAAACGTGAGAAGATTGCTGAAGGGAGTTTTGGTGTGTCTCGCAGCTAGGCATGTGTGCAACCACTATTCATGATCGCAAAAACAGGTTTAAAGAGAAAAGCATTCATTGATTAAATAAGATGGTCTCTCCAGTATGTGGAGAAGCTGTTGGTCAAATACATCTATGGCTAGCATATTGTTAGGAAATGAATTTTAAGAGATTTGTTGTAGAAGAGTGTACAGGTACATATCTTGTGGTCCAGACGTTCATCATAGAATCATAAAATAGTTTGGGTTGGAAGGGACATCTAGTCCAGCCCCCCTGCAATGAGCAGGGACATCTTCAACTAGATCAGGTTGCTCAGAATGCTTGAATGTTTCCAGGGATGGGGCATCTACCAGCTCTCTGGGCAACCTGTTCCAGTGTTTCACCCCCCTCATCAAAAAATTTCTTCCTTTTATATCTAGCCTGAATCTACCCTCTTTTAGTTTAAAACCGTTACTCCCTGTCCTATTGCAACAGGGCCTACTAAAAAGTCTGTCCCCATCTTTCCCTGTAGGCCCCCTTTAAGTACTGGAAGGCCACAATAGGGTCTCCCTGGAGCCTTCTCTCCTCCAGGCTGAACAATCCCAACTTTCTCAGCCTGTCTTCAGAGGAGATGTGCTCCATCCCCCTGATTGTTTTTGTGTCCCTCCTCTGGACCTGCTCCAACAGGTTCATGTCTTTCCTGTGCTGAGAGCTCCAGAGCTGGATGCAGTACTCCAGGTGGGGTCTCACGAGAGCAGAGTAGAGGGGCAGGATCACCTCCCTTGACGCTTCTATTTATGCAGCCCAGGACACCATTGGCTTTCTGGGCTGCAGCACACATTGCTGGCTCGTGTCCAGCTTTTCATCCACCAGTACCCCCAAGTCCTTCTCTGCAGGGCTGCTCTCAATCCCTTCATCCCCCAGCCTGTAGCGATACCGGGGGTTGCCCCAACCCATGTGCAGGACCTTGCTATTAGTTTCTAATCGACTGAAAACTTCCATTTAGGCTTACAGAGCGTGAGCAATAGTGACAAAGTGCATAACACGGAGTCATTGCTAAATCAGGATACTGAAGCGCTGCTGAATACTATTAAACCTTAAAGTTAGGCAAATACAAGTTAAATTGGGTTAGTCTGTGAGTCAGACTTTCAGGTGTTGGCCTATGCAGTTATAGCATTCCAATTTTTAAATAGGAACAGTAAAATAATATACCTCTTCAGATCATTTAATATTTTGTCATTTGGACTGTAAACTTGTTTCTTCACTTGCCAAAGTTTAGTTACATTTATGTATTCTGGCTCCTTCGGTAAGTATGATGAACTGCAACTGTTGTTGATAAAGCATCTATTGTTTTGTCCTTTAATGTCAAATATCAACAATAGAAACAGTAATAAATGTTTCAGCAGTAATGCTAACTGTTTTACTTGGAACCTAACAAGGATATATCTGACGCTTTTATTTTTGCAGGTTAATGACATTGATGTCACTAACATGAGTCATACCGATGCAGTAAACTTTCTCCGTGCTGCCCCAAAGACTGTCAGATTAGTGCTAGGGCGTGTTTTGGAGTTACCTAAGATGCCAGTGTTGCCTCATTTACTGCCTGATATTACACTAACATGCCATAAGGAGGAGCTAGGTAAGACAGCAGTATACTGCTTTTTGCTATAAAGCAAACTTTTTCCCTTCGGTTAAAAAGAAAGAACTTGATTTTTTGTTTTCTTTTTCCCTGCAAAGGTTTGTTGTTATCAGGAGGTCATGACAGTCTTTACCAGGTTGTGTATATTAGTGACATTCTCCCCAAATCGGTTGCTGCCAGAGAGGAGAGTCTCCATGTGCTAGATATTATCCATTACATTAATGGAGTAAGCACACAGGGGATGACTCTGAAAGAAGCCAAAAGACTGTTGGAAACATACCTTCCAAAAGTGGTGCTTAAAGCGACCAGGTATGTTTTGGAAGCAAATTCTTCCCTGTACTTTTTGTTTTTCTTGCATGATTGTATGAGTGTAAAACATGTTCCTGATATGACAACTAATTCACCACAGTGGTGCTAGGTGACATGTTATTGAGGACTAACGCCACAAAAAGGATCTGTATATTCACAGTTTGTATGCTTCAGGGAAGCAGAAAGGTACTTAGTACTTGCTGTGCTTTGCTTCTTGGGAAGACAAGGCTGTGTCCAGCTATGAAGTGCAAGTGTTCAAAATGCCATTTTCAAAATATGACACAGGTTATTTAAATACAATTAGTCCTTTTTCTTAAAACTGATTCTATAATCATAAAAAGGAGATAAAATGTTGTTTCATGCTTAAATAGTTCTACTGTCACATGGATGTCCCAGCACACTGGTGAATGTCAAAACCCTATGCCATAGATCCTAGTGTGATGCTGTATTTTCACTGATCCCTGCTGCTTCTTTTATGGCAGTTTTTTAGCAGTCTAAAAAACTCACCAGATTAGTCTGTTTTAATATTTTCCTGGGACTGAAACATTTATTTCATTTTTGAAGTCTTCCAGCCATAGTTTTACTGGTAGTACATATTTACATCAATATCTGATGATTACCATGATTTATTTATTTTTTAATAAAAATTTCTGTAAACATTTCTTTTTATAGAGATGGTCATGCAGTGCTTCCAAAATCCAAAAGCCCCGATAGTTCAAATCCACGGCCAATGAAAGCTAATGGTAAGATTTGCTTACTTATTTCAAGTGAAATGCACATTTACAAAAATGAATGAACTGATATAGGTGTTAAGATACCATCCTTGTCCAGTGGCTACACTAGAACTCCACTTACTGAGATCAGCTCCAGCAGATGTTTGCTGGATCTTTCTTTTAAAAGCTCCACAAAAAGAGATTGAACAATAGTCTCTTTATGATTCCATTTCTCTTGTTGTTTAGACATTCTCTCTAATATCAAGCCTAAGTCTTTCAAGGAGTTAAAAAAACCACAACAAAACAGTCAATTTATTATCATAATTGTTGTTGTTGATGTTAAATGATGATGATGATGATGATGACCAGGCATAAAAATACTGATTTGATACATTTCAAAGGGCTTGAGATGTCACATTGGTCATCTTTTTTCCAAAACCAAAGGAGCCCAAATTGATTTTATTGCTCCCCTCCAGTTTGTTGACATCTTGCTGTTTTCATCGTTAAGCGTGGTACTTCTGGTCACGCACACGGCATTGAGTGAGGCTCACCAGTGCCAAGCAGACAGGGAGAATTATTTTGAGGGTTGTGTAGACAGCATTCCTGTTAATACATCCTGAGTGAGATTAACTTACTTTTGCTAAATAGTTCCTTGTTCAGTCACTTAGACTCAGGATCCTTTATCACCTATGTTTCCTTCTGTCCGGAGCAACTGCTCATGCAGTTACTTACCATCTTCAGCATTTGTTTTTTCTTTGAAATGTGGCACTTTGCATTTGTCTTGATTCATCATAGTCTTGTTTTTCATGCTTCCTTTAGCATATCTAGATAACTTTGAGTATTGATCTTGCCTTATGAAATTATTGCAACTCTTACAGTTTAGTGTTGCTCACATATTTTCCAGATATGCTACACGTTTTGTTTCAAAGAACTTAGTCAAGATACTTAGTCAAGATACTCCTAAATCTTGGGAGACCGTACTTAAAACTCCCTTGCTGTAGATAACTTGTCATGCATAGATTCACAACAAGACACAAGGTTACTCTTAGCCTTCAGTTATTTCATCTACAAGTTTCTTCATTTGTCAAAGTGTAATGTATTTGAAAATCCAGAACTTCACTAGTAGCTAGGTATATAGCATCCACTGGTTCCACTTGGTCTTATTTATTATACTAGTAATGGTGTGCCTAGGATAGGTGGTCTCTGATACCATAGTATCACTCTTTTCTTTACCAAGAAGGGAAACAAGGACCCAGATATCAGATGATGTTTAAGAAAAAAAAGTTATTGACAGGTGATTGTGGAGCTGTATTTTGTACATTTCAAGGGAAAGGGAACTGTGCCCCGTTTCCCAAAAGTGCGTATCTCTACTGTATGTTGTTAAGCTATTTATCAACATTTCTCTTTGCTTAGAGTTGGTTCTGATCCCATTGAATGTAACATTCAAAAAGCCATCATGAAGTATAGTCCATTAGACACAAGTTTGGCAATGCCCAGTAACCAGACAGGCAGAAATGTTATTCATTTCATAACATAATATTATATACCTTGTTTCTCTTATAAAAATAATTGATGGGGGCTAATTTAATTTCTGTGAAAAAAAATTGCTGTGAAGTTGTTGTTTTGTCCCATTTTTGTTTAGGCTGTTTCTGTGGTGATCCCTGTGATAAAACAGAAAAGATAGCTGATGCTTACGGGCCCAAGGTAAGTATTTCTCAGTTGTGCCTTTTATCATTAACCAGAGAAAAGGATCTACTTTGCACATGTTTTTTAAAATTAATTAATTAACCCATTAATGAAGGTATGCAAACCCACTGTTGTCAGCTGATGTGAATAAGCAGTGATCATTATAAATATGCAAGCTTTTTTAAGTGATCATCTTTTTCTCTGGGACTATTTTATCAAAAGACAAATGGTCTTATGAGAATGATGCAAGGCTATGATCCAGAAAACTCCATTCTGTTCACAGTTTCTGCAGAAGCTTGCTTGCATGTTACATTTACTAGATGGTTTTCTTTCTTTTCCCCAGCTTTGTCTTTTTTGAGAAATGGTGTGTTGTAGGACCAAAAGTATTGAAGCCTGCATATGTTTTATAGAGGTTATAATAATGTTAAATACTACTATGTGTTCTCTTGTAGTAGTTGCTTCTTTATCATGATGAGTTTTTTCTTAGTTACTTTAAAATTTTTTTTATTTGCTCTTTTCTTGTGAAACTTCTAACATGCCTAAAAGCTGCCCACCCATCACCCAGCTATCTCAGATGAGAATGTGATATGAATAGGGTTTTTTGTTTGTTGCTAAGTAGTGAACTTTTTAAGGGTTGCTTGCTGCTTCAACAAACTGCCAGACTCTTTACAAGTTTAATTTGTACGGTTCTTCGCTTTCTTAGATAAATGGCAATGGCACACTAGGACCTTCTCAGGCAAATATAGAAAACAATATCCGTCACACAAAAGGGCCAATGAATCTCTCGGTATCTGGAGATGCACCTTCCCTTGGCTTTACCAATCAGATGCCAGATTTTTCTAAACACAGTGACAAATCAGGTAAGAGGAGATGAGGTCGGGGACAGCATTATTCAGTCTTTAGTGAACAAGTACAAGAGAGTCAAGGTATTGTTGAATAGGCCGAAATTAGGCAATGTTAGGCTGGCAGTCAATTTTAGAAGATCATCTCCAAGTCGTGTGCTCTGCTTTAGAGGAATTAGTTGATGTTGGAAGATGATTTATGGAAATTGGATTCTGTGTTGGAGAAAAATGAAGGAAAGCCATGATAACAGCTAGAAATACCACGATGCCTGCCCCCCCCCCCAAACATAGTATATTGGGAAAACTTCTCATATTATACTATTTCTCTTTAGAAACAGAGGTTCCAGATGATGAGTATTATGATGAGGATGATCACAATGAAGTTGTACAGTATCTGTTGGATGTTGTAGATGAAGAAGCCCAGAACCTCTTAAATCGTAATAATGCAACTTCAGAGGCTCAGAGTCTTTTACATCTGAAGAAGGCTGCATCAGAAGATCACCTGCCAGGTAACATGAGCCATTAAAAAACCATATCATTAACAGCAAAATGTTTTTTGAAACAAAGTGTCAAGTAAGCAATTGATTTGGCAAGATGGAGAATTGACATTGTGAACTGAAAGTTTCCCAAGTAGAACACAGACAAATGGTTGCTGATTCCAGCAACCAGAACTTCAGATGCAATTTAATGAGTTGAGTTCTGGTTTGATAAATCTGAATTTTGCTTTAAGTAGTCTGGGAAAACGAATCCCATTCTGGAATTGTCTCTTAAGTGAGAATTCATGTTGTTTAGGTACATGGTTCTGCAGCTACGGTCATGTTGAAATGCTGAAGCTTTTCAATATTTCATTGATTGCGGATTGCACAACTTGGAAACATGTTGAGATCTGTCAAAACCAAACAATTTGCCAATCTGATTTGTCTCTTTTAGAAAAAATATTTTTTTCAGTATCTGTCTATACTTTTTTTTTTTTCCTTAATTCCATGCCCTCAGCTCCAGTTGTTGCTAACTGAAATTCAGCATGGAGTAGGATTTGTAGTTCCTTTGTGGTGTTACACTGTGTGTGTATGCTCCAAAAGTTCAAGCAAGATGCTTGCTACTCCTGTAGAGGTTCCTTTTAGAACTCAAGATATACCTTCCAAAATTTTAATTATTTTAGCTCTTTTGCTGCTCTTCAAGTTCATTGGATTATTGTCCATGGTCATTACATTAGAAATCAGGGAACACTGAGGTTCCGGCTGCATCAGGACCTCAGGTGAGGAATATCATTGGAGCTCCACTACTACCAATTTCTTGTAGCTAGGATCTAGCCTTTGCAGCTGAAGATGAATTGACTCCATAAGATAGGGCATCTGGGAACTACTGTAGCAGACAGATACAAGTCAGATTTTATCTGGCACATCTTAATTAGGTCTTGTTAATACAAAGAGCATGTAGGATCCTGGTTTAGACCAACTGCTGGTCTAAATGTAACTGAGTTGCAGAAATGCTATTAACATGGGAATCTGCTAACTCACTAGCACTAACCTGTACAGCCATTATGCTGTGGCACAGATATTCTGTTAGCTATGCAAACAACCTCACATGTAATGACAGCTGTTCCAGTTAAAGAAGCCTAAAGTCTGATTATCCTATACAGTAAGACCTCTTTTCTAACCAACTGGTAGCAAAAAAACTTAAAAGATCTTTCTTCATTATTCTGGCACCTGTATTCCGTGTGTAGTGCCAGACAGGTGTAACAGGATTCACATCTGTGAGAAGGTTTATGCTGTATCTCCTGATTTTCCTGTTCTAGTAGAGATGAATGGGAAGCTGACAGAACTTGAAGAGCAGCTGACTGAAGACACAGACTGTGATGGGTCATCTTTACCTGAAGATTTTTCAGAGGTGGGATGGCAAGAAGCTGGCAGATATTTGTCTACTGATACTGCTTTCTCAGATGTTCTTTCAATTTATTATTTTCCTTATTGGCATAGAACTTGTGGAAATATCCTTACATGTCTTTTAAATGAAAACATCCTCGCCAGTAGTATCTGTACATGGCGTAAAAACATTTATTTTTTAAATAGTGTATGATTATTCTATCATAAATTAACTATGTAAGAGATCAAAGCATAAAGTTATTTTACACTGTTTCTCTTTTATAGCTCAACAACATTTTTACAAAAAGGGCAATAATAACCACCTTGTTAATATTATTTCAGGCATTTAATCTAAAAGATTTCTTTGATTCCTGCTCAAAGAAGGAAAGCAGTTACAATGAATGCTGTGTAGACTTTAACTGTCCAAACTGTAAATTTGAGATTTCTTTTCCTTCTACTTTTTGCTAGGATATGTTCATTAACTTGAATAACTTCTGTATGTGGTTCACCCTACATTATTGCATGCCCTGTTTTACATCACTAGTCACTAGATGCCCAGGTTTTGTCTTAGATTTCAAATCAGCAGTACTCTGTCTATCCAGCACATCCTGCCTGTTGCAGCTTTCTGTCCAGTTAGTAGAGCTGAGTGTCAAATCAGGAATCTGTCTCTGTGTCAGTGTGCTCTAGGAGATCCATAAATAAAATTCTGAGTATGGCAGTGGAAACTTGGAAGCTGGCCTTATAAGTAGTGGGTTTGTAGAGTTTTTCTTGAAAGGGGGATCAAAATGACTTCTCTGCTGAGTCTTAATCATCTGTTGAGGAAGGAATGTATAGAGGTACCTGTCATTTAGAGGTACAGCCCTCTTGTGTTGTATATAGGAATTGTAGCTTGGCAGGAGGCAGAAGTTTTCACTATCAAACTTACCTCATAAAGTGTTTTTAAATATTAGAAACAAAAAGTCAACTGAAGAAAATATAGATGGCTATACTGCTGCTGTGAGTCAGGAATGATTTTGAGATAGCTTTTTGGCCTTATTACAGTGTACAGCCTCTCAAGTGCTCAGCATTCTTGTCCTCTGTTATTTTGGGTTAATGAGATGTCTAAAAGAGGAAAGTCTTTCATTATGTGCTGCATTGAACTTAGTGCCCTTCAGAAATAGTCCATGTAGCTGTTAATTGTTTAAAATTTACACTGGGTAAGTGCTATAACTATGTCCTTTAATATGTTTTGAAATATTTCTTCCACTAGCCAACCCATGTAAATGGTTGTGAAGACTATTGCGAAGTAAAAGCTATGCCAGAAAGGTAGGATTTCTTTTCTAGTGTTGCTTGAAAGCAAACCTGTGAAATATGAACCTCTGAAGAGGGATATGTTATAATGAGGAAGAGGAGGAAACAAACCCAAACAAACAAACACCTCAAAACAAACCCAATAAAATATCTGTGCAATGTCTGTTGAATTGCACTCTGTCTATTGTTGTTATTTAAAAGGTTATAATTTGCCTGAATACTACTCAGCCTTATGTTGTTTACTATCCCTGGTTTTGTTTATGCCTTTGATAGGTGGTTATAACAAGTAACTGGGCTGTGTTCAAATGGCTCCAGATAACTTAATTGGCATTGTACTAACGATTTGGTACTTGCACGTGAAGAAAACATTCAGACAATGCTATCTTCAGTTTGAATCTTTATAAACTTCATTAATGTTACTTTTTCTGGTTTTAGAGCACAGAAACAAAACATTATAGTTCCACTGGTCCATCTGTTCCCATTTGGGTGCTTGGGCTTTTTTTTTTTTTTTTTTTTTTTACATGGAAAACTAAGGATATGCCTGGCCAAGTTACTAGCTGTTATTTTGAGCTACCTTGAATCTTGGAAATTCACAAGATCATTTCTCCGTGTGAAATAATTTTAGTCCTTAGTCTAAGTGAAGCTTCAGTCTAAGTGTTTATACTTATTTTTATGTTTTGATAAGTTTCTGGGAAATTTTGGGTTGAGACTTTGCATAAGCAGTGACAGTATGACCTGAAATACTTAATATGTTTATCACCATCTTAAATCTAGAAAACTTGCAATTGAACATAGATATTCTTGTGTATAGGTAGTGAGTTATGTGAATGGTACTGGATGTTATGTGACTGCTTAGCCTTGGAAAAGTAATTGCAGTGATAGTTATTACCAGATTCATGTTTTCCTGGCTTTTTTCCCACTGTTACCTTTTTCAAATCCCCACTGGGGATTTAACAAAACCAAAAAACAGTGTTTTTTTGAGATTACTGGTATGGTCCAGTCCAGAAATACATGTAGCTATAAATTACTTTCTGGTAATTTTTTATTAGATTGCAAATGTGTTGGTTATTTCTAGGTGTTCTTTCTTACTTCCATACCTTGTCCTCTTATAGATCTCCTCCACAACCTCCCATGAGCCAAGTAGATGAAGATGAAATCACCTGGGGAAGTGATGAATTGCCAATTGAATCAATCAGCCAGGAATGTGTAAATAAAGGCAAGAATTTTAACAAATAATCAGTGGAAAACTGAGGCTCACATTAAATAGACAAAATGCCAGAAGCAAATTTTAAAATGCGTAAGAGTTAATAAGAACAAGTATTGGCAATATTGGGCCTGTAGTTGTAGTGGAGTTGAATCTTGACTCTTGTTCTTCCCCTGCTGCTTGATGTGGCAGAGTGGAACACTATTTGATGTGTTTGGCAGAATCTAGTCTTTACTTTCTGAGATAGCATTAGAAATGTCAGTTCCTGAAATTCATATACAGCAGCCTTTTCTCTGCATTCATTAAAAGAAAAAGGATAATCTATGTTAACCTTTAGACTAAGTCAGTAGATTTAGGACATTTTTAATTGCAGTACCAGAGAGACTCGTGGTTTATTAATTTTGTGCTTCAGAGAAACACTGAAGGCCTGATAGAAAGCAAGATTTATTGGAAAAACGGATGCATTTAACACATCTTTATTATTACCACTTGAAAGACGTGTTGAGTATAAGTACTAAAAACAAAGCCACAATCTGTGATGTTTAAGTGGAGAGTTCTGAATTCATCCCTGTGTGCATTTATCAATTTTGTAGATTATTCTGTGAAGAATTTACATTTTAAATGTATTTGAAGTTTGTTTCAATGTATTTATTGAAAGTTCAGGAAAATACTTCCTTTTGTTCCTGGATTCATCAAAGCTGATTTTGCTTCATAATGGTTTTGTTAGTTAATTTGGTTTTGCCTGTCAAACTGGGAAGACATCTGTGTACTCTTTCTGGTGTATGGAGGCATTCTAGAGAAAACAGGTAGTACAGTGGTGAACAGCAATGAGGAGATCCAACATTGCACCCTAGTTTTAGTTTTTTGTTTATTTGTTTTATATCAATCAGTCTTGTTGTTTTGCTAGATTTCCCTTTAGTGACAAATCAAGAAATTTCTGCACTCCCTACTGTGAACGTGCTCCCTGGAGGCAAGTACTCAGGAGCCAAACTGAAGTCAGTGATCAGGATGTTGCGTGGATTGCTGGAACAGGGAGTCCCTTCTAAAGAGATTGAAGTGAGTATCTATTTGTCCTTTAAAGTCCTTTTTTCTAGTATGAAACAGTTAGAAATAGAATGGCTGGTTCATCACTGCCTTAAATACCACAGTTCCCTAATTTGCAGCTCTAAAGGGATGAAACTAATTCTTTTACCAAAGACTTCTCTCCCTTCCCCCCACTAGCTCCTGAGAGATAAGATTAGTTTGAACCAGGAATTAAATTCAAAAGTGTGTTTACATCAATCTTACTTCTGGTAGATTACGAAGTAAATATAACATTAACAGGCATAAACAAAGGCTGCAAAACCTAACTGCAGAATGTGAAAACAGCCTTTCCAAAATCTGAAGTCAACCATGTTACATGATCTCTTTTTTGGTAGAATGAGATAAAATATTTATTGGGTAATAGGTTTTTTGTTTTGTTTCGTTTTCTTAGCTATGTGAAATTTAATTCCTTTCCATGAATGAATTATTTTACATCTCTGCATTAGGATGTATTTTTTAAATTGTTGTCTGTGAAAGACTTGGTTAGGTAACTGCTCTCAACACTTGTTACCATTCAGCGCTTTCTAATGCACGCGTAATTGCTTCTTTACAGAACCTTCAGGAGTTAAAACCTTTGGATCAGTGTTTGATTGGACAAGCAAAGGAGAACAGGAAAAAGAACAGATACAAAAACATACTTCCTTGTAAGTCCTAACTAATCTGAAGTTCACTGTTGATATTTTGTCACCACCTGCATGATCAGATGAATGGGATCAGAAGTGGGATGGTTTGATTCCCAATCCTAGTTCTGCTACTGAGTAGGGAAAAATATAAATCTGCCACTCATTTTCTACACATTTAAAGCAAGCATTTGTGGAGTAGTTTAAGATGAGTGAACAATAGATTACTGTAATAGGTTAGGGATGGATGTTCACAGATTCTTCATTTATTTCAGCAGACCCTGTGTCTTAAATGATACACATATGGAGCCAGACAAGATTCTTTTCAGTTTTACCCATGTGAAATTGAAAACTATACATGTATACTATTGTTAGTAGATTTCCTGCAACAAAATTCTGTTTGTTAGGTGGGAGATGTGTGGAGGAGAAGTGAGAACTGACAAAGGTTAGTTCTGAGTGAAGAATATTCAGCTTCAGTTTCAGAGGTGCTACAGTGCAAATTGCATATCCTGCCTGTCTGCTGATTTAGATTTCTCCTCTAGCCATCTTTTTCTGTATTCAAAGAGAAATACTGATTAGTATCGTAAAGCAAGTATTGTAGTGATTTATTTTTTTTAATAAGATCTGGAAGCATCTGTGGACATAAATAATATGTGAGTGTATAAGGCTCAGCATCTCTATTGTGTGAAGGTCTAATTATGTGTACACATAACATTAAGGGGTTTTTTTTGTGGGGGCATTGCAGATGATACCACTAGAGTACCTCTTGGGATTGAAGGTGGATACATCAATGCCAGCTTCATTCGCATGCCAGTGGGGAATGAGGAGTTCGTTTACATTGCATGTCAAGGACCTCTCCCTACTACTGTAGCAGATTTCTGGCAAATGGTTTGGGAGCAAAACTGTACTGTGATTGCCATGATGACTCAGGAGGTTGAAGGAGAAAAGATAAAATGCCAGCGTTACTGGCCAGATGTACTCAATAAAACCACCATGATAAATGATAGACTACGACTTGCTCTTGTAAGACTGCAGCAGCTGAAGGGCTTTATCGTTAGAGTGCTGGAGCTAGAAGAGATTCAGGTAAGTGAATCTAATTCTGCATGCTGCAAATATTTTTCTGAGTGTTGGCATTTTTATCCTCGTATGTCTGGTTTGTCTGCTTTCAGTCACAATGTCTACATCAAGCAGTAACCCGCGGCTTCTCCTCTTTGCCCAGTGATCATTCCTGGGCAATTCTTCCTCGCTGCAACTTGTACTACTTTGTGACCTTTATACGAGAAGGCAGTTGGGCGAGGAGATGATTTCATTTTGCTAATGAGACTAAGTTTTGGCTTCCTAGGTGCCTTTGGCCACAGAAACATATATAGGGTTATGAAATTCACTAATAATTCAGTCCGGCTGGTTCATTCTTCTTCTATGTAATCAGCTCAGTCTGCTCAGTGAACCTTACACTATTCAATTATTTGCCAGTTATTTTCAGTTTAGGTCATCGTTTCTCTTGTTTTATTGAATTACAGAACACATTCATTAGGCAAATCCCTCTCTTCTGAGACAGTTTCCTTTGGGAACTTACCTTTTGTCTTTTTATTCTTCCCGTGTGTTACATTTTGTTGTTATTGTTTTTAAACCTCAGACAGGTGAAGTACGGCACATTTCCCATCTGAACTTCATCGCCTGGCCTGACCATGACACCCCTTCTCAACCAGATGACCTGCTTACTTTTATCTCCTACATGCGGCATGTCCACAAATCAGGACCTATCATAACTCATTGCAGTGCAGGCATTGGACGATCGGGAACCCTTATTTGTATAGACGTTGTTCTAGGATTAATCAGCAGAGACCTCGATGTGAGTACGCAAGAGAATGGGCTAAGCTGTGCTTTTGACTTGCAGGAAATGTGTTCCATTGAATCTATTCAATTGTTCAAAGAATATGCCATGCTTTTGAGAGTAGCATGCTGGCCGCATCTTAATGTAACCTAAGTCATAGTGTAAAACAGCAGTACCTGTGAAATGTTTCTTTGTTGATAATCGGCAGAGGAAGAGCTCTAAAATCTGCTGGTTCTTGGATTAGCTCCAGGAGTCTTGTTAAGTGTCCTGTTTGTTGACACCTCAGCAATCCCAACGTTGTTAGGCGCCATTTGAGGCATTCTAGGGTATTTTGCAAGGACAGTAGAAGTGGTTTAAGGCCAGGTTGGATGAGGCTTTAGGCAGCCTGGTCTAGTGGAGGGTATCCCTGCCCATGGCAGGGGGGTTGGAACTAGACGATCTTTGAGGTCCCTTCCAACCCAAACCATTCTATGATTCTGTGACATCTCCTACCATAGCAGACTTCTGAGGTATGGCTTGGGAACAACAGTGTGTTGCCATGATGACTCTGGCTATTGAAGGAAAAGTTAAAATGCCTGCCTTACCTGGTTGGATGTACTCAGTGGAACTATTGTGTTAAATGGCGTTAGGACTGAGAGTTGTGGCACTTGGTTGGTCAGAGATCCCTGAACTGTTAGAGGGCAGCTAGAAGCCAACCAGAGTATCTGTTTAGGCAACTGAATCAAAAACTGAGTGTACAAACTTCTCAGCTGGAGATGAGGGTATGTAAATTAACATTTGCAGCACAACCAGGGATATGCTTTCTAGGGTGATCCACAGGAGGGTGCTAGCTTCCTTATGTTTATGTCCTTCAGTGGCCTGCTGTAGCTAATCTCTTTGAGAATTTGTAGAGAAGATGAACTATGTCGTGCTTAGCTCAGCGGGGTTTCTAAGCACCCACTGAATAACTGTCTAGAACTTTATAGACTTGGGGAAATAAAAAGCGTTTTGTTAGGTTGGACCAAGGGGCTCTATCTTCTGCATGCTCAGCTCCCAGTAACAGTAAGCAAAAAAGCTTGTGCACAGGGAAGAAGAACAAAAGGAGGGTGTCTGATGTAGGAGGGCGACATCCATATTGCCCAGAGACAGCATGTGCTGGTTATCTACCAGACATGCATCGGCTGAATTGTTACTTGTTTCACTACTAAATGTTTAACGTACCTAGTTGGATTCCTTGGTTTGATGCTGGGAATGTTTCCTTTATATGCACATACGTCTTTTTTTGAATGTTTAACTTGCTGTTTGTTTTGTTAGTTTGACATCTCAGACCTGGTACGCACGATGCGTCTGCAGAGACATGGGATGGTTCAGACAGAGGTGAGTCTGGCTACCCCAGGTACACGCTGAAGGAAAGACGCTGGAATTCTAACTCTGATGTGTGCATCACAGAAAGTTTCTTGGCACAGTTGGGAGTTTTCTTCTTCAAAACCGTGTGTTATAGAGGAAATCAGCTGAGCTTTTTTGGCTAAAAATTGCATTATAAACTGAAGAGAAGGCCTAACTGGCTGCTATGAGTCAGTGATCCTACCAGAGATGTCTTGAAATCTCCTTTGGGGAGATACCCAGCCAGAATGTGTTAGGAATAATCTAGATCTAGAGCTAATTAACTTTACCTTAGAGTTGGATATCACAAGGTCTTGTTAAAATCTGCACTTTTTCTTTGAATGTGAAGGAATTGTCAAATCATAGTTTAAAAAAAAAACACCAAAAAACCTAAAACCAAACCACATTTTTTAATCAGCCCCACCTCACACCCCAAACCATGTATTAGCCCCCACACCTGTATCACTGAGATTAAGATAAGAAGTTGCACTATATCTGAGTTATGTATTAGTTGGCATTGATGCAAGACCTAGAAATTCACTTGCTGTCATCTTTTCTACTTATGTACTTGCTCTGCTTGAGGTGGTTTTGGTGTGAAAGGAGGATAAATGTGCCATGTGAAAATAGATCTTTAGTGGCAGGGGAGTGCCTGTAATTGTTTTAAGTTGAGGTTGCATAGTTTTCCATTGTGGTGGGGGTTTTTTTGTTTGTTTTGTGGGGTTTGTTCATTTAATTGTAGAAATAATATTAAAATCAAGTGCTCTGCACCTGCGAAGTGCAGGTGAGCATGAATTGCTTAGGTGGTGCAAGCTTTTTTCATATTTCTGTGATTTCCTTTCCCTTGCAGGATCAGTATATTTTCTGCTATCAAGTTGTCCTTCATGTCCTGAATCATCTCCAACATGAACAACAGCAGAGAGTCAAATGAAATACTAAGGCAGGAGTGCTTTTAAAATAAGGAAGCAAGGAGGTCTAGAGGTTCTCACATATTTTCTTTGTTCTGCCAATAGTTTTCCAGTCCCTTTCTTTGTCTGCTGTCAAATGTCTTTTCTATAAAGCCTCTCCATTATTCCAAATAAGGTATATAGTTATAAGGAAAAGGGATAACTCATACAATACCACTAATGTCTTCAGCCCTGTGAACACATATGTGAGATTTTTTGTATAACAGTAAATAATATTTAATAAAGCTGCATTTTTTGCAGCTTCCTTAATATGTGATAAAATACTGAAATAAAAATATTTTAATTTAAAAAAAAAAAACTAAAGAAGAAGAAAAAAGTAATCTTATAATACTTCCTGCAGTTCTGCAACTGTTTTGGGGTATTTGTTTCTTATGGGGTGGGGGAGTGGGAGGGATGAAGCAGTGTTTTTATCAAGGCAAACTTTATTACAAAGACATTTTACTAGTCTCTTTTCAAAGCTTGTTTATGGCACAGATTTTTTTTCCCTTTTAGTACAGTTACAGCTATTTTATAGAGGGTATCCTGAAATCAGCATTTAAGCTCTAAGAGGTGCCTGATAGCATAAGGATAGTAGTGAATGCTTACTGTAAGTATCACAGTTAATAATGTTTACTTCCTAGAGTTTCATGTATATATTTATATACTTTTACAAAAAAAGCTGAATTATCAGGTGTCTAAACTTATAACTGATTAGGCATCTCCACTCTGTAAATAAAAAATACACTTGAAGTACACTGATCAGTGGGTCTGGGTATTTTTGTGTGCTTGCGACTGATTTTTCTTGGTCTTACATGGCATCCTTCACTGTGGTTGCTTTGCTTAAAAAAAAAATTGCAACAAAAGGGCTGTACACGTTTTAAATTTTCAATGCTCTTCTGTTCTTCAGTGCCCATTTGGAAAAAGAAAAAAAAAAAATCCAAACCAAAACCACCAACTTGAAGAACTGTGGGTTCCCTTCTGGAGAGTTTCCACACTGTGGTGAAAGGAAGAGGATATTCCCCCCCCCCCCCCCCGTTTCTTAGCATCCCTGGGCATCGAGACCCGTATCACATTTTTTGGGTGTGTTTGCACTTGAATGCTCTTGCAGTGATCTGACAACAATGTAATCTACTCTGCTTAAAGCAGCCAGGTTTGAGGTGGGAGGCCAGGATATCAGGTTCTAAGTAACTCAATGTTTTAGTGATATTGTAAACAGTGAAAACTGTTCTGAAAGGAAATCTTCATCTTCCCATACTTCAAGGTATGGGAACCTTGGATAATGAATAACTGCCATCAGCCAGCACAGGACACCATTTGAGGGTTTGAGCAGTATTCCTGTCCCAGCACTGCTTACCAGAACTAAAGCTTGTGACTTGTGCTGTCAGGAGGATATAAGAGTACTATTTTGACAGCATTCTGCATTGCAATGATGGAAGTAAGTTCAGAGGCCTGTGATTATCCTAGGTTTTTACTCTTCGAAATAGTAGCCCACAGTGTTCTGGTGTCCCAAAACTGAAACAGCACTATCTTGCTTGTTTAATGGTATTTTAGCTAGCAATAGGATGACTTAAAAAAGGAAAAGAGCTTTTTTTCCATTTGTCACAGTAATACTATGACTTTTATTCCCTCCAGCATACCAGCACAGTTGGAAAATTGTGCCTTTTTCAGAGCAGTGTAGTTCAAGGAAGGAAAATTAATTCTGTGTAGATAGAAGCAGAGGCAAATTGACTAGCCGTGTGGGCAGTACACCAGTATGAAGGAGCTTTAAAGTGAAGACAGAAGATGTTCAGGACTACAGTTGTCAACAAGCGAAGTAAGTAAACGTAGGTAGTTGATACACTGCTGCTACTGTTTTAACATAAATAGTGAATTCAGAGGATTTAGGTATGTCTGGTTTTTAGAAACAAAAAAATGGTTATGGTAACTAGACAGTATGGTTAAGGCAGTTGAAATCTTCCTTTATATGTTTTCAGATATGTGCCAAACGATTTAGAAACAGGAACTGATTTTTGCATAATAGGCTTCATGAAGCCCACTTTGGTGTCAAGCAAACAATTTACATCAAATTACAACTTGTGGGAAACACAAATCAGTACAAAGTCCCAGCAGTTGCTGCTTGTCCTCACAAGTATGAAGACCTATGGTATGGTATGTTATACCCAATTTCCTTTTAATGATGGGCACACAGAAAAGCAGAGGATAATTACCTAACCTCCCCACCCTCAGAAAAAGGAAACACCCTCCCCCCCGACAGACTTTTCAGTTTCTCATGTGGTTACCCTTGGAAGGTGAGCACGTGATTAGTAAATAAATAGACCTGTCTGTTCACCCTGCTAATGTTATTGTATTGGACCCCAACCACAGAAGTCCAGCTGGGAAACCCAGCTATCCCTACTCACTTTTTAACTATTTTAACTCATTTTAAGAAACTGTGGATCTTGTGAAGCAAAGCATCCTTATCTGATCAGAAGAGGGTAAATGTGTCCCTTCTACATCTGCCTTCAGTCTGTTTCATCCAGCTCTTTCCATCTGAAATCATCTTCCCAGTACCATCAGTATGTAGCTGAAAACAAGGTCATGCAGGAATAATATGGAGTTCTACACTGAAGTTTTCTTGGCCAGATTCCTGATTACCTTGGCTTTATGATAAAACAGATGGGCCCAAATGGGAAGCATTTGGGTGTTCCTAAGAAGTCATGCATGTATGGTGAAAGGTAGCATTGGCCTTGTTTGACAAGTGATCTGAGTTTCTTTGGGTTTTTGTCTCCACCTCGAGGAATTGGATAGCTAATATAGATGGAGTGCTCCCTGGTTTAATGCTTGTTGAGGACACTAGGAGGGAGTCTGTTTTCTGCTAAGCAGGTGGAACTTGTCATTGTGACACTTGGTGTGGTCAGTTTGGTTGAAATACACCCCACAGCTCAAAACTTATTCCAAGAAAATGGACATGCTTAAGCTTGGTTTCTATGGGGAACCTGGTTGGAAATATGCACCACTGCTCATAGTTTTCTCCACAGGATTAGGCTACCTAAATTCCTTGTGCTTCCTTCAAAGAAATGACAAGAAAAATGACTGAGAAGCTAGTTCCTTGAATAGAAAAAATGCTGTGTGCTTTCTTAGTATGCTGACTATTATCATTTTCAGGGGGAAAAAAAAAATCTTGCTTTTTTCTCTTTTTATTTTAGAACTGTGATGTCTTGCAGAGTAAGCAGTCACGACATGCTTCAGCTGAAAGGGATTTTCCTTTTTATAGTTATCTGATTTTCAGTAGGAAGTTTACCAGAGTAGGAAAAAAGTGATATATAACCCATTACGGTTCTAATTAAAGAATGGTCCTTGTGTGTTAACCCAAGAAGGAAAGGATGCTTTTTTACTTCCAAGCAGAATTAGCTGACAGAAGCATATACGCTTTGCTACATAACATCCCTGTGCCATTAGTAGTTTATTGTAGCTTTGTTTTTCTTGCTGGCCTTTGCCTATGCAAGAGAAGGGCAACAGCCTACAAAGGAGGAATTCCAGTTGCTCCTTGGAGACTACTTTGAGGGCTCGTTACTGTTGCTCCTTGAATTCTTCTAAGCAGCCTTTTCCTTTACAACTTACGTACTTCTAAAACTAGCTATCTGGGCAAAATAAGTACTTAAGAATGATTAAAAAATTTGCTGTGTGTAGGGAATGCTTATCACAGGCCCAGTGATAGGAGGATCCTGAAAGGTGGTAGGAAAAGATTTGAGTATCTCCTTTAAGTAGATGGAAGCAGGCTTATAAACCAGATGTGGGCCTGTATTTCTGTTAAACACTTGTATGTCGTCCTCTGATGGTGCGAGCCCAAATAGAAACCCATTCTCATGTCTTCAGGTGATTCTGAAGCTGCAAAAAGTCTTCTGTCTGTATGATGTGGAACTTACGAGTACAATGAAAGATGACATGGAAGAAATCTTGGGAGCTGGACAATTTCTGTAAGGTGAACTACATCATGGTGAAGGTGTTCTGTAGTGACTCTGCATGCATGGCAGAAGCCAATGTAATACCCACCCCTGCAGACCTCTTAAATGAAGGCACAAGATAATAATTGGGCCAGGATAAGTAATGCATATGATTAACAGTATAGAAAAATATTTTAAGCCTTGAAGGTTCAAAAATGGCTGACTTGCAGGTGATAAAATGCTTACAAGGTGCTTCTGACTTCCTCCATGTTAAAACAAACAAACAACCACCCACCCACCCCCAAAAAAACCAAATCCTCTTCCACTGGGAAACCAAAGCAGCTTGGCCCCTTCTGTATGCTAGCAACTTCCTCCTGGTTCATGTCTTCTCAGTATTTCTCAATAAGGGAAACCGCTTTTAAAACACATGATTTCTGTGCTATCTTTTCTACAGTACCCAGGGGTACAGAAACCTATGAGCCGAGGGCCAAATTTTCTAAATGGAGTGGAAGGCAGTTTGCTAACATTCAAGAATGTGAGCCATCATCAGGATGCAAGTTTGAATTTATGATATCCACTGATAGTTAAGTCAGAACAAAGCTAGGGGCAAACTTGTGACTTGTGGCTGTTAGTATGGCTGAAGTGGAGATTCTGTTCAGTGCTGCCTTCGTAGTGCAGTTGATCTTGGCCAACTAAAAGGTAAACTCAGGGAAATGTTACTCATCATTTAAGCAGCTTTGAGAGGACAGCGTAGCAAGGGCTCTGAATATTAAATGAGTTCCGTGGGGGTTCTGTGGTATATTACTTCATTTTACCTGTGATACAAGTGTGTCGGATGTAATCCAGCAGTCATTTTCACATGAAGTGTGAAAAAAGTGTATGTACCTGTTGATTGAAGGGGAGAAATAATACACTAACAAAAAAAAAAAAGCATAGCAGTGAAACAGAAATGCTTGATACACAGCAGTATACATCTCTATTGCTTTTTGTCTAGAGTTGAAGTAGCAAATCAATACATTCCCTCCCCCCCGTAATGTTTCACAATCAAACTTGATACAAGGCAAAAGAAAGCAAATAAACCCAGCAACAACAAAAAGAGGTCTGCATTTGTCTGAAGGTAAGTCAAAGATGCTGTCTGCTCTAAGGTCTGTAGAAACAAAATTCACCTTCTGATTCATGGATGATCTCCTAGAAGCATGTTCAGGTCCTCTTTAAGAATCCCAGAGCAGAAGTGGTGCAGAGTTCAAAGAGGGCCTGGCACCTGGTCATCAGCAGCAGCTTGGCAGGCAAGTGGCCCAACCCCTGGTTGGGCTTGGTCTTGGAAACGGATTATTTCATTTGGGCGAAAGTGTTTCTTCTTCCAGGCTCGCTACCTTCAGCCAGCTTTCTCTGTAAGGAGAAAACAGCTGCATGCTGTGATGGCATTGCTATTTTCCATGGGGAGGGAGTGACTCACCTTGAAGTCTGGGGTGGGAGTAAGGAACAGTGCTGCTTTGTTAAAAAAAAAAGGCAGAACACCTTCTGCGGCTGGCATTCAGACCTGAATCTCTTGTGCTTTATTTCTGCTCATTTGTGTTGGGCAGCCAAGTGAGCTCTGTGAGGAGCTTTGTTTCTTAATGAGATGTTAGGGAGACGGTGGTTGGTTTTGTTTTAATGAAGTGCTGGAAAGATCTTGCTAGTTAAGAGAATGTGATCTGAAGGATGAATCATTGCGCTGGGAGCAGATTTAATTGCTAATTTCCTCAAGTGGGTACCAGGAAATGGATTTCATCTTCCTTGTTGTACTGTGGTGACCTCCATAATAATTTTTTTTTTTCTCTGGTAGGGCTTTGACTGCTACTTCGTTATAATAGCCAGATTCCCAAACAAAGTATTACCTCTAAACAAGTTAACTTGGTCACAGAAACAGCATTCAGTAAGAAGGAGGTTTGGGTGGATTAATTTGGCTTCTCAGCTCTCTTCAAAGCCAGATTGGGTACTTCCACACTGTCCTCAGTAACAGATACGCTGGATATCCCATAAAAACAAATACATGGTTTGTCCTATAGCTCTCTCTTCGTATGTTCTCGTAATTCCTTTGAATCATATATATGCTTTTTTTTTGTTTGGGTGGAAGGATGTGTTCAGCATTTTTTTTTTTTTTTAATTGTTAGGTTCTCTTCCACAGATTATAAACCATTTTTATTGTTCTTCATAAAAGTTCCGGTGAATGCTTTGCTGTGAAAAGTATGTTAGCATGCCAATTTTTCAGCCTTTCCTTCCTAAAGAAGTTGCTGTATAAGTCTGTGTTGTTACCTCCCATGTCTCCAACATTAGTAATGTTTTTGGTATTGTCAGTCACAATTACAATTAAATTCTGAGGAAGGTTGGGACGGAAGTTGTATCTAATTTGCGTAGGCCATCACTGGTAGCCCATTGAAGGCCAAGCACGAAAACCATTTCAGAAAGTGTTTTCTCCTTTTAGCATTAAGATCACTGAAAAAGTTTCAGTGTTACCTCAGACCACTCTTATTACTGAATTTCCATTTTTTGAGGTATTTTGTTCAAATAAACTTAAGTGCCTTTCAGGGCCAATTTTGCACTTTGGCAAAATGTGCTAGGGTTGCTTTAGGGTGACTGGCAATCTGAGTTTCACTGCTCTCTTCATCTTCCTCAGACGGCAATGCTGCCTGTTCCCCATAAAACCTGTTCTTCTGAAGTCCAGTAGTTCACTTCTTTTCATATTCACATCTGTGTTAATTGCTTGTACACCTGACAAACCGTGCATAAAAGAATCATACAAGACTCCTGTACTTGAATTGTCTATGCAGTAGTACTGTAGACAGCGATTATACTTCGGATATCATCTCTCTCTACCATGTAGCAAATGGCAAACCAAGAACTGGTTAAAGGAAATCTGCTAGCATGGTGGCACTGGAAAGTGAACTCCCTTGCCCCCCAAGGTAACAGGTATAGTGTCTGTGCAAACCCCACATGGATTACTCTGTCAGACGTGTGACTTGCTGGGATCACTTCTCACAGCAGCAGAACATCCTTGTGTGTTGTGCAGGTGTGTTGCAACATGATGATCTATCATCTTGGCGTTCCACAGACAACTGGCAGGTTCTCAATGTGTGCTTCTAAATGTATTCCATGTCTCTGACTAATGCTGCAATCCCAAATGCAGGTGTTAGTCATGTGCCCAGCAGACATTCCCATTCCTCTTCATCCTATTCTATTTCTTTTCTTACCTCCTTTTGCTACAGCTCTCCATTTCAGCTCCTAGAACACTGTGCCTTCAATAATGGGTAAATCCCACAGAGTGCTCAGATAAGCCTTTGCTCCAGCCACTGCTTCTTCCAAAAGTGGAAGGTTATTTTGCAAACAGCAAAACTGGGTTTGTACATATGGTTAATAACCTACCTTAGTATATAGCTTTAGTTAAAGGTATGCAAATGAGTTCAGAAAGTATACAAAGGAGTTAGGGATTCTTATTTCCCATTTCCCCAGTAGTGCATTTGTCTGTCACCATAGCTGCAGCTCTGCCTAAAATGTAGTTGTCATTGCAAGGAGCAGGTCATTCATGAAGAGCAGTCCACACTTTAAGTTACTGTTCTTGCCTCGAAGTCTTGACAGAGGTGGAATTCAAAGCTTCAGTAAAGGAGCCTGATTTTAGTTCCATCTCTAACAGCATTGAGCATTCAGGCCACGCCTGCTGAAACTGGAGCCAAGTGCAATGAGCGTTTTGCATATAACAATCCTCTGTCTCCTTAAGGTGGGTAAGCCAACTTTGATGTGCTAAGTAAGCCTGCAGGAGTATTTTGGAAGCTGAACAGGGTTAGAGGATAAAGCAAAAGAGTACTTGGCTATGCACAGTAGAATGGGATCGCTTTCTCCACAGTTACTTTGACACTTGTCCAGCAAATAAATTTCTCATGTCAAACAGTTGTGGGTTTAAAAATATCCTGTCCTTGAGTGGTCAAGAGTCAGAAGTGCAGCAGAACTGTAGTGACTGTATCTTCTTGCATGTCCTGTGTGTGGCCTTTTCTGGAATAGAGAAGGAAGACTGCCCCTAGGGTATGGCTACCACAGGACCATCTGAAGCCGGACCTTTCAAGCCTATTGGAGCTGGCCCCAAACAGCACAGGCAGCTGATTGCCTGTCACCTTGTTTGTCTTCAAGTTCACCCTTGCTCTGATGCCACACACACTACTGGTATGTTCAAAATAGGGACTGTCAGCCTGGCACATACAGTCTGTTTGGTTTCCTGTGCTGTCTGTTTATCTGCTGTCATTCTGTTGCTTCTCAATATATAAGCTGTGGGTTTCTTGAGGTCAAATCTGTCTTCAGGTTTTGGCATTATTCAATGCAGTCTTAGTATGTGACAAGGTTTTTTTAACAGTTCTGTAACAATGAATAATGATGTCTCAAAGACCAGTGACCTCTGACTTGATAATTAAAATAACTGGTCTGGGTCTCCTTGATGTATCCATGAGAAATATCTTCATTTACAATAAATGAAATGATAAAGTAAGGTCAAGTCTATTTATCTCAGTGTCTTTAACAAGGACTGAATGCTTTGAAGCAGCTGTAACACTTCCTGGTAGCTCCTAAAGCTGGCTGTTGATACAATGACACAAAGGCATCATTCCCAGTCCTACTGTGGAAAAGGTTATTGTGCTGATGCTACAAGATTATAGGGGCGTGAGTGGTTATCAGGACACATTTCCTCAATGGTAGTGTTCCTAGAGCACTGCCAGTCTTCCCATCAGCTCAATTCAATCATGTTACCCAGTGCCCTAATGGAAATGATTCCTGAAGTATAGCTACCTGCTTTGCTTAGCTTTTGTCAGTGAATCATAAAGCATTAGCAGGCAAGGTTAGACTTACGGAGGTGAGCCAAGCATACAGTTAAACAAGCAAGGTTGTCCATTTGTATGATAATTATTCTGCACTCGTCCCCTTTCTGTAACCTTTTTTTCATGCACAGCTGCTTTTTCTTCTCAGCAGAGCCCAAATTTTTGTGTGTTTGTTTCAAATCCCTGGATCACTGTAAGCATTCGGCATTCTTGTGTGCTGTGATAAGTCCTTACCATGACTGTTTTGTGCTCCCAACAGCCAAGGCTGCTTGCCCTGGGCCTTCTGGTCCATGGACTTTGGATAGAAACTGATTGTCTAGAGATGTGTAGCACTGGGGTGGTGATGGTTGCTTTAGAAATGACCATTATCCAAAGAATTCAACAGAAACATCTGCCTGAGTGGAATTTGTGTGTCTAGCCACATGGATGTTCTGTTAGAAATGTTTGCCCTGTTTACCTTAAGAACATTTACCTTCTTAGCCCCAAAACCACCTTCTTCCTCTTTTTATTATTAAGGTTCTCTTGTGAGAGAGACATTATTTACATATCTCTTGTGTGACTGGTGACTTGATGGTTTACAGCACATAGGGATAATGCAATTTTGAGAACAGTTTTCTGTTGTTTTTTTCTGGATTCATGCATGGTGTCAGAGGCTCCTAGAGATACAATTCTTCTGCCCTCCAAGGTTATGGAACTGGGCAGAAATCAAGTATAACCAAGGGAAGCACATAGGTACCTTATCACTCAAGATCTCCTAGCTCCCCTAGCACAATTTATTGTGCAATTTTGCTGTGTCGTGTTGTCCAGTTGTCTCATTCACTTAATTTGTTGAGATTTGCCAGTGTTCTCGGTACTAGGCAAAAACACAAATCAGCATCTGACCCAAGAAATTTATCATCTTCCAGGTGCAGAGAGATGGATTATATTACCTTCCAGTCAGTTTCTTTTTGTAAAAATTCACCTTCAGGCCCAAAAGAGCTGTGGCATGAAAGCACAGCTGAAAGGCTAGAATGGAAAGAAGTGGGTTTTATAAATGGCATTTTAAAAGTAGTAGAATCTCCCCCTTCTTATGGAACATGAAGTTGCCTCACTCACTGCATATGAATCAGCTCCTCCAGGAGAGGGATCCAAGAGGGAAATGTGCCAAGCAATCATAATTGTAACAAAGTCCTTATGAAGGGCCTGGTCAAAGGGTAATGTTTATTTCAAAAGTTTCCTCCTCTGTCTAGCTCTTGCCTTAGTCTTTCAAGGAGCTTTTGTGACAAGTGGGTATTGTGCAAGAAGACTTCAAGTAGTTGGGGTTTTTGGTACTCGTGTGCCTGTTCAGAGCAGAAGTAGGAAGGTCTTAGTTAGGCTGGTGTAAATGGGAACTGGGGACCTGGCCTGGTTAATACATCTGAATAAAGTGTGATAAAACTGGAGTCAGGACTTCAGGGGTTTGGGTTCAGCTTGTGCTTGAAGGGTGGAGGGGTCATCTTGCACCAATCGTTGTGCCTTGCAGATTGGATGCAGTTTGCTGTGTGAGCTTATTCATAGAATAATAGAATACCAGGATGGAAGGGAACCCCAAGGAGTATTTGGTCCAACCTTTCTTGCCAAAAGCACGGTCTGCAGGGCCCAGCACCCTGTCCAGCAGAATCTTGAAAGTGTCTAATGTCAGGGAATCCACCACTTCCCTGGAGAGATTATTTCAATGGCTGATTGTTCTCATTGTGAAAAATTTTCTTTTTGTGTCCAGTCGGAATCTCCCCAGGATTAACTTGTACCCGTTACCCCTTGTCTTTTCCGTGTGACTCCTTGTGCAAAGGGAGTCTCCATCTTCTCTGTAGCCACCCTTTAAATACTGAAACATGGTGATAAGGTCTCCCCTAAGCCTTCTTTTCTCAAGGCTGAACAAACCCAGTTCTCTCAGCCTTTCCTCATAGGCAGGCTTCCCAGTCCTTTGATCACCTTTGTGGCCCTTCTCTGGACCCTCTCCTGCCTGTCCACATCTTTTTTGTATAGTGGGAACCAAAACTGAACACAGTATTCCAGGTGTGGCCTGATAAGTGCTGAGTAGAGTGGGATAATGACTTCTTTATCTCTGCTGGTGGTGCCCTTGTTGATGCAGCCCAGCATCCTGTTGGCTTGCTTTGCTGCTGCAGCACCCTGTTCACTCATATTGAGCTGCTTGTCCACCAGGACCCCTAGGTTCCTTTCCACAGAGCTGCTCCCTAGCCAGGTAGATCCCAGTCTGTGCTGCACTCCTGGATTATGTTTTCCCAGGTGCAAGACCTTACACTTGTCCTTGTTGAACTTCATAAGGTTCTTGTTAACCCACTCTTCCAGCCTATCCAGGTCTTCCTGCAGGGTGGCTCTCCCTTCCAAAGTGTCCGCTTCCCCACTCAGTTTGGTATCATCAGCAAACTTCATCAGGGTACACTTGATCCCATCATCCAGATCACTTATGAAGGTATTAAACAGCATTGAGACCAATATTCATCTCTGTGGAACCCCACTTGTGACAGATTGCCAGTTTGAAAAGGAGCTATTTACCACCACCTGTCAGCCAGTTCCCCACCCACCACACAGACCACTTGTCTAGACTGTAACACATCCATTTCTCTAGGGGGAGGCTGTGAGGAACTCTTATCAAAAGCTTGGGAGAAATCCAGGTAGACAATGTCCACCGCTCACCCTACATCAACCAAGCAGGTTACTTTGTCATAGAAGGTGATCAGGTCTGTCAGGCACGATTTGGCCTTGGTGAATCCATGCCAGCTTTTCCGGATCATGTGCTTCATTTGCCTTGTGATAGCCCCCAGGAGGATTCGTTCTGTAACTTTCCCAGGGAGTGAAATACAACTGATGGGCCTGTAATTTCCTGGATCCTCCTTTCAGCCCTTCTTGTAGATGGGAGTGACATTAGCCTTCTTCCAGTCTTCTGGGATGTCCCACAATCTTCATGACTTCTCAAAGATTATGGAGAGCAGCCTCGCAATGCCATCAGCCAGCTCTCTTAACACCTTTGGGTCGATATTGTCAGGGCCCATCGATTTGTAAAAGTCAAGCTCCTGTAATAGTTCACCAACTCTTCCTTCACTGACAGTGGATCTGTGTTTGCATCAACCTGGATTTTTGTTCTTTTTGTTCTAAGGCCTCGGGCCCAACAGTGCTAGTAAAGGCAGAGGAATTCAATTTTAGCTAATCTTTTTAATTCAGAAGTCCTTTCAGCCTCTACGACTCTAAGGTGAAAAAAGAGAAAAAGTAAATATACTGAAACCTTTTCAGCACTCATATACAGCATGCCGAATATAAACGGTAATGTTAGGGTTCTTCCAGGAAAAGAAGGTGATTTCCAATTATTTTATTTATTTATTTATCTCCCAGGATTGTAAACTTGTTTTGTTTGTGGTACAATTAGGGACAGCACTGTCTAGTGCAAATGTGATTTTGGTGAATGTTTATCTGTTTCACCAGGACAGGAGGTCTCTAAAGGAAAAAAACATAGAGGAAACACAAGAATATTTCCTCCTACCCTTTCCTTCACCATCTTTGTGTAAATAATTGTTGTGCACATTAAAAGAAACTCTTCTACTGGCATATTTTTCAGGCTGAGTTTAATGACGAGCTTTTGCCAAACATGTTCAAGTAGAATCAGATTCTAATTTACAGCTTAACATTGCAAAGAAACTTTATGCTCACAAAAACACATAAACAGGCTCAACTATAAGAATACACATTTTTTTTTTAGTCAATAAGCTGGAAGGGCTTAGTAAAGCAACTGGGTTAGGTTAATTCTATCAGTAATAGGCCCATTTCATCTGACATCTCTGAATTAAATTCTACAGGAAGCAATAAAACTTCCTAATAAATTTATATTCTGGAGTCTGAATGCTGTCATTAATCCTGATAGGATTGTTGGGAGATAAGAAATTCCTCCAAGAAACTGTTGCCATCACAAGCTAAAAATAAAGTTTAGTTATGCTTTTTAATGTATTTTTTAAAAGTTAAGCCACAGAATGAAGAGTCATTGCTTTAGTGCATGATTTGGAGAAGTGAGTTTGCTTTTTTCTCTTTACATTTTTTTTCTCTTTATTTTCTCTGATTACAGTAGGAGTTTTGAGCTAGAATCTTGCCCAGTTTCAATTCAGTTTTCATGCTCTTTAGCACTGCCCTTGCGAGGCAACCAGTGATTTAACACTCACAGAGGGGATTTCCTGTGGGAGGCAAAATTGGCAAGTTGAATTCCCCACTCTTCAGTTCCACTGAAAGAGCATTCAAAAGCTATCTCCATACCTGCCAGGAGCTAGCTCAGGCTTCAGGCCACCCAGAATTTTTACAAGGTGAGAAGCTGAGATGTGCCTGCATGGTTTTTATCTGTAGAGTAAGCATGAGTTTATATAACTGGGAATCAAGCACTTAAAAATAAGGCAAGTGCAAATACTTCTGCACTTACCATGTCATGTCCATGTCCTTTTTTATTCCTATACTGTATCTCTGCATTCTGCATGGGGCTTCTGATGGGATTTGAGTAGACTTGCATCAGATTCCAACTTGCAATGAGTCATATAGCCATGTACTTTGGTTTTTGTAAAATGGTGATGTCAGAATTCATTTTGTTGACAGTACCCTGAGATTTTCTGATTGAAAGATTCCATTTTGCTATGTTTCCCTTTACAATATGTTTTACTTCAACATTAAGTAATTAATCCTGTTTCTGAAGACACCACTGGAGCTAATTGTTAGTATCCACATTTTATGCATGCCAAGTGACTATTTCAAGGCTGCAGTTAGTGTCATTGTCACAGGTCTGAGGGACCAATATAGTAGAGTCTCTTCAAGTCAACCAGATTTGAAGATGCATCTTTGAGACCATAAGATCCTAAACATAAAGGTCCTGTGCTGCTTCAAAAAGCAAACAATACCTTCTTTTGGTGGTATCAGGCCTTGCTCAATGGTTATGGCTGTCTGCAATGTGACAGCATGTCTGTTGGGGATGTCTTGACAAGCAGTCTTTCAATGCTTTCCAGGTTCTTGCAAAGCTCATTCCATGCAGTCATGCCTGTGATGTTTCCAGTAGAATAGAAAGAATAAATCTTATAGAAATGAAAGCATGAAATCTGTGGAGTCTTCACATTCTGTGAAGAAAATTTTCAGTATCTTCTGAAGTTGCATCCATTCCAGATGATGCAGCTTTGTGGCTCATCTTCTCCATAGGTATTGTCTTGGGAGAAAAGTGCTTAGTAAGACCCATATATTAGTAAGAATTAGTCCAAACCAAATCAATTCATATCCAAGTTAGCATAAATCAGAGCCTGAGACATAGAGCTGTAACTTGGATCTTAGAATCACTAACAGTATTTAAGTCTGTTTTCGTGCATTCTTAAAATCTGAGAACAGAAAGAATTTTGCTACATATATTCTCTGTTATCTTTCTGGCTCCAGCTTGAAGGCTCCTGGAAAAGATTTGGGGAAACTAAATTATTTATGTGCACAAGAGCCCCTGCTCATATGCATGCTGCAGGGCTCAAAGAAGGTTGGTTTGTCTTGATAAACATCTTGGGTACTGTAATGTCTCCCCAAGTGCCACTGTTGATTTAAATATTCTTTGAGCACAGCTGCTGGCTTAGCAGTGATGGTGAGGGACTGGTTCCAGAGGCTTTTGGAATTCTTTCAGTCCCAGGCCCCCTCCCGTCACCACAGGGAACAGAGGCATTGGGATCCTTACTGTGTGTTCTCAAGGTCGACTTCTGTCTCCCACTCACTTTCACTAACGTGAGGCACCTATGTCCTTTTTGAAGCCAGGAGTTGGGATTCCTGATAATTGAGAAACAAGGTAGGTTTCATCATATGAGCCTGGTGCATGTGCTCATGTTACAGTTACTGGAGGTCTAGTCACATCAGTGAAGTAACAGGAAATTAAGACAACTACAGTTAAGGCTCTATATAAGAAGAACTTGTAGGTTGAGAAATAATGTAGTTGATTCAAATGATACAGAATTTTTTTTTTTCCTTAATTCTACTTTATTTATGTATATTATAGATAATCTACTTTTATTCTTGGTAGGCTTGGATGTTTGGTGGGGTTTTTTGTGTTTACTGTTACATATAATTCGCCATTATGTCTTACATGTGTTGGAGCCTGTTTTAGCACTCTTAGCTAGCCAGCTTCCTGGCCAAAACTTCCCCTTCCGTGATTCTGACACTCAAAGAGTGTGAAGGGTCACCAGAAATCATGAGCAAGAAGCTGCCATCGTTGGTGTTCTTGCCTTAGTAGCATTGCTGTCTTTCTGCCTGGGCAAAGGAAAATCATCTCCCTGCCTTTTTCCTGTTCTGTTTTTGGTGGGGTATTTTTATGTATGTCTTAGGCTGCTTGAACTCTATTTTATGATATGGTTGGATGCTGCTCAGACTGTTGACTCAGTGTCTTTTAATAACTATTTATTAATATAATAAAGCAGTATAAAGAACAATGCTGTGCTGTTCCGAATGTCCTCTTTCTTGTGTCAATTGTATTCCATAATCAGCACCTAATGAAATAAACTTCTGTAGATGTGGCAAAACCTGAAGTAAACTGCCTTCTTTTCCTCAGTGCCCACCTACAAAATGAATTTCTATTAGCTTTGAGGACCCATTCTGCCTCCTGTCTTGCTTAGCTTTTTATTTTTTATAATTACCTGATTCTGAACACACTATCAAGAGAAGAATGAACAAACTTTCTTATCCCAACTTCAATTTTTCTTATATATTTTCTGTATACATAAAAGGAAAACTGACTTTTAGGCTTGATGAAAGGCTAAAAGAGTGGATGAAAATCTTTCCTCCTAAATCCAGTGGGCCTGCATCAGGCTTTTTTGATCTAGAATGCTTAGATTACAGCAGGGAGAACAGAATAAAATGGAAAATGGCATGAAAGACAGCAGGAGAAAGTTTTCTTAAGTTCCTTAAGTTGAAATCCATTTGCTGCCCTGTCCTTTCCTGGCATTGACCTCTATAGAGCGTTTGGACAAATGTTTGTAAATGGAAAAAATAGTTCAGATTATTTTTTTCAGTTTCCAAGTAATAAAATGCATCTGTTTTTCACTTGTTGCATGTGGGTTTTTTCCCCAGATGCCTGCTCTCCCTTTTCACTTGGAAGCTATAGATATGTTAAATTAAGATTTGAGAGAACCAGAAAATACCGATAGTTTAATGATTATAAAGGATTCATTATTGAGGCAATACAGTGCCTTGGATTCCATCCAGAATCCTCTGGACCACAGAAGAGGTTGTGGGCAAAAAGTAGTTTTGCTGCAGACCAGTGTGTGAAATAGAGCGCATGCAGATCAGAACTGGATATCTTGAAGTCATTGCACAAAATCTTTGTTAACCCACACAGCTAGAAGAAATGAGCCTTTTACTTTGAATATATTCAGTGTTAATTGAAATAGTAGCTGAGTGCAGGTAGTAAGTTAGAGTAAACAGTCTGGCTCAGTTAAAAGGTGAAGAGAAATCTGCAGACACAGCGTTGATTCTGGCACATTAAACCTGCTTCTTGACACCCAGTGGGTTTTCTATGATTATTATTAAGAGGCGAACAGTTCATAAAAGCAAACAGTTCATAGTATTTATGTTGCTAGTAGAGGAAAAGGAGCACTACAGACAGAACCATTACTTCCCCCTGCTGTTTTTTTGTGTAAGAGCAGTATTTGCCCTGGAAAATAGGAAAAATCACACCCTGCAATTTGGTAGCTAGAACCAATGCACAACAGTGCAGACATCTTACCGGTGCACAAACTGCATGTTATTTCTCTGCAGTCATTCCTTAGGACTGTGTGAAGGGGAGAGACCGTGTAGCGTAAGTGTGCAATGACTGGTGATAACTGGGAAATGGCAAGCTTGTTTGCGAAAACATTTGTGAAGAAATAAAAATAGATTTTTTAAATTAATATTATTTTTTTAAATACTGCAAGGACAAAAGGAAATAGCTCTTAATTCTCCCTGTAATTCCAGCAGTAAGCATGGGAAAATGGGACACAGGAGCTTATGTCCTTTAAAACAAAATTGCACATTTAAAGCAGAGGAAGTAGAAAATTATATAACAAAACTAAAAAAAAAAGTGAAGTGAAATTAAACCTCTGATTTTATTTCCAGTGACTGTAGAAGTTCAGGCTGGGAAACTGGGTTAGGTGGAAGGAGGCTGGGCAATGGCTATAGTGTCTCTGATCAGTACAGGCAGCAAAAAGGTCCCTTGGGCTTTCAAGCTGGAAATGATCATGCAGTTTTGCTTCTGAATTCAGTGCAGTATGCTTTGGTTAAAGAACCTAATGACTGTGGCTCTTTCAGAAAAATGCAAAGGAATGTAGAGTTTTGTGCAGGGAGACTGAAAATGAGGCAGCTGAGCACATTGTGTGAGCCAGATATCTTACACTAACCTCCCATGGAAAAGGTTGGAAGCCTGACAACTCATTTTATTGTGTGTACAGGTCGTGGAGAGACAGATAGAATATTCTTGTTAATTTGTTTAAATGGTATCAATTTTATGACATAAAAGCATTCCACTCCTCTTGGGTTCCAGAGCATTAGGACAATGGTCCCTCTGGAGACCAGGTAATCACCTACCATGCTGAGACCTCTTCCAGCAAAGCTGTGTTGTAGATCAGACTTGAAGTGCTGTTACTGTTGTGATTGAAAACTATCATAAAGAGAAATTTGATACAGGATTCCCTCTTTTCACAGAAAATTTTCTGACATAGAGTTGCAGTGTAGCAATCAAATGTAAAAAAAAAATAAATATATATATTGTGCAGCTGGCAGGTCATTAGAGCAATTGAGCTGCATGAATCAGCTCTCGTAAAAAAAAAATCATCTGATAACTTTTTCAGTGTAGAGCTGAGCAAATCATCTCCATGATTTGTTCAGCAAATTAGAAATTATTTGAATTGATGATTTGTACCTTATCAGTGATGTGTTAATTTTTTTTAGATTAATTATGTATATTTGACTGAGATGATGTAATACTGCATTCACAATCTGATGCGGTTACTTGGGAAGGAGTGCAGAAGCTTTTTCTCATATTAAGTCTTCCAAGAAGTAGCTGTACTTCAAGGAAAGATAAAGAATCTGTGAATCATACAGACCTGCTCAAAGTTGGGCTGCTGCGGTGTTTTGCAGGCTACAGAATTCCAGTGTTTTGTTTTTCTTATCCCATTATCCAAGAATTTATATATGAAATCATTGTTGCAAAGGACCCAGTCCAGTAGTTAGCCTGTCTAGATGGGTAAACACAGTCTCCTTGCATTTCTGTCAGTGCATGGGCCCGCACAAAATGTGCAAGTCATATAATTTAATTTCTTGCTGCCTTCCCTTTTTCATTTAATCCCTCGGAGACTGCAGCCTTTGGAAAAAGAAGTTGCATGTCTGGTCCTGGTACTTAAGGGTTCCTTAAATGGCTTTTTATCAGCTTCTGGGCAGGGAGTTGAGAGGCTGTGTCATACAGGTCTGTGCTGTATTACTGCCTTAGTGACATGCCTTTGTCCTGATATTCAGAAGTGCTGAGTTCCCCCCACTTCAGCTGGGTTTGTGGGTTGGTCCTTCCTTGCCAACCTGTCCCTGGGTCACTGGCCCCGGGGGCTGTCCCACACAGCTGGGTTCTGCCCCACTAATGCCTTTATGACATCTGGGCTCCTGGCGAGTAGAACCAGTTCCTTCAGGCAGAGCTCCAAGGAACTTGTCTGCTTATCTGAAGGGGCGAAAAAAAGGCAAGTACTTAAGTCTCCTCTCCTTTACATCAGCGTAGATCAACGGGAACCCAGAAGATAGCTGTGCAGCCAGGACAGCACCTGCAAGTTCAAAGTCAGGCACTCTGTATTTGGTCGTGGATAATCCGGTATGAACCTTCAGGAAAGACCATCCACAGTTGTCCATTACTTTGGCTTGTATTATCACAGGATTAATAGCTGTGGGCAGCATAGTGGGTATGACACCAAAGCATATGGCAGCAGCTGCTGCCACCTGCAGGGTTGAAGGATAAAGGAATTTGGGTTTCTTGGTTTTCATTCTTGTAGAGAATACAGAAAAGGAAGAAATTTGATGTCATGAGAAGTGGAAAGGATCAGGTGACTGGAGAATACAAGGGCTTGAAAAGGCTTAATTACCTTATTATGCCATGTGAAGCACTGTTTTATCATTACCCTCCTTAAAAGTCATGCCATCATCCACCTGCCCATCAGAATCATGCAGCTCACTCGAAAATAAAGGTCAAAAAATCATAAATGTTGGGTTTATTGTATTTTCCTACTTAAATTTTGGGTTGCATTTTTTAGAAATATGATAAGATTGTGACCCATCCCCAGAACACTTCAGCATTAACTTCTGGACAATTTCAGAAGTTTTAAACATAACATCCATAAATTCAGCTGTATTCATCCTCTCAAATATTCCTTTTATAGGCAGATTGGGAAATGCTCATAGGCTTAGCTTTGCAGTGCTGTCCCTTAGTTGTCATTCACGGGAAACATAGATGATATCTTTGACCTAGATCTCTGTGCATACAATACAGGAGGATAAGGGACACTGAACCTGGTGACTCTTTGCTGCTGTTCTGCCAGTTCTGGATTTCTCTTATTTCCTTGTTAGGAGAGAAAAATGCTACTGCAGCTTTAACTCCAGATTCTTACTACTTTGCTCTGCAAGTTGGATGCTGTAAATCATTTTCTCTGCAAGAACTCACCTCACCATGCAAATTGCGGTTAAGGCCATTTTAAGAGTATTATTATTATTATTACTATTATTGTTATTACTATTATTATTACTACTACTACTACTACTACTACTATTCAGCCTGCAGTGTGTCAAATTAATTTCAAGTGGAGAGGGTAAGGTTCCAGGAGGGCTTGCTGCTGATTCAGCTTTAAACATAAGCCTCTCTGAGAAATAGGGTAGCCATGTAATCCCTCTTGTTTGAGTGCTCTGCAGTGATAGTTTTGTGCTGTAATCCTAGGTCTCTGCTGCACAGTGAGTAGCCTGGCCAAGTACAAATTCTGTGTTGTGTGCATGAAATTTTTCTGTTAGGGGAAGAGTTGACAAAAAAGATTTCCACAGGTGTGGCTTCTGGCAGCAAGAACACATCTCAACCATAAAACTGCCCCTTTAACTTGAGTTGCCAATTTGGAAGGGCTTTCCCTGTAGAGTTGTCTGTCTGGTGTGAGCAAGGTCAGCCAAGTTTAACACCCAGCGGAGCAGAAGTGTATCAAAGCAGAGACCAAGGGCTAGCGTGTGGTTAGGAAGTAGCACTACCATTGGAGCGGTTATTGATTCTAAAAATAGCTTTTTGAGGATTTCTTGACGTTTCCTCCGAATCAGCTCCACCCAGCAAGCATTTGAAACAAGACCAGCATGAGCTGATGCAGCAGTTGCAATATATCAGGCACAGCAAACCAATATGCAGACGTTGCTCACACCGGTCACCAAATCTCTGTAAAACTCTTAGAAATAGAAGGCATTTCAAAGTGTTATGATGTGGACAGCATCTGTTTTTTTTTCTCCTCCTTACCTCAAGCCTGAGAGTTAGGACAATTAAAATGTGTTCCCAAAATTATGTGCCTAACAGTCCTGTTAGACAATCTGCTGACATTTCAAATTTGAATTTAAAATGAAGGAGACATAAAATCAATATTTAAATAAAGTTGGAAAAAGCAGCTTTGAGACACTGACTAGCACTAAATTCACATTTTAACTCCAATGAGTCTGAATTTAGACTTGGGACATCCTAGGATACACAGATGTTACTAAATGAATTAATTACTTTCTTGCTCTTCCATGCATTCCGAACTAATAGCTGCCACTAAAATAGTTGCTGCTGCTAGAGAAATATTTCTTTAGCAGAAATTATTTCCTATTGAAACAAAGGTTGTGTTAGGTGTTATCTTCCTAACTGTAAGACCTCACAGTGGTATTTTGCTGTTGTATTTCCTGAAAGTTGCTATTTGCTCGTAATTGACTGTAGGAGCCAAGTGCCTAGGCACTGGTCAGAGCCTTCATCTAGTGTTTTCCAGCCTGAGATAGGTTTACTGCAGGCTCTGTGGTGAGATAAATTTCACATACTGTTTAGTTATTGGCTTGACCTGTTCAGTAAATCAAGAGGGCCTACAGGAAGCTGTGTGAAGCAGAGTGTATTGTAGAAATGTTTTCTCTGGTGAGGTTTCTTTCCCATATGCAGGAAGTGTGTACATCCGAAGATCTGGCTGCAGGATCTGACACAGCTTTTGTGAACATCTTTCAGCCTGCATATATGTGTGTGTGCTTGTGCGAACGCTGAGGGGGAGTTCTCTTGTAGTCTGATATGACTCATGCAGTGAAACTGTTTATTTGCTTTTTAAGGGGAAAAAGAAAAAAAGGAAGATAGCGATTTTTATGGCCAAGAGGCTTCTTAGTCAGTCAGCTCTCCTGGTGGTTCTGTTGCTACTGTTTTGCTTCCTACTCTAATGAACTCCTTAGGAACACACAACATATTTGAAGATAAGATCCTCCTCATTTGCTTCTGGAGTTTGAGCAGAAATACAAGACAAGAACTTACCAGTCTTGCACACACACTTATTTGATGATAGGAAAGCACATCTTTGATAAATTAACTTCATTGCATCGTGCTTGTCTCTGTGAAAATTTACTAGCTAATTGGAAAAAGTCTGTTTAGGTAAAGTTGGCATGCCTGAACCTTTACTATTGCTATTAGGTAGTCCTTGAGGCAGAGGACTATCTTGGCATCCAGCAGCACTCCCACAGCAGCCCCTGTTGCCTGACCCTACAATGACACAAAAGAGCAATGCCAAGGGGCCTTTTCTTTCCCTCCCACCAAGTACACCTCTCTTCCCAGGTATGACAGCACCTTGTCCCCTCCCCTCTTGGTTTGTTTCTTAGCTAGGCAACACCTTTCTGAGTTATAACTTTCTTTCATAACCCGTTAATACTGTAGTAAAGGGGGACAATACTGACAGGGCAAAGCACACTTGTTTCCGGTCTTTGTGCAGCCAAAAGGTCACACCACGGAAAAAAGAGATGGTTGAGAGAAGACCACCAGGAAAGCTCCTCTGTGCTTTTACTAAGCAATGCCCTTAAGCAGGTACCATCACCCTCAGTGGGCTGGAAGCTGATTGGGAGCCCTGGGAAAGCGCAGAGCTCCCTGTGGGTCCGGTGAAACTGGCAGTGCCTCAGGGTTCAGCCTGGGAGGTGGCTTCAAAGCTGTTGTGTGACATACTGTGTGGGTTGCACTGCTCTAGGATAGAAAATCAGCCTACATCCATTTCCCTTCAGAAAATAAATAAATTTTTTTGCATCAACCTCAGTTGAGGTTGATATCCTCATTGATTCACGATCTGAAGGAAAAAGGTTGTTAATTCTGGCAGAAGCAGGAGGGTTTGCTATTGGGCTGCTGTAATGTTCGCTGTAATTGTGCTCTCGTGCTAGAGCCGCAGGGCAATTTGTGAAATTTGCCTTTTCGAGTCCTGAACAGGTCTAGAAGTCGGGACGTTCATTCTGGCACAGTCATTAGAATTTCATCTCTGCTGTTCCCCTGGATTTTGTGTCGTTCTTCAAATCCATCCTTCATCCAGATGTCAAGAACCGACACCGCTCGCTCCCGCACCCGGCCGGGCCGGAAACGAGCGCGGAGAGCTGCCGCCTTCGGAACCCTTCGGGCGCGTCCGGCGCCCCTCGGCGGGGCGGCCAGGCCCGGGGCGGCCAGGCCCCCAGGCCCGGGGCGGCCAGGCCCGGGGCGGCCCCGCTCACCTTGCGGCGCTGGCCGCGCTGCGGCGGCAGGGGGCGGCTCCGCGCAACAGGTCGGGGAGGCGGAGCGCGAGCGGGGACGGGTCCCGCGGAGCCCGGCCGGCAGCGGTGCGGCGGAGGTGAGGGGAGATGAGTCGGAGGGGGCGGCTTCTCTTGCCGGCCTCGGCGCCCGCTGCTACCGGGAACTACTCGCGGAGAGGGAGCGGCCGGTGCCGGTGAGAGGGAGGCGGCTGAGGAGCAGGGTGCCGCGGCAAGCAGCACCCGGTGGTCCCCGCCGCCGGTTTTGGATGGAGGCGTCGCGGAGGCGTTCCGCGGGGCGGGCGGTGTTCTGGCGGGGGACGGGGCGGTTTCCAACCGCCTCCGCGAGCGCTTGCGGCGTCTCGACGAGCGTTGCGATGCTACGGCGCACCGTAGCGCAGTAATTAGTCGCTAAAAGTTGCGGCGTCGCGACACGGGCAGCGAGGTTAGGCATAGAAGCGCTGTATCCGTTCAGGTTAACAAGGTGCTCACTTGAAACCGGCTTATTTGCAGGCAGGTGTTTCATCCCGCTGGCTGTAGCCAAGTTCCCCGACGCTTTTCCTTGGCTGCGCGCTCCTGCCTGCCCCCCGCCCCGCCTCCCCGGTTGTGTAGGCGGGATCTTACTAGCTTGGGATCTGCTCGGGCGAGGAGCTTACCCTGGGTATTTTTACTCAGGTGAGTAATACCGCTGTTCTCACTCGGGCATGGGTGTTAGTCGGTCTTGTAGTTGAGCTGCGGCACTCTGGGACTTAGAGAAAGACGGTAAAGTGTTTGTGGGAAAAAACAGATTGTAGAAGTGAAGTCAAAACTATTTAATTTTTTTAGTTGTAATAATCCAAAGTCCTCTGTGACTGTGCATTGAGATGTTCCTTCAAATAATTTTATGTATGCAAATACATCAAGTTTTGCCCATGATAATATCATATGTATATTAGAAATAACAGTGTTGAAGGGAAGAGAAACTCTTGAGAGGGGTACATAAGGTTTAACTTTCCAAGCAGCTTCCACATTCCATCAGAGCAGCCATTTGCCCGTGGCTTGATGGAGAAAGGCAGAAAGAAGGGGAATACAAATACGTCCAGCTAAGGGATACAGAAATCAGTTTTGCTAAATACAGCACTGTAAGAAACTTGTAAAAATTCAGAGAAGGGCCACTTGGGTGCCTGCTTTCATCTCCATTGTATGCTGTGGCTGTCTATGACAGTAGCTTTTTAAAAATGAGAAAGAGTGATTATGAAGAGTTCAGCTCCTTTACCAACAGCTAGCCTTGCACTTCTTTTTGGAATAAATGTAGAAGTGAATAATTACCAACAATAGAAAACTGACAGCTGCAAGTAGCCCATCCACAGGTAAAGCCCAGTTAAACAAATGACTCCTCCTACCCCTCATGACAATGCTTTTTGTAATTCCTGAGATACAGAGTCAGAGCTTTCCAGACTCACCTCTAACAGTTTTTTCTGTTCAAGAACATTAGTTGCGGTGTTCAAATCTATTTGAGGTGATAAAGTAGGTAAAGATACAATCCAACAGGGTGATAGATCAAGTGTATCTTGTGTATCTCACCTGGCTTTTTATTAGTAGTAAATTTTAAGCTGTGGTACTATATGTGTGTTTTACTTGCTTCTAGCCAGTTTGATGTGAAATACAAATAACACTAAATTTGGAAACAATTTTTGGTAGAAAATTACTTATTGGAGGCAACCTTAACCCAATATTCAGCTAAGAAGTCCACCTGCATCCATGAGCTTTGCAATGCATTGCGTAAATTTTACAGCTTCCAGAACTAGTTGCCTGCCTTTCATAGAAGTCTGAGCTCCTGCAGAGTCAGTTTATGAGTATTTCTGTCACCTCGCAGTACATAAAATTACTTTCCACAGCTAAATCCTTGAATCCATGTCCGTGTTACCTGTTGAAGATACACAAGATACACTTAATCTATCGCCCTGTTGGATTGTATCTTTAATTTAGGCAGGCTTCTCTTTCAAAGGCAGTACTAGCAACTTTTTTTTTTTTAAGGTGGAGTTTAATGCTAATGATCTAGCCAGTCACAAAGTAGTCTTGATTAGATTGTGATGAGGAATCTAGAATTAGAATTATTTTTTCATGACTTTGGGGAGAGCGTTTGGAACAGGAACTGCTTGGTCTTCAGTTTCTGATGGCTGTTTTGCTGAGGTATGCAGCTCAGGTTTTGGCATTTGAGTAATTAGCCCCCCAGTGCCCTCAGCCCCATGGATTAGGAGGCATTGTTAGCTCACCTGTGGTTAGGGGCAGATGTGGACAGTTTCTTCCCCCAGCAGCTCTCCACTTCCTCATCTTTAGCTAATCTCTTGATTAATCTGTACCCAAATGTGTAAAACAGAGCTTGGCTCACCAGGGTACAGTGCAGGTGGATTATGAGCTGCACCTCATTGTCTCCTAGTGCGCTGTGGCCACAGAGGCAGGGTGATTTTGTTTCAGCCTCTAAGTGCCATCAGGGGTTTATCTATAGTATTTTTGCATATGCTCTGATGTGTAGTGCTCATCTTTCCTTTTTCTCATTTAAGAGTTAAGATGTATCCTAAGTAGCATGAGAATTGCTATTTCTAAGATTTCAGCAAAGCAAATAGTAAAAACGTGAGGTTTTCCTCATACAGCAAAATCAGTCTGTCTCCTTTTGTATTGCCTCATTTTTGCGTGACTCTTAGTGGCAACATTTTTGGAGTACAAGTTGGCAGCTTGTATAAATGCACACAGGCATTATTTTCTGGTTTTAATCTGAAATTCTTGAAGAATTAAACAAAAAAGAAAGTTATTTCTGCCAGTCTTTTGCAAGGGTGCTTTCTGACTGACTTGGAAAACCTTGGCATCCTAGAGTCCCTGAAACATCAGGGAGGTGGCGGGGGGGGGGCTGCAGGGCAAGAAGCAACACACATCACTGAAAATGCGTGAAGGAAGAAACTATTTTAAGCTTTTTGAGCAAAAAGCACTGTTAATAACAGAAGAGTTGCTTTTCAAACAAGAAAAGATATCCTAACTGAATTAGCCAGCTAGGCTAATTGACATCAGAGAGGAAAGCTTGTGTTTATAAACAAGCTTGGTTGCAGAAAATAAAAGCAGAAGTATTTGTAACTTGTTGAAACATGTCAGATTACTAATGCCCAGCCCATGCAACCTCAAATCCGTGCGGCATCAGTACGGTTGAAAACCTGGCCCTGTCAAAGGCATTTGCAAAACTTACAGATTGTTTAGTAAAATCTAGATTTTACTGCTGAATGCTCACGTGCTTTATAGCTGTGTTAAGGGTAAGTTGGCGACAGAGCAGGCTTCCCCGCCACCCTGTTTAGTCAAACACGTGCGCCCATCTCTGCCTATGTTGTTACAATGTGAGGTCTATGTGTTGGCGGAGGAAACTCCTCTGAACCTTTGAAGACCAAGAACTTAGAATTAAAAAAAAAAAAAAGTGGAAAGAAAATTGGAATGACTTCTTCCAGTACATGTTTCCTACTTCTCCCACCTTTGTTTATTTTTAAATTCAGCTGGGCACCTTGTTCTTTTAACGCTGTTTATTTACCAGCAAAAGTTACGGTTTTCATGATTCTTAAAGTGGGAACAAATATTAAGGGTTTGTTTGCTTTCAGATCTGTTCTCTAAACTTACTATGTGTGCCTATTACTGAGTCTTCCTAGCTGCAGGTTGAGGTGGGTGTCTGACAGGATTCCCATCTTTAGTGGCCTGTGGCTTGCAGAATGGTTATCTGATGGTATCTTACCTGGGATTAAAACCACAACCTAGAGGTCAGCTGCTTCATCTAATCATCAAAGCGTCTGTGCTCCTGTTTAATATCAGTTGCTCTAAGTGACGTTCACAAGGCTTCACATAATGCTACGGTAGCCTGCACCCCAGCCATAAATCATTTTGCTCCCTCAGGAGTGCAAGATGCTGCGAATGAATGGCAAAAATTTAAATGTAAAAATTTTCAGTCATATTTCTTCCTGTTGGAGATTTTTTGCTTCTTCTGAGGTGATCTTGCACTTCAGTTGATCTAGGCTTGCTTACTGTGTCTCTGTGTTTCCAGGCATGTTTCTTTTCTTCACAAGTCCTTGTAGACCACGTTTTAGCTGCACAGGGCAGACACGTAGCAGGCATCATGAAAACTATTTTGATGGCATCAGTTCTGCACACGCTTTGCTTTGCCTGTGCTACTGTGAACTAAAGACAAGTTTGGGGCAGACAGGGAATGGTGTGAAATAGGTGTTGGACATAGAGTGAGCAAAGAGCTTTGTTTGACGGTATGTTCCAAGTTCATCTCTTTTGTGCGGAGGTAAGCAAGGGGAATTTTTTTTTTCTGTCATCAGCCAAAATGGCACTAATTATGTAGTGGCTAAAACTTAGCTGTCTCTGAGGGCCCTGCTAGGTGGACCTGCCGTTACAGTGACATGAGGGGCTCGCTCTCTTGCAGTAATTGCTGCAACATCCTTCCCCTTCTGTTTCCTCCTTGCTTCCTGAATGCTGCTGCTCTGGATTTTTATCCAGTGTTACCTTTTAACCTATAGCTGTATTTTTAATGCTTGTTTTTTTCTCTTCTCTCCTTCCTCTTTCCACAAATGTTTCCATTCATCCAGATGGCTATTTGGTTGTATGAAGGGAGTGCCCAAATGGCATATTTATTCTTAAAATTGAACCGAATATCCCAGAGCCTGTAGCAATAGCCTGGTCTGTCGTGCTCTTGGCCAAGCCTGTAGTTCTCTTCAAGAGCTGACCTGAACTGCAGCGTCACTGCTGGGGGAAGGGGAAAATGGGTATCTTGGTTTTCCCATTCCTAGCTACATATGATCCATATATTTGGATCATATATGTTTAGGACCGGTGACTGCCAGTCGGGCACCCCAGGCTCTGTGCATGTCCCTGGAGATGTCGACCCAGTCCCCCTGCTTTAGGCAGGTACTCATCCAGCTGCACTTTAGCTCCCTGTTTCAAATACTGAAGAGCTCAGCAGAGATTGGCACAGATGCTGGCTTAGGTAGCTGCTAGTCTTTTGAAAAACCTGCTGAGAGTGCCAATGTCACATGGCGGCTCCTGCTGCCTTGCTGTTACAGACAGATGATTACCAAATACATTTTGTTGTTCCTAGACAGTTAAGGCCAATTTCTGCAAACACTCATTACAATGTAGTAATGAGTGTTTGTGGCTCTTTGAAACCAAAAGAAGTGTTTACAGGAGCATTTCTAGCATTCACAAGCTTTTCCAGAACTGTTTCTTGAACTGTAAGTGTGTTTGATGCAGAGATTGTGCCTCAGCCTATTGATATTGATGGTTGTGGAGAAAGTTGTCAACCTAGCGAACAGCAAAAATTCAAATGATTTGCTGCCTTGGGTAAGCAATCTATTCTTTAGGTTACATCTAACCTTCTTGTGTAGTATTTCATGCCATCATCCTGAACATAATTGAAAGATGGTTTAGGCAGCAGGGAGAATTGAGGGATTCACACAACTGAAAATATCTGGGGGTGAGTGTTGTGTGTCTTTTAATTTTGCAGTGCAAAGTGATTTTGGAGAGTTAATTTAAAATGGAGATTTCGGATGTAACACACATACAAACCAAAATGCAGAGTGTGCGCAGAGACACACATAGACAAAAGGAAAAAACATTTAGATTTCATTTTTTGTTCACTGCAACAAACATTCTAGACATCACTATACTGTAATGACTTGCTGCTTTGGAAACCGAAGATTTTTCGTGTTTGCTTATTTGATTCTCCCTTTTTTCCCTTCTGCTGACTCTGAGGAAGGATGTTGCTGGGTTGGTCTTTGTGACTGTTGAAGCAAAGCTTGGGTGGCATCTACTGAGTACAATGTGCTGTTCTTTTGTAAGAGAGGTGTTGAATATCTGTTTTCTCTCTTCCAGATGAGCTGACTCAAATGGAAACATCATAATGGAACCTACAGAAAACCAGAGCAGCGACAATGGGTAGGAATTAATTTGATGTAATCCTAGCTCCCCAGGTGCTGTGACAAATTTTGAGAGGTTTTAAAAAAATAATCCCCCCCCTCAATGCAAGAATTGTAATATCTGAGTGGGAGAGGAGTTTCAAATCTGACATGCTGTCTTTTACCAAGGGATTGATGCCTTTTGTTACTTGAATCTGTTGCGAAATGAACAGTGTTTTGACACTGGGTTAGTATGGGACCCTCACGTCGATGTGGCTCTTAGGGACACGTTTTAGTGGTGGACTTGGCAGTGCTACATTAACGGTTGGACTCGACGATCTTAAGGGTCTTTTCCAACCTAAACGATTCTATGACTCTCACTGGTGAGAGTGGTCCCTTGTCCCATGGAAACTCTACTTGTCATGTGGAGTTGAGGTGTTTGCTTACAGCACATCATGCCTTGATCTCTAGTGCACCAGCCCTGTTGCTTCATATCCTGTCCTGTTCGCAGCCTCAACGTAGCTGTGATCTGCATGAGGCAACCCAGCCCTTAAAACAAACATTTCTGCGCTCTTAATGCATTTGAATTGAGAAAGGCAATCCTGACCTGACTCAGGGCTATGAGTCTTGCTGGCACACATCTTTGGAAGTTTGGGCAAGGAGAGTTTTACACTTAGACACCTAACTTGTAAAACTGATTCCCCCCCACCCCTCCCCGAAGGTGTGGGTTTTCTGCAGTTCCTATTTCTGTAGCATTTGGCTCTTTACAATTGCTAGTATGCTTTATCCTCATACCACAGGTCAGTGTTCTTTTCCCCGGTTAAGCTTGCTGTCCTGAGGCATGAAGGGACAGTGATCACTGCACAATCGCGTTAAGGGGGAGGTGTGGGTGGACAAAGATATTGCAAAGATCCAAACTCTTTACTGCACCTCCTCTGTTATCGGTCTCCAAAGTACATCTAACTTCATAATATTTATTTGATTTTTTTTTTTCTGCAAGGGATGGATCTTAAAAAAAAAACAAACAAAAAAATCCTTTTTCTGGATGGCTTCTGGTTGGAATCCCGTGTATAGCAGCCTGAGCAAAAAGCAGACCAAAATCGTGGGCATTTACTTGCTCAGTGTCCTACATACCTCTCTGCCTCATCTAGGGATTGGATATCACCACAAAATGAATCTGACAGCTGTAGTGAATCTGAAGGGTACATTGTGTTCCGTACATAGATGTTATCTTGATTCAATTGGAATATAAATTGGGATATTTAACACTCTTCACAGTGTGGTTTCTGACAGCTCCAGTGCCAAAGCCAACAAGGACTATAAACTTCTGTGTTTTTAACTGTTTGTGAAAGTTCATACTGGTTATGGAACGTTTTAAGGCATTCAGAGTGATAAGTGAGTAATGCCAAAGATGATGATGGAAATTGCTCCTGACGGTTGCCAAAAACTAGTACAGTGCAGCATCGAGTGCAGCCTGGTTCCTCGGAGAAGGTGGTTTCTTTTTTAAATCTGTTTCCTTCAATTTAAATATTGAAGGACAAAGGGTTGTTTTCCTCTCTTTTCTCAGAAATGTTTGATTCCTAGCATCTGTAGAGCAATTTCTTTCATAACAGGCTGCATCCAACCTAGTCTCCTGCTGTTGAAGTCAAAATATCCTTTCGGTTATATTTTTTCCTGCCTTTTTTTTCCACTGTTCTACTCAGCTCAATTTCCTTTGCCCTGCTGCTCCTCTGGCCTTACTGTATCTATGCCGTGTGGGTTAGATCCGGTGAAATCTAAGTGCTTTTCATGCTTTCCCAGCAAGGATGTGCTGCTGGCAGTCAGCTTTGGTTCTGGAAAGTGCTGTTTAAGAAAGTGCTATAAAGTAAGCCTATGGAGAAGTGCTTTGCTGAATCAGGGTCAACAGAGAGTCTTGCTGTCTCAGCCTTCTTCAGACTTGCCGTTGCTTACAGCGCACAGCTTCATTTACCTTGTTAAACTGGTTTTTGTGTATGCTTGCGTGTATGGGTTTCTGAATTTTGTTTGCTTTCCAGCTGTACTTTGGAGGCAGGAGTTTGGGGATAATATTAAGCTATCTCCTTTCCTCTAAATATGTGGAGCCCTTGAAATGTTTCATAGCTGTAGCTCGTGCTTTACAGTAGTAATGTATGCATTATTAACCTCTTTGCAGGCATGTGCCCTGTGGTTTTCTGTAGAGGTAGGGAGGAGATGCAAGGAAGAAGGGTGCTGACAGCTGGGGAGGCTCGTGGGGCAGAGAGGTTAGGAATTGTCCTGGCGGTCTGGGGCAGCAGAGCTTTTATGGAGCACAGTCCTTGCCTTCTGACCTGGTGCAGAAGTCCCCTTTGCAAATGAAAAGGCTACCCTCGGCTGCTTCAGGCCAGGAAGCACAATATCCATTTGACCCTTTTCACCTCCAAATGCGAAGGACTCATCAGTGGCAATAAATGGCAGTGCTAAGATGGATTTCTTGTCAACAGAGCTGGGAGAACACATTTTAATTAAAGGACAGCAGTGACTCTTGAAGACTGAAAGTAAAGGGGTGTGTCTGTTTAAAAAACCTGATGCGGTACAGTGCAATGAGACGTTTTGAAAAGCTTCGTGAGGGCATGAATTTGACCTATTTCTGGGTATAAACAAATACATGTTTTACTTTACAGCAAATATATTTCAGGAAAGCTTAGTAGCCATGTATTTAATCTAATGATTTTAATATAGCTTGGTATCTATTCCGTCTTCACTGGTACTCTATGCTTGATTAATTGTTTCACAATACTGTAAGCTTCTGGGATTTGTCCTACAAACTTAATGGATTATCATACATTTATTAGTATAATGTCATATTGCATTTTTTTTTCCTGAGTTAAGGAATACTGTATTCCCCTTTCAACAGTTCCCAATTCAGGTTTGTTGGAATCTTGCAACAAAAGCTAGGTACTGATTGCTGTTAACATTTTTTTTTAAATTTATTTTATTTTGTTTAACACTTCTTGAAAACAAAGATGTGCAAAGATTTCTTTAATAATACCACCCCGATGCACCCAACTCCCTAAGCAGCATTATAACAGAAAAGGCCCAGGAACAACTAAATTTCATAGCAGGTAAAAAATTACTGACTTAAAGAATGGCTTCGTCCAGCTCTGTGGAGATGTGGAATGCTTTCAGGTGCTTCAGGAGGAGTAAGTGGAATAGATGAACAAAGCTGGAGATAAAATACCATGTGATTACTTTGTGAACTGAGTAGTATTGAACCAACACTCAGGTATGGCAGGCATTGTTAGTGGTGAGCAAAGAGATACCAATCTTCTTTCTCTAGGGGTGCCAGACCCTGTTGTAGATGCTGTAGGTACTGGGTTTGGCTATATATCAGCATCTGCACCTTATCTGAAAATATTGTCATTTTATGCTTGAAACTTCTGAGTCTTTGGGGTTTTTTTTGAGTTGTGGGGTTGGTTTTTTTTCCTTCTTGTAAATCTCAGGATCTTTTTGGTCAGCATGTCCAGCTATGGGTAGGTATATGGCCAGGCAAGATGGTGCTGTGTGCATAAAATGTACGTAATGTAGCCACATTCTGTGCTTTACCATTGATGCCTGAGGTTAATAGTCTGGCATTTTCAGGAATTCAAAATGAAGAAACAGTGGCCTTCAGGTTTCTCGGTTGGATTTGCATTTCTATGCAGTGTTTAAATCACAAGTTTCATCTCTGGAGAACTCCATTCTCATTCAATGCATAAGTAGATAAGAGTGGATCTTCTAAAATTAAAATGCTTGTAAATAGCTTAAATACATTTGGAATTATGATCACTTGTAGGAAGCTTTTCCTGTTAGCTTTTTAAGAAGTATTACCTTGGTAATCCTCTTCATCTCAGGAGTCCGTTTCTGAGCTTATGATGAGCTGAAAAGTATGAAAAGCTTATTTTACTGATTCGTTTTGTTTGCATTTTACTTAATGGACACAGTTTCCTTTATTTGCAATACATCTTTCAGACACAGACCTGAAAAAGGGGAAACTTGTGTCCCTGATCAGTGAATAAAAAAACAGGTGGGAAAAGCTGCAGTCTGCTAATCTTGAAAACAGATGTAAGGGAGGGGTCTACAGCTGACAGGATATATTCTGACAGAAGACTTTCTTTGGAGAAACACTAATTTGTTGGACTCAAAATGTTCCACAGGAACATATCAGTTTTCATCAAATGTTACAACAAAAATGTCATAATTTTGTTCTTAGGGCAGCTGGTGAGACCTTTTGGCCGTTCCCTTGGTTGCGTGTCTGAAACTTTAAAAAAAGCATCAGAATGGCATTTGCTTCACATGAAACGTTTGTGGTATAGGATTTCTGAGGCTTTATTCTGGGTGGGATGTTCAGTGCCCTGCCCCCTCCCCCTCCTTCTTTAAAGATGGAAAGTGGCTGCCAGCACAGCTCAGGAATTATTAGTGATCTCTGTTAGGAGAAAGCACGCACCTGCCTGCCCTGGCTCTTTGGGAAACCCCAGTGAGTAAGTGGGATTGTTGGGATGTTTTAGAAAATCTGAAAGCAATATAATGTTGTTGTTCAGTTCATTACCTTCCTTGTTAAAGTTTTGACAGAGAGAATGCTCAGTTTTCTTTTATATCTTCAGTGAACTTGAGATGCTGTTTTCCACACATGACACTTCTGGTGTTCTTTACCTTTTCTTTCCCTGAAGATACCATCCTAGGAAAGGAGAACAAAAAAAGCCCTGCAGTTCAGTGGTCTGTTGTTGTATCACTGTGAGCAGCACTAGGAAAACCTAGTCCTAGCATCCTAATCTCCCAGTCCTTTCCTGCTTCAGTTCCTGATCCCGTTTTTCCTCTCTCCCAGTAGTTGGCAGGATCTTGATATTCCCCACCTGTGCTGTGTACTTTTTTGTGCTAAGGTTTCAAACTATTTGAGCATTGATTTTACTTACAAACTCTCTTTAGGGGGTATGTGTAGCATGACGTTATGGTGACTTTGTTCATCTTTTTTAACAGTTGATATTAATCCACTTTTTGTTTGAATTCACTTTAAACCAAACTCAGTGTGACATGAATTGGGGGAAGAGAGGAGACCATTAGGTAAAGAATACCATCTATCAAGATTTAGGTGATTTAAGTAAGGGTCAGCTAGCAATTTAGTGACAAAGGCAGGATTTCCCAGGGTGCTTGCCTTTATCCATCCCTTGGTTTCTCTACCAGCTTCACCACTAAATGCCATTCTGTAAATACAGCAGTGTCCCTAGAAGTCAGGAGTTCACAAGCAGTGAGGCGCAGAGCTTTGGAGATCAGTAGAAGGTAATGACATCTGCTGCATTTGTTGCTCGGATACTGCCGAATAAAATAGCCTTTCTGCCAGGTGCAGCCCCAGATGTCAGGGCCTGTAGCACAGCGTCACCGCTGCAGGGGCCTCTCAGACCACCACTGTGCTCCCCATGGCCCTGCCGCTCTGGGAAGGCTGTGTCTGGGACCCACTCGGGATAGCGGTGCTTGTGCTGCAGGAAGCCCAGCTGAGCTGTGGACTGAGAGGAGTGAGGGAGAGGCTTCAGGAACAAGGCACAAAGAGCTTGTTGTGGACATTAACTCCTTTTCTTCTGTAAGCAGGCGTCCTGCAGACTAACAGTGGTTTCTAGGTGGTTCATGGTCATGTCTTCAAAGACTGTATCATTGTTGCCTGGGTGTCAGTGATATCAACATGTCTTAATTTTTGAGTGCTTGCCTTTGCAAAAATAATAGCATCCTTTTCATCACAGTGTATCTGTGTTTGAGGGGTATGTAAAAAAAAAAAAAAACCAAGCAACAAAACAGCAGCTATTTCCATGCCACAGTTTTATCTGGTCATCCTTTTGATTTCCCTGTAGGTTTGCAATCTCTTCAGACCCTCAGCAGAGGTCTCTGCTGTGTGCTTTGAAGAAATTGATGGTAGGCAGTCCTCACCTGGCAGTGTGACGCAGGGTTAGATTTTTCTTTTACTGTCTCAGAGGGTTTCATAGGCATTTGTGAGATGAGCGCTGAAACATGGAAGTTGACTCATGACATGGAGGTTTGTCGTCTCCTGCCCCATTTCCTCACAGTCCTTGTTCCCTTGGAAAGCCTCTGTGCTTCCAGTGCAGGTGCTTTGCCTTGGCACAGCCTTGTATACCTTGGATCGATGCAGAAGGCCTTGCCATAAAGCCAACACCCTGTTAAACATAAATCTCTTTTCGCAATACTGGAATCAAGAAGTGCTTGAACAAGTGCTTTTCAAGGGGGCAGGGGGACAGACCACTGCTAGGAACTTTTGATGCAAACAAAGCATGCTGTTCTTGACATTTTTTCCTGGAGAAACCTTAGCTGTTGTGGCAAGTCTATATATTTTTCTTCCCATAATCTATTGTTCTGGATTAAGAAAACTTATATGATCAGCTGGAGAGGGTTTTAAACAGAAGACAGCTCTGCCTGTTGTTTGTTTATTTCTTTTCCTTGGCCTTTTTCGCCACTGGGCAAGAACAATATCCACGTGTTAGTACATATGGAGACAAGTAGAGCTACATTTGTAGATGGTGTCATCTTAGGCACTACTGTACTATAATAAATAACAGAAATTAAGCTAGTGATAGGTCAGATTAATGCTTTAAGAGGGGGAAAATGCATTTTTTGGTTAAAAGTCACTGAATACCATAGAGTCATGAAAGAGATGGGAGGACATAAGGAAGGGAAGTGGACGGTAGTTTAGGATCTTTTCTTACTTTTGTTTCCGCTTTGCAAATTCCTTCCAACAGTGAAAGGGCTTATATGAACTAGAGAACCTCATCCTCCTGCCCAATTTAGCATTCCTAAAACAGAATAAAACCTACCTATGTTGCATAAGTATATCCACATATGTTAGGGATTTCTGGATATTTTTTCACTATGTTCTCCCCTTCTCACATCCTAGGGAAGAGGTAGCAGTGATCTCTTACTGCTTATTGATCCTGAAACTATCATATAAAAATTTAATTGCATTCAGTATCATATTCAAAATGCTGGCTTCTCCCATGACTACATGATTGCGTATGCAGTGAAATATCTTAGTAAAGCTTTGAGTTGTTAAGAGAATGTGTGTTTAAACCTTAGAGCACATAGCACATGCAAGACTGCTGCATACATCAAGTGTGTGTGTAGAAATATATATAAAGTTGGCTTACTGTGTTTTACTGCATAAATTTTTAAATGCCATTATATTAGATGGTGTATGTATGTCTACATCTAGCAATGGAACCTGCTACCAACCAGAAGACGACAAATGATATTCCTTAAAATTTCCTAAGCAGCGCATCAGTGCAGCCTGTACAGGCAAAAGCTTTGTTTAGTATTGCAGACAAGGAAGAAGCCTAGAAGTATGTAATTTTTAAAGTTTTCTTGAATAGAGAGCAGGTTCCAGCCTGGTTAAGTGCAGGCAAAAGGTAGAAGATATCCCATACTGCTCTGTTAGTCTCTTCGTACTGGACTGAAGCATTCAGGCATGTCTTCAGAAAGTTTGAAATGGATCTCGTGGAAAGGAAACAGACCCTTTTATTTAATGATTTTTCTGGATGTTACACAGCTGGAAATGTAGTCTGTGGGCCCTAGTCCAAATTAATTTCTAGTCAAGCACATGATTTGATGTGTGGTCAAAGTCTTGATATTTACCTAAGTGCTTTGGGAGCCTGGAGTACTTAGCATTCCCATCACCTGGGGAGGTGGGGTGGAATTAGTTGAAATGTAGGTCTTGGAGAGAGAAATGCTGAATATCATCTCTGTCACAGCATTTCTGCAGGGTAGACATAGAGTAATTTGATTGCCTGCTTTGTGCATACACTTACCCATCTATACAATGGGAATATATTGCTATGTTTAGCAATATTTTGTAGCAGCTTTGATTCAAGTGCAAAATCTCTTGTAATATATTGAAAATAGTTTGAGTAGCCGTGGAAAACGCCAGTTAGCAGGTTTTCAGGGAGGTGTGGATTCCACAGGTCTTAGCAAGGTGTGGGAGCTGTGGGGTAGCCAAAAGTGTCATTCCCCATGTTGGTATTCTGCATTTACAGCGCTGGATGTGCAGTGTTCAACTTAGTATAGCAGTGCATTTTTGTTCCTTTGCTTAAACAGCAGAATGGCATGTTGGAAGAACCTTCAATTCACTAGCTTGGTAAAACTTTCTTTCTATCAATAGCTTACAAATCTTCAAAAGTACCGTAACTATCTAGACAGATGTAGGGAAAAAAACCAACCCAAACTTGATGATGAAACTTTGAGATCAAGGCACGGATTTCAACTCGTTTCTTTTCTTTGCACAGTATCCCTTTTTTCAAAATGGAGAGTTGTGTTACTGCTTCCATGAAAGATATACACAAAGACTAAATGAATTCTTAATTACTTTACTTAAAAGTAAGTAGATAGTCTTAAATAACTAAATGCCTCCCTTTCCTTTTTCCCTGTTTTCTAATCTCTTCAGCTGAAATTGCAGAAGATAATTACAGATATAACTCTCCAGGGCAAACGGGATCTTTGCTTTTGTTTGACAAAGCCCTCCAAACGTTGGCTGCATGTGCAGTTTTGGTGCTGCTATTAGTATGTTTAATTATCAGAGCTTTTGGTTATACTTAGTAAGAACTTTCTATTAGCAGTTAAATATATTCTATTCTCTGATGCTGTCAGACTCTCAGCATTTGTTATTTTCCACAGCTTCTTGTAGAGAGAAGAATCAAGTTCCTTGGAGTGATGCATGCGCTTGAGAGTGGATGTGTTTTGTTTGGGTTTTTTTAAGTCATGATTTAAAATGCTATCATTAAGCCCTAAGAAGAAAAGAAACACACTTATTTTCTTTTAGGTAACATACATTGCACTGAATGCCAGACTTTGCTGTGTAAGGCAGGCTGAGTGTCCTGGTGAACAAGATGAACAGGAGTGATCAGCGTGCCCTTGGAGCAAACCACTGCCTGGGCTGCGCTAGCAGGAGGGTGGCTGGCAGGACGAGGGAAGGGATTCCTCCCCTCTGTCCGATGCTGGGGAGACCACGCTCCGTTGTAGAGAGGAAGGACACTGAGATGCTACAGAAAATGCAGCACAGAGCTGCCAGGACAACCGGGCTGGAGCGCACAAAGTGCGGGAGAGGCTGAGAGCGCTGGGTTTGTTTTCCTGAGCAAGAGAGGGATAAGGGGGTTTTTATTCCTGTCTGTTGCTACCTGGTGGGGGTAGAGAGCAGTCAGGAGCAGACTTCTCTAGATATGAACAGTGAAAGGATGGGAGGCAACAAACATGTTTTGCAGCACAGGGAATTAGAATTAGATAGTAAAAGCAGGGGCCCAGAGAAGTTGTAGGATCTCCAGCCTCAGCACAACTTGATCTAAGTTCGTTGTGCTTTGAGGGCAAAAGTTGGATTGACTGATACCTGGATATCCCAGGCACCTACAACAAAAACCCCCGAACTTTTTAAGACCTGTTGTCAATTTATGTTTTGTTTCAATTAAACCTTTTGAAATATTTACTTAAGAAGCTTCAGTTTATTGTCCCCCCCCAAATGACAGTATGGCTATCCTCAGTCTCCCTTCCCTCATCGCTATATAATAACTCGTCAAAATGTGACAGCTGATTAGCAGAAACCAGCAATGGTTCAAATACTGGGGTACTCATCTGGGATCTGAAACTTTTTTTTTTGAGGTTGGGGAGAGGGCAGATATTTCGCCTGAGAGGAGTTAGCCATTTGTGAATCCTGCTTCCGCAGTGGTAGTCCCCACAGCAGTGGGGTTTTTGTTTGGGTTTTTTTCCTAACTGTAAAGTGCTGAAACACTCCTGCTTAAGCTGCTGTCCTAATGACAAAGGCTTGCACATCGTGTATCTGCATAGCATTCCTGCCGTGCTATTGCTTTCTTTGTTCATTTGGCCCTTTCCTAGCAGAAAAGGGGCTTGAGGGTAGGGTGTGTTTCCTTGGGGTTGTCTTACCTCAAAATTATAAAAATCCCCCATTAGAAAAATCAATGAGTTCAGCTTCAACAAAATAAAACCACTTAAAAAGAAGCAGAAAGCCCCCTCCAGGTTATGACACAGCTGAAGCCAACAGCAAGAGGAGGTAGACAGGAATATTCTAGCTTGTTTTTCTGTAGTACCTTGCAGAAGAGTTTTAATTCATACGATACAGTGAATGGCAGAATGGTGAACTCCAGACCTGAAGTTGAGATGATTGGAGTCATTCTTCAAATAGAGCCAAGTGGAAAAAAAGACAAAACTATCATTTTTACCATGTGGGGTAAACTACATATTACAAACCTGGCTGAAAGGTCTTGTGCTCACCGGCATGAAGTTATCGGACTTAAGAGCCTGAATTAGGCTTCTAGGGGAAAGACAGATGCTCTGCTTCCTTCTTGACAGAGCTCTAATATTTCTACAGTGCTTTGAATTTATAAAATGCTGTGAAATAAGAAATATTAGCTACCAACATCAGCAACTCTCATACTGGTAGTTTGCCTCTTTGAAGACCCCCGCTGCAATCCGGCATGCTTGTCTTCCCTTCTAGGCTTTGCTACTGGCCACCTGGGTGATGCTGGGCAAGTCATTGGCACCCGTCTTCTGTATCCTGTTCATAACCTGATGAGATTGATACTGGTCTCTTTGGAGATGCCCTTATTAAATAATGTTGTATGAGGATTTCATGTTAATCGTGTTACCTCCACACCACAGGAAGTACACAACAATCATCTCTTGCTGCCTTCTCTACTATCTCATTTACATATGAAATTTGCACTAAATAGCAACTTCTGCAAGCTTAGTTTCAAGTTAAAAAATGTGTATGTGAGTGTGTGTGAAAGACATGCTTTGCTGGGAGTCAGGGGTTTTGTGTTACTATTTCCAGTGATGGGTGTCTGCTGCTTGGTTAACTTGTTCTTTTATTATTTTGCCCAGCCCTGGTGTGTTTGTTAATTGCTGTGAAATTGTAGTCTCCACTTAAGAGATGATAGTGGTTTTACTGGCGCTTTTAGACTTCAATTTCACAAAATGCTGAGTGTGGGTTTTGGTTTTGTTGCTGTGTTTTTGTTTGTTTGGGTTGGTTTTTGAGAGTTTTTTTGGAGTTCATAACAGACATTGTCCATTATCAAGGTGAGACCTCAGTCCCCAGTCACTTATGAGCAGTTGAATCCATGATTGTCTGATATAACAATGGTATTATCTGCTTGCTTCATAATTGGAGCCACTTGTTCTTTTGTGGTTTTCTATTTACAAACTTTCCTTTTTGGGCAAAGGCAAGGAATGGGAAAAACCCAAACATTTTCTGATAACTTTGATATTTTTAAACTATGCACTTGAAATTATATGCTTGTAGAAGCTTTATATAAATGGCCTTTTAAAATTACAATTTATTATTTGCCATGAATGGGGCTATAAGCTCTTCTGGCATGTGGTGAGTACTTTGACGCAAGTTGTGCTTTAAAACAGAAAATTAGGGGGAATGTAATGTTGTTGCAGTGTTAGTAGAAATCTTACCTATATATAGTCTGCTGAGAAAAGTTGAAAGGATCTTGGATAAATGTTTTTGCCTGCTAAATACTTGGTTAATTACCGGTTGAAAGGAGTTGCAGGAGTAGTTTGTTTTTATAATTGTGCCAAGGAACACCCAGTGCAAAGGACAGGTATTGCTGCTGAGTGAGTCTGCAAACCGCGGTCAGGACTAGAGCCCAGAAGAAATTACATAACAAATTTTTTTTTTTTTTTTTTAAGTTTCTTAGCCTGCAATTTTAAGTATGGGCACCTGCAAGTTTAGGTTTTCATTTGCTACATCTGTGCGGCCAGATGGGATTCACGTGTACATCGGGGTTCTCTATGTGGTTTGAAAATTTTGAAAACTATATGAGCCGTTTTCTTTTCTTTTTCTACAAAAAAAACCCCACAGCCCCCGGGGATGTGGTAAGCGTCAGGGAACTGGTACTCGGGGTAGGATCCGCAGCCACCGACCTCTGTTCCCACCGAGCCCGGGCAGCGCCGGGGGGGGGGGGGGGGGGGGGGGCAGCCTGGCGAGGGCTGCGCTGCGGGACTGGGGGTGCTGGGGCACGGGCCGTAGGCGTGGTCTCGGGCAGGGAACACCCCCTCCTCCCCGGTGCCGCTCCGGCGGCAGCGCCCGTGCGCTTCTCGCCCAATCCTGCAGCTATCCTGGCCTGACAGAACAACATGTCCATTTAAGGAGATTGGGTCGTACCATGAAAACTTTGCTGAGGAGGGGTAGGTGTGCACAATGCGGGCGCCGGGGGGCGGGTGTGTGAGCTGCCGCAAGACCCGCTTGCCAAAACCCGTCAGAGGAATGAAATCCCAGTGGGCCCCGGTGACGTGCGGCGCTGAGGCTCGCAAAACTGCGAGCCAGCCTTTGGCTTTTCAGCGAGGCTGTGTGTTCCCCCCCCTCCAGCTGAAAGTGCGAGAGCCGCATCGCCCGCCCTCCCTGCCGGCCGGGAATGCATCGAGCCGGGGGAGGGCCCGGGTGCCCGGATGTCGATCAAAATGAGTGTAATCCAACCCTGCGCCGGCCAGCCCGGGCTCGGGGAACTGGGGCTCGGGCAGCCGGGGGCGCAGTGACATTTTAGAGGGGCACATCTACGGGGACCGGGGAACGGGCAGGAAGGCAGTCGGCAAATGGAAGAGAAGATTTTGTCAGGGGGGTAGAGCCTGGACAGCTGGGGAAAGGGCTCATGGATAGAGGACGCTTGGCAGTATAAACTTCACGATGGCTGCCCAGTCGAGGTACGGCATTAAATAACTTTTACCGCTGTTGGTGGATTTCACTGAGGGCTTTTCATAGTCGGGTGGTGTGAAGGGAGACCCTGGCTCCTTTTCGGGCAGAGTTTGCTGTAGATTCTTACACGGCGTCTCACGGAAATGTGTCTGGAGACGCGTCCTGGGTAGATCTTGTTCGTGTATTTTGTTCACCAAAGTGTCTGCTACCTCCTCTCAGCATAAACTTTCTTTTAACAGGAAAAACAAAGTCCTGGTTGCTCCCTGACAAATCTCTCCCTGCCCAACAAGTTAATAGCTCCTTGAAACTGATTTTCTTCTCCCCTGTGGACTTGTCTGTCTGTTGGTTTTTTTCCCCTGTCACCAGCCTACTGTAAACAGGTTCCTGTGATTGCTTACAGCAAAATTTTAAAAGGTAAATGGTTTATATTCGGTGGGATTGGAGAGCTGGCTGTAGAAAATGGAAGCAGGTTGTGTCTGCTTGTGTGCAAATGTGTTGGATAGGTGGGACCGTGGAAAATGGTTGTAGAGAAGAGTATGAAAAAGAATGATCCAATGTAGTTGCTGTCAGGGAGCAAAATTCAAGCAAATGTACCAACCTTGGTTAAATGCTTTTCAACTAACTGTGTTTTAAAAGAAACAGCTTCTTGCCTAGTCTCGGGGCAGGGGGTGGGGGAGGACGGGACGGGACACGACATCCTGTCCAAAGTAAATTTCACACTCAGCATGGGGGAGGCAGCTTTTCTTAAATCATAGTACTTGATGAAGCAGTGCTATTTAAGGTACCTGGTAAGTGCCTTTTAGGTTTTATGATGCTTTAATGGGCATTTCAGAAATGCCGAAGAGAGAAACTTCTCTTTTTGCTCTTTAGTCCCATACCAAAGAGCCACCCTGCTCCCCTCTCCTCCAGGCAGGAAAATACTAAAAATCAAAAATGGTGGCATATCCTACACAGAAGTTTGGCACTCACAGTGTATTTTCACAGTGGTGCTTTTTCTGCAGGTTTGAAGCCAAGAGCTGGCTTTAAATTACAAACTGCAAAATGACAGAGCCCTGAGGTTTGGGGAAGAAGGATGGGAAGATTGATTGCTTCGTTAACAGCTGAACTCTTCCCTAGCTCCGACTGCCTGCTCCGTCCTCGTGTGAGGAGGTTGGGAGTACTTAAAAGAGTACAAAGAGGCAAAGGTTTAATTTTTCAGCATCTCTTTTTTTCTTTGTATTATCACTTATTCTCATGATTTACTGGCCTGCATTATCAGCGCGTTGCTTTAATAGGCCTGCATGCTAAGAGAGGATACAGCATAAATCTTAGTGCTGCTGGCTTGCCTGGAAGCTTGGCTTAGCTCCAAGACCAGGGACACACTTGGTGTCTTGGAGGTTGCGCAGCCATTTTCTTGGGTGGCACGTGGGAGCCAGGTCCCAGCAGTAGCCCCCAGCCTCAGCAAACTGGCCAAGAAAGGGCGAGGCTGGCACTGGGGTCAATGAACCACATCCCTAGTCTGTAAGGTGGACGGTGCAGAGAATAAAGTCTTAGATGTTGAATGGTTCAAACTGAAAGTGAGGAAAATGGACCAAGGCCTGGGTCCGTGGGGCCAAGTACTGTGGGGTAGGTGAAAGGACCATGCCCTACACCTACTGTTTGAGACGGGCATGGAGACAAGATGTGCACCTGCCATTCTGTACCCTCCCTTCTCCATCGGGTGTGTTGGCTTTCGCTTTTTTTCAGGATGCTGTGAGGCACTCAAGCTGTAAAACTGCGTCAGAGCATTTTAGCATAGTGAGTAAGAAAGTAACCTCTGTATGTTTGAAGATCAGTGTTAAAGTCTCTGAGTATTGCTCATTTTAAGACATTTAAAAGAGAGTAGGAGTGAATATGAGCAGCAGAAATGAATCTCTTACAGGAGAGAGGTTACATTTGCCAGAAAGCCTGTTACTTGTGGTATTTCTGTTTTGGTGGCACAGGTCAGCAGGGATATCCATCTCGGTCCAAGAGATTTGTGTTTTGTGAGCCTGTAGAAGCTTTTATTCAACAGTGAAGGATGAATTCAGATTCACAAAAAATAATTGGAGTTATACTGCATGGGACTGAGAGGCCACATGTCTCCAGAATTCATTTGCCAAAACATGTCAGAGGGTTTACTCTGCCAGGTAGCTGACAGGAGGTGTGAGTGAGCTTTTTGTGTTCATTTTTCCTTTGTAAAAAATACAAACAATTTCTACAAGCTCAGTAAATTACTGATGAGGTGGTATGATACAGAGCAGTGTAGCATTTTGGGTATCACTCTGTATGAGGCCTTTGGGCACTCCTCCATCTGCTTGGGTTTGCTATTTCTCACATGCTGTATGTTTCAGCTAGTGAAAGGGATGTGACATTGGGGATGATGCTTGTATGATAACAAGAAAATCCTGTATACTTTCTTTAGCTTCAGCATTGCGATCCTTGGCAGCTCTCCTAGCATTTGGGTTTCACTGTTTGGAAGGGTAAGGAAAACAAGGTGATAAAACATGCCTGTTGCTGCTCTTTGGCATTTTAAAAACTGCAGTAGCGATGACTAAGAAACTGATGTGCTAATGGATGCCGTAACATTTTCTAAAATAGTAAATATTAAGAAATGGTTAGTGTTGAGTATGTTTTTGCTGAGCTAAGAATGATCAGCTTCTACCAATGGCTGCTGTAAATAGCTTATATCTAGAGCTGTTAAGTGTTTTGTGTATAATGTAGATTTTCTTTTTTTCCAAAGTTGCTAGCTGAGCTGTAGGTTTGCAGCTGTAGCTTTCTATGCACTCGCTTCTGGAACACACGGATGATCTGATGCCTGTAGTGTCCCCAGGCAACAGGGCTTGTGTCAGATTTTTATGGTATATTCAGGAACGTGTGAGCAGAAACAGAATCAGTCTGAATGAGGACAAGTTTACTTTCTTGTTAAACATGGTGTGATATTCATCATGTGCTGTTCAGCTGCTCTGAGATACGGCAGGACCCCAGGAGGTGTGTGGGACAGACTGGCACCTGCACTTGCTACCAGCTACTACCAGTGACCAGTGAGGCATGAGAATATGGCTCCTTAACTAATGGCAGAGCCCATCTTTCTTCTGCTTCCATCTTTAAAATGTGTGCTCTACTGCAGCAATCACAAGCTGAGGATCTTTAGATGAATAGCTGCTTTTTTTTTTTTTAAGATGCAGGCTACTTTTCTCAGGTCAGTTGAGAAAATTTTAAATTATCTGTAGACTATGTTGGTTTATTTAAAATTGGTGGATAAATAAATACTTTGTTGTTATGGATGCTCAGAATTCCCAATTGTCATATAACTTGCCTTTCAAAGTGGTTATGATTAGTATGATTGCAGGTATGCAGAATGAATGCAATTTCCTAATATTTGTACATAGGTGAATACAGTAGTGCAGTCAGAGCAACGTGAAATCTGATTGTTGTGCTGTCATGCCTGCTGGGCTCACCTTGCTCGTTCTCCTGAGTCAGCCCTGCAGGGAAGGGTAATGATGGACAGCAGTCTAGGAAGCCCTCTGTTTACACCCCCTACAGCCTAGTCGTACCAGCTAAACCCAGAAGAGTCTTGAAACGCGGCTGTACCACTCATTTTGGTAGATGATGTGCAGAAGGTGATGCTGTGCAGAAATAAAATGTATCTGCATTTAAAACATGTTAAACACAGCAAACCAATTTCTTCTAAAGGGAATAACGCTGAGGCTTTTCCTTGAGGAGAGGCTATGTTGAATGATGTAGCTTGATTTCTTTCTGTGTCGTTTCACAGCTTTCCAGGCTAGATCTAAAGACACATTTCATAACTTGTGTGTTTTGTGGGTCCTGTTGATACAGGTAAATGCTAGTATTGGTGATGCTGCATTCCAGTCAGCTGATGTAGGTGAAGAAGGGATGAAACAATATCTTCTTGGAGCTTACCTGACTACTGAAAGCTAAAATATCCTGTGAACCCCTGTTGATTTTACTCATACACTGCTACTAGCCCTGCCTGTAGAAATGCAACCCTATTTTCTCCAGAACAAAATGCCCAGCTGATCCATGGCATGTTTTGTGGGCTGCTGGGGATTTTCAGTTCACAGTTCCTTATTACCTGGTCTTTCTGAGCCTGGAGTCTATTGCTTTGGGGCCAGCCTGTAGATGAAGCTCCCCCACAGAGAAGAGATGCTCACAGGGAAGTAGATTTTTCAAGTAGGTTTGTTGAGTTTTGTTTTTGGGGGGTTTTGTTTGTTTTTGCAGTGGGGGTTCCAAGTTGTAATAGGCCCTTGAAAACCTTGAAATACTATTGTCCTGGTATACCTGAGCTGATATAGAAGGGAATGTTTCCTCAGATCATGTAATTTTCCTGGGTCTGAATCTGTATTGTAGAGAGGCATCTTCTCACTGCTTTTTATGAGAAAATCATTTGCTAGCTCAACTGCAAGATGCAGCATGAATAGCAAGAAACAAGCTTTTAATGAACTGCATAAATTCTCCTCGGTGCTTTCCTTCTGAGCGTAATCATAGTGAATAACGGCATGAAGCTTTTAAATGCCTTTAAAATATAACAGAGAAGGTGTCTCAGTAAAGTACATAGGAATGCTATGAAGACATTGTTCCTCATGAGGTGGACTACAGTGAAGTGAGGAAGAGTGCTCCACTGAGCACAGCGTGTCTTCTAAGGCCTGACTCAGGCACAGGGTGGTTGGGAGCACAGAGGCTGGTTTACTGCCTACCTGATGAGCAAAATGACAAAAGAGTTACTTTAATGTAGAGATGCCTTTGACATGCCTGAGGGATGGGATGCCATCCAGAGGGACCTGGACAACCTCAAGCGGGCCCATGTGAACCTCATGAGGTTCAACAAGGCCAAGTGCAAGGTCCTGCGCATGGGTTAGGGCAACCCCCGGTATCACTACAGGCTGGGGGATGAAGCAGCCCTGCGGAGAAGCACTTGGGGGTACTGGTGAATGAAAAGCTGGACACGAGCCAGCAATGTGTGCTCACAGCCCAGAAGACCAACCGTGTCCTGGGCTGTGTCAAAAGCAGTGTGACCAGCAGGTCGAGGGAGGTGATTCTACCCCTCTGCTCTGCTCTTGTGAGACCCCACCTGGAGTACTGCATCCAGCTCTGGGGGTCCTCTGCATCCCAGCATAAGAAGGACATGGAATTGTTGGAGAGAGTCCAGAGGAGGGCCGTGAAGTTGATCAGAGGGCTGGAGCACCTCTCCTATGAGGACAGGCTGAGAGAGTTGGGATTGTTCAGCCTGGAGGAGAGAAGGCTCCAGGGAGACCTTATTGTGGCCTTCCAGTACTTAAAGGGGCTACAGGGAAAGATGGGGACAGACTTTTTGCTACCGTCTGTTGCGATAGGACAAGGAGTAACGGTTTTAAACTAAAAGAGAGTAGATTCAGGCTAGATATAAGAAGTTTTTTACGATGAGGGGGATGAAACACTGGAACAGGTTGCCCAGAGAGCTGGTAGATGCCCCATCCCTGGAAACATTCAAGCATTCTGAGCAACCTGATCTAGTTGAAGATGTCCCTGCTCATTGAAGGGGGCTGGACTAGATGACCTTTAAAGGTCCCTTCCAACTTATGCCTGAGCCTGAGAAAAAAAGGGAAGGTACTCATCCTGTTTAGGCTTGAACACGGCATGAAGATTTTTTTTTCCCTGTGGTATGTTAAAGTGAAAAAAGTACTGGCTATATTATGTTTTGCAGTTTTGGCTGCTGCAGTTCATCTGTGTCCATTATAAAACTGAGAAGACACACGTAGCACTGGCTGAGGTGGAGCAACTGGTTGGGGCAGATAGTGCTCCAAAATGCAGGGTTATCATAGGTGAATTAAGATAGAGCTGCATTGCTCCAGCAGAATGCTTTTATGGGGAACAGAAGTTGCATTCTAGATCTGTACAGAATCAACTAGCTGTGGGAAACAGTAAAAGTCAGAATCGCTCCTGCCCATCTTTCCTCTCAGCTGTGATGGCTGCTTTGTGCAGAGCTGCTGAGGTGCAGAAATTGTTGATCACCTGATTTTACTGCACAGGTTTCAAAAGTGCATTTCTTTTGCTGCATTATTCTTGTAGGGGGAGACGTGGCAGGCAGGGAGAAAAAGCAGGTGTGTGGGCACAAAACTGTATTTGAGGAGGTGCTCTGCTAATGGTAGTACTGTTTTCAGCATTGTCAAGCTGAAGCGTCTAGGCAGGTTTGAATAGGCAACCTTTATCACAGGTGCCATATGCTTCATGAAGATGTTTGTCTTCTGGCTTAGTTTAGGCTTAGATATTGTTTAGTGTGTAGAGTTGCCATTTTTAGTTGTACTGAGTATTTATTGTACCAGTGACCTAAAGTTTTCCTTTAGTGTTGTTTTTGCAATGCTACCCATCAGATTAAGAGAAAATAATGTCCCTGCTTTAATTTTTAGAGAAAGTTCAACTAGGAAATTGTTAATGTTTAACTTCAGAGACAACAGTAAGACTCATTCTCAGAACTGTAAAAAATGCGGGTTTCATTTTTGTACTTGCAAAACAAAAAAAAAAGGCAACCAAAAACAACAGCAACAAAGAATAACAAACAACAAAAATGCTCCTACCCCCACTTCACCAAAACCTAAGCAGGAAGAGTAGAGCAGAAGCGCCTTTTAAAAAGAAACAAAAGAGCAAACTCACAAGCATGTGGCACTATTTTTATTCTAGACTTTTTTTGCTTAGAATACCATATACTGTGTAATCTATAAGCAGCAAATGATGTTTTAATCAATGTACGAACAGCTCCTTCATGGCACAGTAGTGTTTAGCAGCTGGTATGTGTATGTGAGGTATGTGAGAGGGCATGAGTGCATTTGCCTCTTCCCTGAGCTGAATTATGGGCATTACTGTTTGAAATATGGGTATCTGCTGGTATCTGAAATTGAAAGGAGTTTTTGAAATGTATAGCAGTAAAGGGATATTTACATCTCTGGAGAGTTGTAGACATATGGTAAGAAATGGCTTTCAGTATTCTTGTGCTTCTGCAGGTTGTTAAGATTGTGCTTAAAAAGATACTATCGAGATAATTCATTTTTGCAAGCACAGCTTGGAAACTCTCCTTCAGAATTGGTCTGCAGCTATTTCTCAAGAATCCTCTCCCCCCAGTAGGCTGTTTTGGAAAAATCATCCTAATTTGAAGACAGGGAATATGCTGGCAGTTTAGAAGTGCTTTGGTGAAATGCTTCTCTCTTTTCCCTGTCCCCACAGCTCTCGGCAGAACAAGCTGTTCTAGTAAAAGTTGTTTTCCTGGTGCTAGTAAGCCTGTGGTTCTGCTGAGAACAGCCTGTCAGTCTAGGGACGTATTTCTTCATACCTTTGCTAAAATAACATGTGCTAACAGAAAGATGGCATGGGCTAGCTGTGCTGCAGAGCAGGAGGGTTTGCTTGTCTTTTTTAAAGACTCCCTTAGCATTGCCATTACCTAGAGGCCCTCATCCCTGATGGCTACCATGTCTGTCAGTCAGTGCAGCTTCGAGGCCTTGTTTACTATGAAAAGTTTTGCTGGCATAGCTAAAAGTACAGGCAAAAAATATACCGTAGAGGCGAGATAACTGTGTTGGCCAAAGCTTAGCGTAAACTCCATGATACCAGTGAATAAGGCTGCTTTTTCTGGCGTATGGTTTCTGGGGAGATGGGTCTGGGATGGTGGATGTAAGCCAAAGAGCTCTCCTGGACCACCGTGTCTCCCTCCTTTGCTGAGACCCTGCAGACCCCTTGTAGCAGGATAGTCTGCTTTGTCCAGCAGTTAACTTTTAACTGGTGAAAGAAAACACTCATCTCTGTCCAGTGGGACCATGGTGTTTCCTGTAGTCCAGCCTGAAAATCTCACTTCAGCTTTACTGAAATGTTACATCCGCCTTTTAATGTTGTTTTTAAAGTTACTTCTAGAATTGTCTATCTATATAAATTTAAAAAAGCACTAAAACCCCTGTGGTTTATATCGATAGAAAAATGAAGATGCCTCTTGCATAAATCACTGGGTTCATAGTATGGGCCTCTTTTGGAGAAACTCGCTTTTTCCATTAATAGTGCACATGAGGAATGCAGTTACGTCTCTGTTCCTGCTGGGTGCCTTTTGGCAAAAATACTTTGTACAGCTACTCTTTGGTTTGTTTTTTTTAAACCACTGTGTTGTGGTGTGAGGTGATTGCATTTGTTTCTGGTACTTCTTTTTTGGGGGGGGGCAATGGGGAGAATGGAAAGCAGTCACTAGAAATAACGTAATGATGCTTGAAACTTTGTACCACGTTGTCTCTTGTGATTCTTAGCTAGTGTTTGTGACCCTCCTAAGAGGAAATGCCTGGTTCTGTGTAATGGACTACAGGAGTAAAAAACCTACTAGTCTAGAGCTTAAGAAAATTCTGTATAACTGCCCAAACTGGGCAGAGACAGAAAAATAGGTAGAATTGTGTTCTAGTCTTTGAGAAAGTCTAATCTGCTTTTAGAAACACCATAATAATGAGATGTGGTATTGAGAGACATGGGGGATTTTTCCCATTGCATTCTCTGCGAAAAGCAGTTGACTCATACACTGAGGCATTAAAAATAATAGGCCAAAAACACTTCCTAAATTGGCTAACTTGGAAAAATTCAGTAACTCAGTGTTTCACATTTGAAAAAAGATTTTTTGGTCATTTAGTGAATTAAGTGCTACAAAGCTTTCCCTAGCAGTTGTCTTTTTTTTTACTAACAAAAATGACACCAGTACCCTCAGCCTTTTCTGTTAAAAGCATATGCTGATAAAGGAATACCTGTATGGCTTTTCTTCTTTTAGGTATAGGGCATTTTTAATGTCATCAAGCTATTGGGATAAAAATTACGGGATACGTAAAGGAGCTGGCAGAAATTCTTCCCTGCTGGGAAAACCCAGAGTTCGTAAGTTAGATGGGACAATGTGATCAAGAAATAGCAAGTAAGAAAGCTGACAGAGAACGTGGATGACGCTAATAATGCTGTAAAGGTGTGTCATCTAGCTGTAGCAGATGTTAGAGTGTTTTTTCCATAAGTTACCTATGGAAAAAACCCTTATTTCTAGCGTATCATTCAGCAAGTTTCATTTTCTGGGGGGAGGGGAGAAGCTTTACTTTCCAGACTTAGCAGGATACCAGTGTTTGTATTGAGCAGTTTGTAGCTTACTAGGGAAAAAAGTTACTAGCTTAAATTCATCTCTCATAAAAATGAATATCTCTGGTACAAAGATGTGCCTAAGGTTTGCTTGTGAATAGCTATACATTTTACCTACAGACTGCAGCCTTTTGTGCAAGAGTAAACCATGCTGGAAACTCATTTTTTATCAGAGACATTCTATGCAGATACATGAAATTGTGCTAGCCAGCTTAGGATGAAGAATTTAACTCGGGAAAGGAGAAGAAAAAATGTTAACAGCTTTTTTTTTTTTTCCAGCAAAACGTAGACTTTCCCTCTGAAGATGCCCTTAACTTTTTGTTGATGTTGTTCTAGCCTCCTTCCAGACCAGCCTCAGACTCTTGGTGGGTAAATAGGATGACCTCAACCTTGATTCTGAGCAAGCCAAAGTGAGACAGCTCCAAACTGGAATTTCTGCCACTGCCTTAGCATGTCACTGAGTATAGTGTAGTGCTGTTGCTCAGTGCTGCGGTGCACAGATGGTGCAGCTCTGCGCAAGTAGGACCACAGTGGAGTAAAGTGGATGAATGAAATTAGTCTGCAGAAATAACATTAAAACTTGGCTCCCAAGCTGGTTCTTCCGTTACTTAAATATGTGAATCAGTCTGGTTCCTAATGATTTGGAAGGTGTGTTTTCTTTCCAAGTCAGTTAAGTGAACTGAACAAACTGACCTACAGTAGTTAGGTTTCTCTCATTACGCATCCCTTTTTCATACGTCTTTGGAGGGAATGACTGAATTTACGTGCAGGGAGCTTCTTGCTGTGCCTTTCTCTTACAGTGTATACAGCTGATGTAGTCTAGCACTGCATTTCACAGCCAGAACCTTTTTCTGTAATTCTTAAATAAATGAAAGCAGTTTGTAATTATAACATAATCTGATAATTGCAACCAAAAGCTTCTCAGGCTGTGTTTTGGCAGCTGCGTTGGTGTGCGGTGATGTTGTTTTGCTGTTTGAACAACTTGTGAGATAACTTATCATGAAAACTTAGGAACTGTGCTACTTTAAAACAAAACATTCCAAAACAAAGAAGAAGAAAACCACATACACACAAAACCCCTGTCCTGTAATGCTTATAAAGCCAGATATGATCTGGGCTAATTTTTAAATCTAATGAACATTTAGTTGACATTCTGTCCTTTGGGCTGAACCTTGTGTTGTTTTGTGGCCAAATACGGTTCAGTCCTTACCCTAAGAACTGACTTGGTATCTGTGTTGTACTTAATTGTGAAGACACGTGTATTATGGAGTGTAGGGTGTCTCATTCAAGGGTCATGCGTTCAGTACTGTTTCCACTCAGCTTCCTTCAGAGTGCTTATTCCTGTAGCTTTCTGATTTGGCAGTAATCATTTGTGCTAGCCAAAACAGTGAGGGGGGTGGGGGGAAGTCCTTTTTCAGCTAGAACAAAAGAAAAACTCAAAAGTCACGTTTAAAAATATTTGCCCCCTTGAAAATGTCTTGATAGACATCTTGATACCATAGAAGGTATGATGAAGAAAACTCTTTTTTTTCTGTGTTTCAGCCCCATCTTTTGCTTTTCTTTTGATGGATTTCTGTATTAGCTGTCCTTTCATTTTTTTCCTACGGTCCATTGCTTTCTAACTGTTAATTTGGTGGGTGAGAGGTGTCATGCATGGGGCAGATGAAAAAGTATGCAACTTATGTACAAGGGAAACGCTGGGAAAATAACTTCTTTAGTTCCCTGTTCCTTTGTACATTGATTAAATATCAAGTTAATGGTTTCCTTTTTTAAAAATTGCTTCCTTGAAAATGGGCCATCCTCTTCCCTCTCAGCTTAATGACGGAAATGTACAGATGATATTGATATAAACTATGTTTACTTGAGTGTAACAATTTTAAAGGCTGTTTATGTACAGTAATATGCCAAGCAAATAATGATTTGGTTTTGTTTGTTCAATATTTCTTTCTTTCCCCTAGACAAGTCCCTGAACACACAAAAAACCAGAGTGTGAGGGCTGAAAAACCAGTGGCAGTTAATATGATGCGCTTAAAAGACCTTTAAGTCATGCAGTTTTCTAAGAAAGTCATTGAACTATTCTTTCACCCCTTCCTCTTTCGCTTGGTAAGTGCAAATAAGATGGAGTGCAGGTGACGCGCAGGCACTGACTAGATACAGATCTTGGATCCTGCTGATGCGCAGCGAAGTCTCAATGGAAAGTAGGAAGCCAGAGGAGGGTTGAAATGGTTTGTGCAAGTTTGGCCTGCCAAGGGTGTGCTGGAAGCTGAGGCAACAGTGAGAGGCGACGTGCCAGGGCTCAGCAGGGTGTACGTGCAAGGTGTTGTTACAGCTGCTGCTCTGAATTTCATGGGTTCCTCTGGGTTTTTCTACATCAGTCTCATTCGGGGCTGAATCGCAGCCTTCAGCATGTACGCTTGGTTCCAGCTGATCTATTCTCTCCATGTTTTTTTGAGAGGCTTAAACTGTGTGTTATAAGGCAATGAACTACTTTGGGGAAAGGAGGAATTTAGACCGGTATCTGGTTTTCTAGTTTCCTTTGGCTTTAAACTTTCAAGTCCAATTCAAGAAAGTTTGTCTGTTAGAGTCATGCTCAAGATTGTGCTCAAAATGAATTCTTGACCTGGAGCTTTTACATGGAGGATGGTTTTTGCATGTGTGTGTGTATAAGCA